>NC_080672.1:57954061-58280718 GCF_030247195.1 Topomyia yanbarensis
TCAATTAACAGGTACCTAGAAACACGGAACATACCTACTATTGCTACAGACTGGAAGCATGATTTATTTTCGACTGATTCCTGTTCAGCAAGCATACCTTGTTTTTTGAAACGAACGACATTTATTGTCGTATATTATTGTTCATGTTTTTATTCGTTCATTTCTTTTTTAAAAACCGAAGCTGCGAAAATATTCTTTACTAATCCATATACATGGCCTCATAACCCTGGCTAGCTGACCAAATCCGATCAAAAAGCTGATAAAATTTGGGGCGGACAAAAACGGGTCTTCACTGCATTATCAACAAAGCATGCGACAATAAAATGATTAAATTACGACTCATAAACACGCGCAGTTTGTCATCCCGCGGCTCTTAACAATAAACACTAATAGACCCCGAACACTGTGAAATTGTGCAAAAACGACAAAAAATAATCGCTTTCGACCGGCGAATAACATCACTAATTTTTGTTCGTTCCAGTTCCGTTGAGCGCACCACATCAAAAGCTCAAAACGCTCCCAGAGACGGCTACCACCAAGCCGGACCGGAAGGTTCGGTTTAATAGACACACCTGTAGTAAATGTGGCTAGATTTACGATCAACGCGCGAACCGGTCCGAGCGGTATCAAAACAAACAACTCTGGCAGTGAATTTCAAAAATCTTTGCCGATGACGAAGACCACGACGACGACAACGGTCTACGCGTAGAGAAGCCTCAGAATAAGACATTTATTTCAGTTTTTGTTAGGCGAAATTTACTGCCGAATGGGATTGATTTATAGTTAATGTGGTCGAAAATTAGTGCCCGAGAGCTAGTTTCGTATTCCGATGGAAATTAAAGCAGATCGAATGTAGTGGAAAGACTGGTTTAGGTGCGAATTTACTGCGTTTTGTTTTTAGATTAATTGGAGTTCAGGTATTTTTTTGTTTAGAAATAGGACGGTTTGATTCAAGGTTGCTTTTCATCATTTCGATGCGCGATGGAAATGAAAACTAAAAGATATTAGTTTTTTTTGCTTGATTTTCAAATGGTTCAAAATAACTTGCTTCATTTTACTATAACAGCATGATTAATTATATCTTTAAATCACTTTTTTGTTTCAGTTTTAGAGCTTTTAACCTTCTTTCGTCTCCGATTAAATCACTATAAAAATAGATATAGTTTCAATCATTTAAATCATTGTCTTATTATCCTTCTTTATAGCATGAGCTGTTCATTTGAATTATATAATTTATTTCGCGATTTAAATTCCATCGAGACAGTCTAATTACGCCATCATCGACAATTAATAGCTTTGGAAGTTTGAACCGGCCGACATCCTAGGATAATAATCCTATCGAATCCTACGTTGAAAAACCTCAGTCCGAGTCTTCCACTTGATGCTTTTTTGCTTACTTGTCCACTCTAATAGAAATAAACTAGGTTAACGAAGCTGGATTTAGCATTCCGGCTTTTACTTCAGTCTTGTCCTTAACTCTATTTATCTCGAACGGAATTAAGCTTCTTTCTTCGATCTTTGCAGTTTTTAGACGTACTTAGTTTATCTTGATGCGGTTATGATCATAGAATGCTTCACATTAAATGCAATAGTGCATCCCTTCAGAAGTGATCGAATAAAGTTCATTTGCGGTTGGACTTTTTAGATTTGGAAGAATGCAAAGAGCAATTTGTCAAACCATTTTATTCCTTCAGGAAGTAAAAAAAAATGCATACCTTAAGGCGTTGCACTCTCGAACCAAACCACGAGAGTTTGTTTTCGCTTACTCAACAAACCAGAGCTAACCGATACATCACTCGGGGCCAGTAGCCAGTTGGGCGTTTATATGCGTTGTGCGAACTGCTTGCATTTAGTGTCTAACTGGCGCCTATTTGGTGTTAGTGTGAATTTATCGTCTAACTGGCAGCAATCTGGTGCCAGGTACTGACGATTCATTCGAAACATTGCCTTACACACCATCAATTTTAGGATAGTATTGCAATAGTAATTGAATAACATGGTGAATGACTTTTTTGTATTGGTCTATCATAATTTCATTCATAATCAAATGGTCGTCTTCTTCTTGATGCAATTTAGGGCAAATTGTGGAATATTTTCGTACGCTTTCAATTAACTATCAGGTTATTTGGCACAAAGGGTTCAACCACACATGCTAACTGATTGGACGTTAGGCTACATGTTTAATAAAGAGGAGGAAAGAGAAAACCTAAATAATCCAGAACTTCTTGATTTGAATACATTTTCGAAACTCCATTAAACTAATCTTTTTTGTAGCACTGGCTAAAGAACAAAAATAGTATGAGTTTTCTGTTGATTATCCTTCTTTTCATCATGAGCTCATTTTTTTCAAAAGTTATACTCGTTATGTTGAATTTTCACAACAACAAAAATATTATTAAAATTGCCACACGTGCTAAACTTGTGCGAAAGTAACGCGAAAACCCGGCGAGAAACTTTGTTTTTCGGTCCGATTATTACAATTGGCGCTGTTCCGCACAACATTTGAAGACGTTGTGAGCCCTTGTTCCTGTTATGTGAATATTTTAACAAATTTGTGATTCGCTCCAAAGATGAAGAGATATTCTTGCGACACGTTGATAATATTATTGCTAGAAATTCGTAACCGAAAAACCATTTTTGAAATCGAAATCCAAGAGTTCGTTCAAGTTTCCTGATAAAAAATAATTATAATAAGGCAGGACCTTAGCCTGTAGTTGGAAAATCAAAGTTTACTTGATTAAAATGTGGTAAAACAAAAAAAAGCAAACTAGAAGGAAAAATCATGAAGGCACCGGCAGGTTCATTGCAGCCTTGTATTTTATTTATAATTTTCAGACTAATTAATTTTATTCACTTTATTCATTTTGTTCAGTCTAATCATTTTGTTAACTAAATTCACTTTATTTGTTTTTTTATTTAATCGATTCTATTAATTTTATTGTAGTGTTATTTTTTTATAATTTATTATCTGTTAATTATTTCAATTTTCTGAATTTTTACAAATTTTGCGAACATCGTTATTTTTCTTAATTAGGCATACTTCATTAATTTTATTATTTTACTTTTGTATCATTATTATTATTTTAATCTTATAAATTTTGTTGTTTCTTAAATATTGACAGAATTTTTTATTAATTTCATCAATGCTATAAAATTTTTGAATTTGTGGATATTCATTCCATTAATATGTTTCTCTAAACTCATTTTGCCAATTTCATAAATTATTTTATTACCGTATGAAATTTATTTCGTTAATAATTAATAATTTATTATTATCAATTTTTTTAATTTTACTAACGTTATTAAGTGAATCATTTATATTAATTTTATTAATATTGTTTTATTATATTTATAAATTTCGCAATTTTTCTTTAAATTTCATTAATTTAATTAATTTTAATAATTCTAATAGCTTAACAATTTTTGGTAATTTTGCTAATTCTATTAGCAACATTAATTTAATATATTTTATCATTTCAATGAGTACTGCAAATTTTGTTTTCATTTTTTTTTAAATTTCGTTCGTTGTATTTGATTTATAATTTTATAATTAATTTATTTTAATCACTTTATTCATTTTGTTCAGTCTAATCGTTGCTTGAACTTAATTCTCTTTATTCATTTTGTTGAATTTATTGATTTTTATCGATTCTATGATTTTATTAATTTAATTGTGGTGTTTTTATTAACGTTATTAGTTTAAAAAATTATAACAATTTCCTGTTTTTTTTATTTCAATGAACTAATTTTTTTGAAATTTTCCAAATTTCACTATTCAATAAATTTTATCAATTTTACTAATTGTAATAATTAATCAAATGCTATAAATTCAACTAATTCTATTAATATTATTAATTTTATTGATTTTACTAACTTAATAAATTTTGGAATTTTCACAAATATTATTTTTCTTAATTTAGCTTACTACTTCAATAATTTTATTATTTTATTTTATCATTATTATTATTTTATGGCTTTAATTTTTTGAATTTGTGGATATTCATTCCATTAATATATTTCCCTTAATTCATTTTGCCAATTTTACTTGATATATTATTGTAAAAAAATTATTTCGTTGAAGTTTTTTTTATTTCGTCAATTCTCTTTATTTTATTAACCCTTAAAGGCGCAAAGCAATTTTTATCAAATTTTCTGAAAATTGTCTAACAGTTTTAATACGTTACTATGATAATTTTGAAATGGTTTTCGCAATGTTGTTTTAAAACAACATTGCGCATTTAAGGGTTAACGTTAAGTGAATCATTTATATTAGATTTAAACATGTTGTTTTATTAAATTTATTATTTTTGCAATTTTTCTTTAAATTTCATTAATTTAATAATTTTATTCATTCTAATAGCTTAACAATTTTTAGTAATCTTACTAAGTCTATCAGCAATATTGATTTCACACATTTTATCGTTTCAATGAATACTGCAAATTTTATTTTCCTTTTTTTTTAATTTTATTCAGTGTATTTGATTTATAATTTCATAACTAATTTATTTTAATCACTTCATTCATTTTGTTAACTCTAATCATTTTTTTAACTTAATTCCCTTGATTCATTTTGTTAAATTTATTGATTTAATCGATTCTATTAATTTTAGTATGGAATTAAATTTATTTTATGATTTATTATTAATTTATTAATTTAGTCAATTTTAATACCGTTATTAGTTTAAATAATAATAACTTTATTGTTTTTTTAATATTATTAAATTCATATTTTTGAAATTTTACAGATTTCGCTAATTAAATTAACTTTATGAATTTGACTAATTGCAATAATTTAACAAACGGTATCAATTCAACTAATTCTTTTAAAACTATTAATTTCATTGATCTTATTAACTTATTAAATTCTACAAATTTAGCAAATATTAATCTTCTTATTTATGCTTACTTCATTAATTCTATTATTTTAATTATTTAGTATTATTCTTTTATAAACTTTATTAATCTTATAAATTTTGTTGTTTACTAAACTTTATTGACTGTATTATTTCTTTTAATGATTCCATCAATTTTTGATTTTACGAATATGCATTTCATTAATATATTTGCCTTAATTCATTTTGCCAATTTTATTAATTAGTTTTATTATGGCATAAAATTTCTTTCGTTAATATTTATTAATTTTTTAATCTTACAATTTTTTTTAAATTTTACTATCGTTATTAACTTTATTATTTGTATTGAGTTTTTAATGTTGTTTTATACTTATTACTTTTACCATTTTTTTCAATTTCATTAAATTTGTCAATTTTAATAGCTAAACAATTTTTTATAATTCTTATTTATTCGACTAACATTATTAGTTCTAGACATTTTATTATTTACATATTTTATTTTCAATTTTTAATCTTAAGAATCTTACTAGTTCTATTATTATTATTAGTTACATTAATTTTATTAACTTAGTAAATTCTGCAAATTTCACAAATATCATTATTTTTCTTAATTAAGCACACTATTTCTATAATTTTATTATTTTAATTATTTTATCATTATTATTATTTTATAAGCTTTATTATTCCAATAAATGTTATTGTTTCTTAAATTATATCGACTGAATTATTTTTTATTAATTCCATCAAAGATATTAAATTTTTGAATTTATGGATATTCATTTCATTAATATATTTCACATAATTCATTTTGCCAATTGTATTATTTACTTTTATCATAGAAAAAAAAATTTATTTGTTTTCTAAATTTTGATTGTATTATTTTATTGATTTTATTAATTCCATTAATGTTATTAAATTTATGAATTTATGGATATTTATTAGTTAAAATAACTATAATAATTTTCTGTTCTTTTTATTTTATGATTTTTTTTGAATTTTACAAATTTAGCTAATTTTATTGAATGTATTAACTTAGTAAATTCTTAAATTTCGCAAATATCATTATTTTTCTTAGTAAGACATATTCATTTTTTTTTATTTTAATTCTTTTATCATTATTATTATTTTACGAACTTTACTAATCTAATAAATTCTGCCTAAATTTTATTGACTGGATTATTTTTTATTAATTCCATCACCGCTATTAAATTTTTGAACTTATGGAATTCATTTCATTAATATATTTCCCTTAATTCATTTTGTCAATTTTAATTATCAGTTTCATTATGGTCTAAAATTCATTTTATTAATTATTGTTAATTTATTAAGTTAATAAATTTTCTTAATTCTGCAAACGTTGAGTTTATTACTTATATTGATTTTATTAATATACTAATGTTTATTATTTTTACCATTTCCCTATCAATTTAATTAATGTCACTAGTCTTTATAGCTTTTTATCAATCTTACTAATTCGATTAACGTTGTTAATTTCATACATTTTATTAATTTAATAAATTTCTTATATTTTTTTTGTTAATTTCAATACTTTATTAATTTTATTATTCAATTCATTCCCCGCAAAAAATAAACGGAAAAGCTATAGTTCTTCTACATCATCTGATGGACGAATTGTGATGTATTACACATTAAAAACAGCTTAATATATGCTATGATCATTGAGCGTAAGAACCAGTTGGTATATAGTCAGGCGCTATTACGATATAATTGCACAAGCCACGTCTGATGATGCCATATGGCATCACGCGTGAGGAAAGGGTTAATTAATTATATTATTATTTGATTAAGTTTATTATTATTCTTATTCTTTGATTAAGTTTATATTTATTGTATTGTGTTAATTTAATCTACACTAATTTTGATGATCCTATTTATCTTATAAACTAGGTTCTTTAATAAATTGTATAAATCGTATTATCTTGAAATTTTATTGATTTCATTATTTTATTATATTTAAGAATTTTTATAATTTCATTTAATTTTTGTTTTATTTATTAATTTGATTTTCTTTAATTTAATTAATTCAATTCATTTCATTATTTTCATCATATTTTGTCAAAATCATTATTCTTGTAAATTTTGTTAATTTTATTATCTTAATAATTTTATTAACATTACCAGTATTATTAATTGTATTGGTATCATTAATTTCAAAAATTTTATCAGCTTCAATAATTTTTTTTATTGTTTAATTATTAATTTTATTAAGGTTGCTAACGTTATTAATTATATTAATTTCATTGGTGTTGAAAATTCCATTAAGTTGGCTAATTTTATAATTTCATTGTTTATATTGAATTATTGATCTAACTTGTTCAATTGTAGTACATTACTTTATTAAGTTTTATATTATTATTCAATTTATTTTATTATTTTTCTAAATCTCAGTTTTTTTAGAATTATCCTACTAGAGCTGTAGAGCTTGGTTCTCGGAAGGGCTCCCTGTCAGAATCACTCACTACAACTGCAGACGAGACGGGAAATGTCACCCACTAAAACACTGCCTTAAGCCAGTTGCAGCGGACCGTGATTCTGATTATTACATTGAGGCAGTTCAGATGTAAGAACGTGGAGATTTGATGATCGCGTGGAATCGAGCGTGTATATGTTCGCGCGTGAGACCGCATCCATAAATTTATAAGTCCAAAAATGTTCGCTTAGTCCCAAGAGAATTTTCGAGATAACGGATGTTATGTGTGCGTGAATAATCGCGAAGCGCTTGAGCGTTTGTATGGGTATGCAATGCATCCATTCGCATATACACGTGGGTTCTAGGTTGATCGCACAGACCGTGAATCTGATGCTTAATTTGGGTGTACGGTACAGATACTAGAAGATGGAGAGATATCTACGAGATAGAAATCTGGCAATCAATTAGTGACTGTAATAGATTTGTCATTAAAAGTGCTTCCTTTCGGGTGAATAGCAACTCGCTCTACAAGGTCAACAAACTTACAGCGATCCTTACAGCTTGGGTTAAGCAGTCCGCTCAATGAAAGACGATAGAGAGCAAAGTGAACAAATTTGCGAATCAGTTCGAATCGAATCAGCCTGAAACGGGCAAAGAACTGATTGAACTTATTTTTATTGAATTCAAAAAAAAATTATTTCAGACCCATAACCCCACAGTACCCCACCCTATATTCTACACAAGATTAAACCGAACTCATTTGACTGTTGGAACTTTCCCAATGAAAATCGCGTCACTTGGACCAGTTTGTGCAAAGATCATTAGACTTATGAAATTTAGATGCGATTTTTCCGTTAATCCTCATAGTGCAACCATTGAACATTAAACGAGAACTGCACCTAGTACCTCCAACCAAACAGCCAGCACCACTAGCAGAGAAACATACGACTAAGGAAGCGAAAACACAGTAGGGCATCGCAAAAACTTGTTTTTATTTCTCGCTCCCTTTCATATTGTGACAAATTCCATAGTAAACCCAGATGCTATATTTTGCATCATTTGGACAATTTTTGATCCCCGCTCACTTCACTTTTTGCAATTGATACTAAGAGAAAATATTGGGAGAAAAATACATTCAATGTTTTAACCTATGTACTCCTCCAAAATACGATACATATTCGAGGATTACAGGATGAATCGAATACACAACGTAGGCCCTAGCCACCAGACGAAACATTGTTTCTCTGATGATCCGTCCGTTAATCCGTCGACAGACCGGTGTCAATAATCGCGATTTTCAGCTTTCGTCAAATTTTTCATTTGCGTTTGTAACGTCGCGTATATTGGAAAAAATTCGGGCGATCCGACGTTCAAAAGTCCCTTTCGCGTACAACTCTAAGCAATATCTGCCTTCCACGAAGTAGGAGACTGTTCACGATTGCTCGCGTCGGGTAGTCGTTTCGTCTGACCTTTAATCGTAGTGCAAATACATTGTGTAAAACCTGGGGGAAAATGTAGGGACTGAAATGTAGGGACACTTGAGGTTTTTGATGTCCCATGTGGACACTCCTGCTAGTTTCTAAAATTATCAGACCGAGAACCACTTACTTCGGTTTTGTAACAGCACCCTTCGAGGGACACTCTCAAGCCTTTACGAGGAAGCTTAGGAGAGAAAACTGATTTTACTCTTTCGGAAATTTATAGGCACAATGCGATGGTCAGACTTTCGCTCTTTAGTGTACAAGGAAACGTAGAAATTAGTCGTTGTTGGTGGCGTAGCGCTCTTTTGCATTTCCTATCGGAGCGTTCCTTAAAAGAATGCTTCATTTTGTCCCCACATAATTTATGTTCGGGATATGTCGAGGTGTCATGCGGAGAATTTTCACAGTAGGAAAACTTTTCATGATTCTATCCGCATTTTCCACAGCGTGCCTTGTTTCTACAATAAGTCGCTGTAGGCCCAATTGTTTGCAACGACGGCAGTTCATGCTTCGCGGCACAAAAAGGAGAACAGGTCGGCCAGCCCCGCCCAAAAGATCAAAGTTTGGAAGAGCAGATTCGGCGAAAGGTTCGAAATGAGGCTGATGGAAAATAAGTTGTTTTCATGTACTTCTTTTTTTTCCTGAACGCAATTGCTTGCAAACCCGAATTTTCACTGACCGAAGGGTTCTTGAAGGAGCGAACCCCATACTTCGCAATTAAGGCCCCTGTTGGAGACTCCACCATCTATCTCTACTTCCCGGGCGGGTACATAGACAAGATACTTCACCGTGCATGACCAAGTGGTATTCAGTTAAATCTTGCATATAGCGATGATGTTAAATGGCTTATCAAGTTTGTTATGAATATATACTAAATTCGTTACTGCATGTATCAGGCAACTAGCAGTTGGGAAGTTGGATTCTGAGATCGTTATGACTTTCATTGGTTTAATTTTCGATAAAAATATATTGAAAAAAAGTTTGGACAAAGAAAAGTTTTTTTCAAATAACTTTTTTCCTTGAATGTGCCTCGAATTTTTGGCGGTAGGCTATCTTGGAACAAAATTGCATCCAAATTAAAGATGGGGTTTTTTGTAAATCGACTTTAAATTTTTTAAATCGATTTTTTCAGTGTAGGGGTTGATGAAGAATTTTTAAAATATTTTTATTGAAAAATTTTACTAATTGGTAGGATTTGTCATTTTTAGACTATAACTATTTGAAGGAAATTGATAAAAAAAAGTTTGACCCTTTTCAAAAGACAGTCTAGATCATTTTTGAAAAAATCAAAGTATGCAAAAGTGGTTTTTCAGTTTCATCGAAATCTGAGAGGGTGCTGCCATCTTTGAACACGATTTAGCGCGAAATTCGTCAATTTAAAGCTCCTATGGTTCAGTAATACGGGCAAACGGGTGCATCGCAGGTTTGCTTGCGAGAGGCCGCTGCCTTCGACAGTGGGTCGGCGATCTTCTCGCCCGATGGTCTGTCTGCGGTTTTGCGCGCCGCTTCGGATCGCTGGTTAAGCGGTAAATCGCATTATGCTGGTTTAGCCGCAAGAACTAGTTGGTAGTTTGATGGGCTCTAGCAGATGAACCAACGTGAATTCGAGCGAATCCTTTCTTAAGCATATTTTTCTCATCTTAGAGATCCGAAATATGCAAAAATAAAATTTTTAATTTTTTATGAATCGTTAGACCCTTTTAATGGAAATTCAAACAAAATAATCAGAAAGCGTTATGAGGTCTGGCTAGAATGTTTTAAATTATATATAATTCGAAAGAACAGCTCATGATACAAAGAAGGATATAAGTAAATAATTAAGTACCAATATAATAATTCAGTATATGCCTGTGGCATAGTGGCTAGTCCCACCAACAGTGTGTGCTCCACCATTTACATAGAGAAAGCGCACTATCATGTCCATTCATCACTAGGTGGCACTAAATGCATAAGTTTATCGCTGCAAGTGAAAATAAGACATATAACTTAATTATTTACACTTTTGTCTAAGACTGCAAATCAATCCAACTTCCTTGGGAAAAGTTATCAAAACTTTTAAGGCCATCGTCTAAAATGGGTGCGCGCGGGTGGTTTTGTGGAAATACTGATGGAAAATTTGAAGAAAATCTTAAAACCAAAAACATAGCGATCTGCCGTATAAATTTGGCTATCATTTGGTGAAAAAATATTTGAAAAATTCTAAAGATTTTCCGAGAGTTATGCTCTGGAGTGCAGAAAAATTCATTTCCCCGGTTTTATTTAGCAATTATCTAAAAAATCATAGCGGTGACATATACTTTTTCCTATATAAAAGTACATCCTGTACCATAAGGAACACGTTCCGTTACATTTTTGATAAAAATTTTCACATTTTCCAGGAAAATTCTCTAAAAATCCACTCCATTCTGTTTGCTTATATAGTATTGAAACTGTAATTGAAAACTAGAAGTTTTCCATTCAAGCTCTTGGATGCAAGATTTTGTCTCACTGGTTGCAGCGCTTCAGGCTCTATAAATATTGGGCATGAAATGTTATGTCATGCATGTGGAATTTTTGAAAGTTTTTTTTTATTATTCATTTATACATAATTACATATCACGTTTCCGTAGTATATTCATCAGAAACTGCACTTTGGTAGATTTCCGTATATAAAATTCCGTAATAGAACTTCGAAAGTAATTTTTGTATTTGTAAATATGAGTTTTCTGGACTATCAAACATTTTTGCGAGACAATAACAATGTTCATTTTTGTCTTTTGGTAAAATATAATTGCCAATAGAAACAAGACGTGTTTTGACAAAAAAAAACTTGTACAGCTACACTTTTTCACAATTTTCGTATTTCCCATATAACAAGTTCATGTGAACCGTGACGGCGAGGACATATATTATTGGTATAATTTGACTAAGCTCAGTATGAATCTAGTTCATACTGAGCTTAGTCAAATTATACCATTTGAATGAGTATTCGGATGATAGAGTTTCCATTGATTCATAAAAAATATACCACTAAATAATTGAACTGTATATGTTTGCATGTAGGAATGGCGCCTCATATATATGCATATATACATTATGTGCATCGTTCTTTTATGTGCTTATAAATTGAGGCCATTATGATGTAAATGAGAATCCAAATCTATCAACAATAATTGGAACTCTAAATCTAGCTTCCGGTTGCCATAAACAGGTCATATCTGATTACGTCAACATTTCTTAGAGCTTGCATAGTCGTCAGAGGAGGCCAATATGACCAAGATATCACTAATGTCGAGCTACGAAAGAATAACTTTGATACTACCCAAGTAACAAATTAAGTTTTATAGCACACTACAAGTTCAATCGCTCTTAGACTTCAAGAGTGTCATAAAACCTCCATTGTTACTAGGGTAGTCACTTGTATCAATAGATCGTCTCCAAATAACCGAGTCAATGGATGATCGTCGAAAGCTCTTCGGGACAGGAAGACTCCTTGAATATTCTTCAAACTTGGTTATGTCATTTTACTCGTTGCACTAATCTTCTACCGGATCAGTTTTACACACCGTTTTCATCGGAGTCTCGTAATGATTTCCGAAATTCAAAGGCAGGTTGGCTTGGATATTCAATCGATTCACTAACGAACGAAGCAACCAACTAGCTTGCATTTGCATTGAAAGTATTAGCAGTTGGTTCGTTTGACGTTTTCGATAGCGTTACTGAATAATGAAAATGAATGTTGCAGAATATGATCAATTTTCATTCAATGAAATTGAATATTTGTAGCTCTGATTGCTTAGTCTGTCAAAACAGAAGGTCAAGTTTCGCAACGGTACCAATACCAAAGCTACATATTACTAGAAGGTGTGATAATATCTGATGTACAAAGGAATGGAACTATCATCTCAGAATCTCACATATCTTTTTGGTTTCGCAATCGAGAGCGACATCATTGGAGTCGATCACAGAGGAGCAGTATGACTGACTATAAACTCTGACAGGCACGGTTGGTTCGGTGCTGAGAGCCAAAGAACAACTTACAAGAAAAACCAAACTAGAAACTGAATGCTTGCAGCGGCCACACCCCAGAATAGCTACGTGAACGATAACTGACATTGACTAGAGCTAGTGTATTGAGAAGAAGGACCGTGAAGTTGACGAAAAAGCATTGCGCAGATCCCATACGATGGTTTTGGGTATCAATTTATGTACATTTCGATTTATGTTACATTTATGTACATTTACATAAATACATAAATACATTCGCGAGATGGAATAGTGTATACTGAAAGCGAAAATCGTTGTCAGTCTTAGCGACATCTCCTTTATATTGTTTCATAATCTAAGGCATTCAGTGCTGAGAATTCAACATGTTAGGCAAAGCGGGACCTTTCTTGTACCAAGTGAGCTTCTGAAACAATGCATACTCGTTCTTTCACATTTACCAGATTTACCGATTAGGTTCTAAGGGAACACATAAATACATAAATACATAAATACATAAATATATAAATACATAAATACATAAATACATAAATATATAAATACATAAATACATAAATATATAAATACATAAATACATAAATACATAAACACATAAATACATAAATACATAAATACATAAACACATAAATACATAAATACATAAATACATAAATACATAAATACATAAATACATAAATACATAAATACATAAATACATAAATACATAAATACATAAATACATAAACACATAAACACATAAATACATAAATGCATAAATACATAAATACATTAATACATAAATACAAAAATACATAAATACATAAATACATAAATACGTAAATACATAAATACATAAATACATAAATACATAAATACATAAATACATAAATACATAAATACATAAATACATAAATACATAAATACATAAATACATAAATACATAAATACATAAATACATAAATACATAAATACATAAATATATAAATACATAAATACATAAATACATAAATACATAAATACATAGATACATAGATACATAGATACATAAATACATAAATATATAAATACATAAATACATAAATGCATAAATACATAAATACATAAATACATAAATACATAAATACATAAATACATAAATACATAAATACGTAAATACATAAATACATAAATACATAAATACATAAATACATAAATACATAAATACATAAATACATAAATACATAAATACATAAATACATAAATACATAAATACATAAATACATAAATACATAAATACATAAATACATAAATACATAAATACATAAATATATAAATACATAAATACATAAATACATAAATACATAAATACATAAATACATAGATACATAGATACATAGATACATAAATACATAAATATATAAATACATAAATACATAAATGCATAAGTACATAAATACGTAAACATATCATCATCGTGCTCGAACAATATGGGTGCTCGGAATCATTACCGAATGAATTCTAGATTTTCAGGTTACTCAATTTTCGGTCGCCATGCTGCAGCCTCCTTAAACGCTCGCCGCACTCGCGTCGTCCTCTATAGCACTCAGCCAACGAATGCGGGGTTTGCCCCGAAATCGACGACCTCTTCCAGGTTCTCTGCTGAGACTAACTTTAGCTGATCTTTCTTCTGCCATTCGCGCTACTTGTTCAGACTACTGTAGTTTGCCGTTTTTTATCAGTGTCAAACACCGTGCATTGTACTGCCTATGATCGCAAGTCAGTCCCATAAATATAAGAAATGCATAGAAAATGGAACAAATATGCGATCATACGGGTCCGAAGAATACCATCCGCCAATCCGGTACTCGACGACTTACTAGACTGAGGCGCAAATTTGATACGCTGATCTCCCTCCCCCCCCGCCGTTCGAGCGAAAGTTGCAAGTTTTGCTCTTCTTTCCCTGTCTCTCCCCTGTCCTTGATACAACTGCTGCTACACTGATGCGGAAATAAGCCACCCTTTGAATATCTTGACCAAGCATAAGTTTTAGTTAAAAAATTCAAATTAGTATTCTGTATTCCTAGTTTTAAGATAGCTATAATTTTTACTCTTTATTGAAACTCTTGTCCTCCATCTTGTAAATAGAATTGAATCCCTAGTTTTAAGATTTCTGTGAAGTTTCTCATAAATATTTGTTCCTCCTTTTGTGTACTAAACTATATTGTTAGTTTTAAGATAACCGTAAAATATTTCGTAAAATACTATTACTCCCTCTCTTGTATATCAAAGTGAATCCCTTGTTTTAAATTTTTTCATAAAAAAATCTTTTGGCCCTCTTTTGTATATTGAATCTTATTTCTAGTCTTAAGATAGCTGTAAACTTTCTTTTCCTTTGTAAAAAAAAATATTTCAACATTGTAACCTCCTAGTTTTAAGATATCCAAAATGTAAAAACAAAAGCATTTGGCACCGCCAAGCTAACGCATTTGTGCCTATCAAATAAACGAAATGAATAAAAAAAAAAAAATATGCGATCATGGGTATCATATAATCTGCTTCCTCCATTTGATGCCAGTCTAGCCGTTTGTATGTTCACTAGCAACTCCACCTGGCAACCGTTCCTGTACCAAACGCCAACAGATTCCCGCCCCAAGTCGTTATTCGTGATCGGCACCGAGGTGCTTCTTTCTCCTCATATTGTTAAACTTTCATATGTCGTTTCTAGCAAGGCTTCCTCATCGCTGTCGCTGTGGACAAACAACTGAAAGCTAGAGTTGTCGAGGACGATGCATGTAAATGTGTTGAACAAATCTGGGTTGCTATTGAGATTGGCGATCGAACCGTTTTCCTGTGTGCAGTTTATTTTCCTCCGGATCGCATTCGGGACAATACGTTGATCGATGCTCACATCCAGTCGATTTTTGGAGTTATATCAACGAGCAACGCAAAGAGTCTGGCCTTCCGTCGTCGATGACTCTAAATGGTTAAATGGCTACCGATAGCAATGAAAAATGTCGTCTCTTTTCCATTAAGATTTGCCATAGTGTTTTTAAAGCAGAAGTATTAACTCCCGAGCATGTTTTCACCACCGCCAGAAACGTCCCTTTGCAAATACAGACTTTTGGCCAAAAGGACGTGGATGATACGATGATTACGAGAGCAGCCCGCCAACTGAAGTCAACTCACAAACCAGGACCAGATGGAATACCGCCCCTTATTTTGAAGCATCATATCGACTACTTGCTGTCTCCACTCCGTCACCTTTTCCAACTGTCCTTATCCAAGGGGGTTTTCCCTTATGGAAATATGCGCATATGTTTCCTGTATATAATTGCATGATTCAGTGATCGAAACCCAAAACTTCATAAAGTATTTGAAATTATTAAATTAAAATTCCGGGGTTTTTCACCGGTTCTAGCAATATCTCATTTGGCAGGCCATCTGCTCTTGCGGACTGAGGAGTGAGCCTTTCGTGACAAAGGGCACAGTCAATGGCGAGAACTACAAATCTGAGTGTCTCGAGAAGCGCCTTTTGCCGTTCTTGTAGCAGCACGACGAAGCTCCGCTATTTTGGCCAGAATTGGCATCATGCCACTATTCTAAAAGTGTCCTGAAGTGGAATGAGGCCAATTCTGTCCATTTTGTTCCAAAGGACATGAATCCGCCAAACTGTCCGGAGCTGCGCCCGGTGGAGCAGTACTGGGCAATGATGAAGCGGGAACTTCGGAAGAGCAAGAAGACAGTCAAAGACGAGAAGGACATGTTAAGAAAATGGAAAAGAACTGATAAACTGGTACCGAATGACACTGTACAGACTTTGACGAGGGCATCAAGCGAAAATGCTTACAATTTTACACTCAAGGCTCCATCGATTAATTTTTCTTTTGATTTTTGAAGTAAATATATGTATAAAACTACCCTAAAATTTTGGTTTGATTGGCATGACATTTTCGGTGTCGCAATAATTTCGTGTTCGCCCTTTAATTACGATATAACTGTTGCAAAGCTGCAGAGACTAGGACTACACGGCTCACTCCTTAGGTGGTTCAACAGCTATTTTACCGACCGGTCGATGAGTGTCACTATAGGCGATTTTCAATCAGATAGTTTCAATGCTACCTCCGGTATCCCACAGGGGAGTCACCTTGGTCCGATAATTGTTGTACTGTTTTTCAACGATGTAAATTATGTCATTTGCGGACGATCTGAAAATGTATATGCAGATTCGTTCGATTGCTGATGCCCATTTCCTGCAAAATCAACTGGACAGTTTCGTAGCTTAGTGCGATTTGAATCGAATGATCGTCAACCCGAGAAAGTGCTCGGTGATTTCCTTCACAAGGAAAAAGCAACCGATTCGTTTCCAATATGCATTGGGGGATGTTCAAATCGATCGTGTCACTCACGTTAAAGATCTTGGAGCCATACTGGATAACCAACTCACTTTCAAGCAACACGTCTCGTTCATCGTCGGTAAAGCATCACAAACGCTGGGCCTCATCATACGTATAGCTAGAGACTTCACCGACGTATATTGCCTAAAGTCGCTATACTACAGCTCTACAGTGTGGAGTTCTATCTACTTTAATCGAATCCATTCAACGGCGGTTTATTCGATTTGCATTGCGCAGGTTACCGTGACTTTATCCGTATCAGCTACCTGGCTACGGAAGCCGGTGTTTACTCATCGATCTGGAAACCCTGAAAACCCGACGAGTTCTTTTGAAAGCGTTCTTCGTGGCAGACGTTCTACAGAACAGAATCGACTGCTCCGCCGTTTTGCAGGAAAATTCAATTAATGTGCTCCCCAGAACACCGAGGAACAGGAATTTGCAGCGGTTGCAGTTTCGTCGGACAAACTATGGAATGAACACAGCGTTGCGCTTTCGGCAATATTCGTCGACAATACCCTCAGTCGACAATTATGTAGAGTCGTGTAGTTCTCGCATGCCTGGAACCAGTTATGCTGGAAAGTTTTGCACCAATCTAACAAACCACCAGATACCTACTCCTGAGCACTTTCAGTAAGCAGCTCAATTCTTGACACACTGAACCGATATATAAAAACTGGTTTAATCCACCTAGTGGTGCGATTATGCCTTTATCATTTATCCAAACTATTCATTCATTAGCTGGTTATGTTCAATATAATTGTGGCAATGTCTATTACATTATTATTACGCTTAGCACGTATCCCACGACTACCTCAAAAGTCGACACTGACTGACTTTAAATATAAAAGTATAAGATTTGATTAACTTAATCAGCAGGATTTCTACGTTATCTTCTTTTTTTTGTTCATTTGACACCGCTCAATGCGTTAGCATAACTGGGCCGTGGGTTTTTAAAGATTTTTACAATATGTAGAAATTAAAATAAACATTCAACTGTCCGTAGGGTCTTGTTGACGCAGCTTGCTGCTGCGTGGTGAGATCCTCTTCCTAGGTGGTGAGACATTAGGTGCGTTGTATGCCGCACATTAGGGATCATTCGGTCCGTCTGCTTTCGCGTTTTCGTGCGCGTCTATGTCGTCATCGGTACTGCATTCATGATGCTCACGGTCGGATGTTCTTGTTTGTTTCTTGTACTTCCGGGTCGCTGTTGTAAATCCTTCATCGGTGTTTGATGCTTTATCAGTGGTGTTGGTTGTTCAGGAGCGGATCCAGAAAAAAATTTCAGAGGGGGTCCAAAATTTCAACTTTGAAATGTTCATTGTGCAATACGTAATATGAAATACCCTCATTTAATTAAAATCGGGTTTGGTAATCGAATCTAGTTTGGAATGATTTTGAACTTGGAATGAATTTAAAATAGAAACTATTTTAAAATTTCTCAAGAACTTAAAAATTTTCGGGGGGGGGGGGGTCCGGACCCCCAAGACCCTCCCCCTGGATCCGCCACTGTGGTTGTTGGTTGTTGGTTTGGAGACATTTGATGTAATCGTTGTTACTTCGATATTGATATTCAGTTGGTTTAGCGGTACTGGGCCCGATCATTGTTGAGGTGGTGGTTGTTACTGCCTGGTCCGCAGTCGTTGGTTTACCAACTGGTTGTGGTTTAACATACGACGACTATATGCCGGCTTTGGTCGTAGCAGGGGGAATTTCCTTAGCAGCCTCTGCGCAAGGTTTTCCGTGGTGTAGCGGCTGATGCAATATTGGCACGTAGGAATCTGCCCTGGGTACGTGACTGGTGTTAGTTGAGAATATGCAATGCCTTGAGGTGATCTGCATGAGATGGTCAAATAGGAGGGAATAGGTTTTGTTGGCCACGTTCACACTACACGAACGCTGTTGCGAAGTCCTGGGAAGAAATTCCTCCAAGTATCTTCCTTAACACTGTCCTCCTCTCCGAATTTTGACATGAATTGTTTGATAGCGGCTCTGCGTTCAATACTGCCATTATCAACATACGTTGGGATGCTGTGTAAAATGTCATTACATTCGACGACGTGTTTCAAGTTGTTCTGCGAAGCGAATGATTCTGCTTGGCTAAATTTTTTAAATGTAATCTATACGGCTTGTCGTAAATGATGGAATTGCATATTATTTACTTCTGCTATGTTGAGCTTCATGTTCACCTTCAACAATTGCTCCACTTTACGAATCGTTGGGCGAGCCATTTGGGGCTTGGTTTGAGAAAATCGGATCAATCATCACCGAAAAAGTGGTGCGACTTTAATTGTGGAATATGCCCGAAGTCCGGGACTTCCGGAATTGTCGATAGTGGACAATATACTTAAAGCAGTGGCGTAGCCAGGGAGGGGGGGGGGGTTTAGGGGGTTGACCCCCCCTCCCCACAAACCAAAATTAATTGGATTGAAAAAAAAAAATTGTTGATGCTGATTAATTTAAATAAATGTTCTACAAAACATTTTTGGAAGAATATTCCCTGATCACTATATTGACAACCGTGTTTTAAGCATCATGAGGACTTTTGGAAAATTGTGGGAAGAGGATCATGTAATTTATCTCTTAGATGAAATTCCATAGTTATCAATTTACTTCAATGTAAAATAAAATAACAGCCTGAATTATCAAGAGCTCATTTTTAAAAGATGCTGCAAAATATGGATTAGAGAAAAAATTTCGAATGGAAAACTAAGTTTGAATAAGTTGATTGTCTATGAAACATATAAACTTGCTCGCCGAAAATTTGCATACATTTCAAAATTTGCTGAAAATGTGTTTTGCCTTTCTCAATAGAAAGGTATTGCAATTGCTCTGAAAACCGACTTTTTAACGGAGGCCCGGAGGGCCGAGTGACATATACCATTCGATTCAGTTCGTCGAGTTCGGCAAATGTCTGTGTGTGTGTATGTATGTGTGTATGTATGTATGTGTGTATGTGCGTATGTGTGTGTGTATGTGACCAAAAATGTCACTCGTTTTTCTCAGAGATGGCTGAACCGATTTTGACAAACTTAGTCTCAAATGAAAGATGCAACGTTTCCATAGGCTGCTATTGAATTTCTAATGGATCCGACTTCCGGTTCCGGAATTACAGAGTGATGAGTACGAACACGCAGAAAATGTCGATTTTAAGAAATTCTGCAATGAATGTATAAAGGTGAAAATTTTTCCAAAATATGACCACAACTGCTTCGATTTATAGTATTAGGTCACTAACATCCATTCAAAGTCTATTTGGCCACATTGGCCACCATCATCGGTTCCGGAAGCCCCGGCGGAAGTATCTAAATTCAGAATAACAGTCACATCGGTTTCTCGGAGATGGCTAGACCGATTCGGTTAACCTTGGTCTCAAATGAAAGGTATTGCGTCCCCGTAAATGGCTATTCAATTTCATCTCGATCCGATTTCCGGTTCCGGAATTACAGGCTGTGGCGTGCGATCACATAGCAAATTGTGATTCAAACCGATACTCCGATGAAAGCAAAAAAGGTAAAAATTTCGCTAAAATGTCTCTCAAACAACTTTAATTTTCTGTTCTAGGTCACCGACGATCAACCAAACTTTCGTTGACTACATTGACCACCATAGATGGTTCCGGAAGTACCCGGGAAAAGCGGCCATCTTTCAAAATTTACAAACTCACATCAGTTTCCCGGAAATGGTTTGGCCGATTTTCACAAACTTAGTCCCAAATGATAGCTATAACATCCCACAGATGTTTATAAAATTTCGTACGGATCGCTTATATGGGTCCGGAAATATAGACTAAATCGTCCGGTCACATATGAAATTCCCATATAAGTCGGAACTCTAATTTTTTTTTCAAAGGGGGGACCCCATGAAATTTCAGAAATCGAATTCGTATTTTTGATGCCAAACATCTTTAAAATGCATGAAACGTCGAGATTTTATGTTATCTCGAAAAATTTTTTTTTATCAAAATTGACTTTTTGGGGCGCCGATTTCGCACCTTTTTGCCTTTCTCATATAGAAAGGTTATGCAATCACTCTGAAAAACGTCAACCTAATCCCGGCCTGGAGGGCCGAGTGTCATATCCCATTCGACTCAGTTCGTCGAGATCGGAAAAAGTCTGTATGTGTGTGTATGTGTGTATGTGTGTGTGTATGTGTGTATGTGTGTGTATGTGTGTGTATGTGTGTGTATGTGTGTGTGTATGTATGTGCGTATGTGTCAAATAATGTCACTCATTTTTTTCAGAGATGGCTGGACCGATTTGCCCAAACTTAGTCACAAATGAAAGGTGCAACCTTCCCATCAGCTGCTATTGAATTTTGGATCGATCGGAATTCTGGTTCCGGAATTACGGGTTTCAGAGTGCGGCCACACAGAAATTTCTCATAAAAACTATAGGAAAAATTAAAAATAGAATTTTTATTTTTGATGCTAAATGTATTCAAGGTGCATAAAACGTCGAGATTTGATGCAAACACGAAAAAAATTTGACGAAGATTCACTTTTTTGGATTTTGCACCTTTTTGCCTTTCTCATATAGAAAGGTTATGCAATCACTCTGAAAAACGTCAACCTAAATTTTTTTTCGACTCGCATAAGGTTTCTGGATTTTAACAGAGGCGTAGTTGATAGTTTACGGAGAGGGGTTACACCCCCCTCTACTGTTCACTCCCCTCCTTTAAAAATCTCCTTAAATCACCCCTCAGACCACCATCTCATACCCCTCCCTTTCAACCCCATCATCTTTAAACCACCACTATATTACAAAGCATACCAATTTAAGCTGGGGAGTCGTTCGTTCATGGAACTTTCGCCCTCCTCACATACCCATCCCCGCATGACAAAATGAGTTAGCAAGCAGATAACATTGATCTAATGCTGATTAGGCTAATGGAGTATGATATTTTTTTGTTTCAAGTGTTTCACCGTCGACACGTAGCTCATCAAGTTCGTGGCTGGCATGCCATTGTGTATAAGTGCAAAGTGTACTAAGAATGTAATGGACATTTCCACAATTATGTTGAACATAAAAAGCCTCCGTGCCATAGTTTAGAGAAATGAGAAAGACACAATTGCACCGCTAGGTGGATTAAAACAGGTTTTTTTAAGATTGTGTAGAGTTCAGACAAAAATTTAATATGGTTTATAACTAGAATAACATTTCGGAAAATAGTTGGAAGATGCTGACGTTTACAGTTTGTCTCTACCAGATTAGGCTAGGTTTCTAAGAGCATTTGATTTTTATTGTATTATCAATTATATGAATAGCCTCTAAGCAGGATTGGTTTTTTACTGGTGTATATTTGAGTGCTTAATTGAATGGCGTACCAAAATTTTGTGAATTAGGTACTTGGACTCGTTGTCAAGATGTGAGCTTGAATAATGAAGAAAAGTAAAATAAATATTCTCGATAAATTTTTAACGGTTACGATCACTTTCATTCGAAACTGTCAAATTTCAATATTAAGTTACATTGAATAACTTCAAAACAGAAAACTGCCCATTTGATAATAAAATAATTTTGGCGATTAATCCTCCTAGAAGTAGTTAAAGAGAATATGCTCTTCAAGTAAATTTAGGTCGAGATTTAATGTCTCCAGCAAAGTTTTCAAAAATGCTATTTCAAACAATTTTGTTGAAGACATGAATATCAAATACATTAAGAGTATCGAAATGTATTGGTAGAAAACCTTTACAATAACTTATTCTGATATTACTGTATTTGAAAACATTCGTCTGCGATCTTTAAACAATAAAATTCACATTGCATTCAAGGTATGAGTCTCTGAAGCTTACAAAAAAGATATATTTAAGTGAACTAGTTTTTAAAAAAAATCCCAAATATTAAAAGGACTAGGGGTTTGCCCAGAAACACAAAGAGTGTTTCCGTTTTTTGGAGATAGCATAGATTCGGCGCTAGCTTAGTCCTGTCACTAAGTTAGTGCCGAATTTAGATGAGAAGTCTGTCGAAACGCAAATTTCATAACTAATTTAGTTATAGGTTTTGTCTCCTCAACCAGCAATGATGGTTTTAAACAAAGGCTTCTGAGTTCAGAAAAAAAAATTTTTTCCCTAAATTTTACTCCACTAAGTAGAAATATAGCATGTTGTTTCATATCCCGATATACTGCATTCATGTATCCTTTATATTTTCAACAAAATTGTTTAAAATGACATTATCAATAACTTTACTGAAAGTGCCAAGTCTCTATTTTTTAAGTTACTTCTCCGTAATTACCTCTATGCGAATTAATCACTAAAATATTTATATCAAAGTATACGCTATTTTATGTTAGAAAATTTCTCGCACGTGTCAAGACTTCAAAGTTAAGGATTTTCTAATTAAGTGATCTTGAACGTTGAAAATTTTTTCGAACACATATCCCACTTTAAAAGATTCTTTTTTTTTTTTTTTTTTTTTTTTATTTTGATTATAGAGGTTTTAACCTTAAGGTCATTCGCCTCTTCGGGTTAGAAAAATCTCTTATGAAAAATTTCTAACCCTATGTACGGGGTCGGGACTCGAGCCCAGGTGCGCTGCGTACAAGGCAATCGATTTACCAACTACGCTACGCCCACCCCCAAGATTCTTTGATTCTTTGACATTATTGACATATTATGCATGAAAATGATCAATAAAGGTTTGAAAACTGTTGATTCTCCTTATTTACAGCCTCGAACGACATCTGTTAGACGTTTCTGAATTTTCAATAATTTATGAAACTCTTATTAAATTTTAGCATTTTCCAAAAAAAAATCCGTTCTTTATCATCCCCCCCCAATCCAAATTTCTGGCTACGCCACTGACTCATTGATTGGCATTCCGTGATCTAGACCTGCGAATCGAAGTAGTTTGGTGACCATTTCAATAGTTTTAACCTCTTAGGTATTACGATTGTAACGGTTTATATGGGAAATTCCAGTGTGACCTTACTAACCAACCTGTAACTCCGAAAAATCGGAACCGAATGAAATTCAATAGCAATCAATGACATTATTGTATCTTTCATTTGAAATCAAGTTTGTAAAAATTGGTCAAGAATTCGCTGGGAAATGGATGTGACACTAGCTTAGGAACATGATGAGTTCCCTGGGGACCTCATGAACCATAATGGGTGGTCAATGTGGTCAAAGCCAGGGATGCAATTATGCCAGAGTTATCTGGCATAGCCAGATGTTTTGGCAGCTTCCTGACAAAAAGAAAAATCTCTCATTCTGCCAGATTTTTAAGCTTTACACATTTTGGAAATTTGAGTAATAATGTCCAAAATTTTACAAAAATCGATTGATGAAAACCAAAATGTATGCCAAATTTCGATGACTTTGAGGTCGCTGTCAAGTGCCAAATTTTGCCAGATATTTTTAGTTGAACTGCCAGATTTTCTTTGAAAAATAGTGCCAACTCTAGTCAAAGCTACTTTGATTGATTATTTATGATCTAGGACCACAAATCCAAGTTATTTTGCATAAATTTTCATATATATTACATCATTTAGACATCATGGAGGTACCAGTTTATATGGAAATTTGCTGTGTGACCGCACTTTTCAACCCGTAACTTCGGAACCGGAAGTTGGGTCAACTAAAAATTCAATAGCGGCTTATAGGAGCGTTATACCTTTCAGTTGAAACTATGTTTGTGTAAATCGATTCAGTCATCTCCGAACCACTGCACTAGTGTTATCCATGATATTAGAACTCTCCGACAAACTCATACTGTACTCAATCAATTTCTACCTTGAAATCAACATCGTTTTTGATGCCTCGATCTTTACTATCTGCCACGGAGAACACTGTCCACCAAACTTTATGGTCAGTCTTTCCGCGAAACTAAAAAGCTGTTTTAATCCACCTAGTACCTTCTCAATCATGAACACTAGGATTTTATGGTTGGTTACATTCATTATAAATTTTCAAGTGCATATATCTCGACAAACATATGATTAGGGCTCCAAAGCAAAATGTCAAAATTAGCTTTGAGGAAAAATTCTCAAGAAACCGTTATTACCCAAGCACGGTGCATAGCAGTTAACGGAAAAGAAAACTGTTCTCTTTTGTTTGCTATCAACGGCTGTACAGGGCGCTTAACGGTTCGTCCTGAATTGTTCATAAAAGTGTATTTAGACAGTTGGCTTTTGAGACCAAATCATATGTTTGTCGAGATATTACATTTTTATTGTACATGACAACTACATTCAAGAACACAAATGAATATTCGAGTGCTAAAATTTTGAAAAAGAAGAAACATAATAAAAGGATAGTGCAAATTGGTCTATTCAGCACCGAAGAACCGATGTGACTTTAACTTTAATTATCGATAGTGGGCAATATATCCAAAGAATCATTTATAGGCCACCAGTGATCTAGACCTGTAAATCAAAGTAATTTGATGTACTTTTCAATATATTTGGACGTCATAATGTCCGAAACAATCAGTGCGTCATAGAATATTCGACTTTTCGATGCAGTGTTTCTGCGTCATAACATCCCAATATCATGTGAGTCATATAATCTTAGATTTTATGACGCAGTACGGATTTAGGACGTTGTGATACTAGAATGATTGCGGACTTTATGACGTACATCTATTTTCGGATTTTACGACGCACCCTCGTACGTCACAATGTTCCGAACGTTATGACACACATTATTTTGGGACGATATGACCAGGGACATTATGACGCAGTTCTTATGCGTCATAATATCCAAATCGACTGCGAGAAAAGATCCGAAATTGAATGTGCATCATAATGTCCCGGACGTTATGACCTTGGACGGTGCCCCCAACCAAGCTTGGAGAATATTCAAGGAGTCTTCCTGTCCCGAAGAGCTTTCGACGATCATCCATTGACTCGGTTATTTGGAGACGATCTATTGATACAAGTGACTACCCTAGTAACAATGGAGGTTTTATGACACTCTTGAAGTCTAAGAGCGATTGAACTTGTAGTGTGCTATAAAACTTAATTTGTTACTTGGGTAGTATCAAAGTTATTCTTTCGTAGCTCGACATTAGTGATATCTTGGTCATATTGGCCTCCTCTGACGACTATGCAAGCTCTAAGAAATGTTGACGTAATCAGATATGACCTGTTTATGGCAACCGGAAGCTAGATTTAGAGTTCCAATTATTGTTGATAGATTTGGATTCTCATTTACATCATAATGGCCTCAATTTATAAGCACATAAAAGAACGATGCACATAATGTATATATGCATATATATGAGGCGCCATTCCTACATGCAAACATATACAGTTCAATTATTTAGTGGTATATTTTTTATGAATCAATGGAAACTCTATCATCCGAATACTCATTCAAATGGTATAATTTGACTAAGCTCAGTATGAACTAGATTCATACTGAGCTTAGTCAAATTATACCAATAATATATGTCCTCGCCGTCACGGTTCACATGAACTTGTTATATGGGAAATACGAAAATTGTGAAAAAGTGTAGCTGTACAAGTTTTTTTTTTGTCAAAACACGTCTTGTTTCTATTGGCAATTATATTTTACCAAAAGACAAAAATGAACATTGTTATTGTCTCGCAAAAATGTTTGATAGTCCAGAAAACTCATATTTACAAATACAAAATTTACTTTCGAAGTTCTATTACGGAATTTTATATACGGAAATCTACCAAAGTGCAGTTTCTGATGAATATACTACGGAAACGTGATATGTAATTATGTATAAATGAATAATAAAAAAAAACTTTCAAAAATTCCACATGCATGACATAACATTTCATGCCCAATATTTATAGAGCCTGAAGCGCTGCAACCAATGAGACAAAATCTTGTATCCAAGAGCTTGAATGGAAAACTTCTAGTTTTCAATTTCAGCTCCACGCCCAGAATCGAATGGATTTTTGAAACTGATTGGAAATCTTGAGTTTTCATGAGAAAATCGTAAACAATTTCCCCAAAACAACATATTTTCCATCTGTAAAAATTATACCCTACGTTTTGATACAATTTTTATTTTATTCGGAACTTTCAGATCGCGAGAAAACGTATTACCTATATTATAGCTAAAATGGAAAATTTTCGTGGAAAATGTGGAAATTTTTCTCAAAAATGTAGCGGAATGTACTCCTTATAGTACATAATGAACTTTTATATATGAAAAAGTATATGTCACCGCTTTGATTTTTTAGATAATTGCTAAAGAAAACCGGGAAAATGATTTTTTCTTCACTCCAGGGCATAACTCTCGGAAAATCTTTAGAATTTTCCAAATATTTTTTCACCAAATGATAGCCAAATTTATACGGCAGATCGCTATGTTTTTGGTTTTAAGATTTTCTTCAAATTTTCCATCAGTATTTCCACAAAACCACCCGCGCGCACCCATTTTAGACGATGGCCTTAATGAAACGATTTCGGAGTCAGTTTTACAAGGGGCCAAACAACACTCGGTGGTTAATCGGTAGACCAAGGTGCTTAGAGTTCTAAGGTGATTCGTCTTTGGCAGTAAGTAGGTGAGGAGTGAGGTAAGCGTTCAACAGGCTGCGGGGAAGAAAAATGACAGCGAACAACTTTGTTTACCAACTGAAATCCAAGCAAACATATGGAGAAAACTAGTAAACAATGTTGTTAGCTGTCGTTTCTAAAACCAACATGGCTGATCGGCATTTTTGAGCATCGAATCACCTGAGAATAAAATCTCCTTGCGGTACACGTTTTCCACGAATTTTATTTTTTCGAAATAATGACCGGATAGTTTTTTGTAAGGATTTGAGTATATGATATGAGTGATCTTTTAAGTATAAAATTCTAATGCAACATTTCATCGCATAGATGGCGCTAGCGCTAACTCTTCAACGGAGAGAGATAGAAATTAGATGTATTTTGCGAAGTTGTAGAACAAGAGGTTCCCAGTAAGTCTTGTAAACATGTCCATATTCTATCGCGCCTCCTTTAAAGGTTAGTATTGGGGCCCTCTATACGGTGAAATATGGAACTAAAATTTTGTAGACAAAAGAAGACTTGTATCATGTGCTAAATTCTTCCATACTTAATCCAACCACTATTTTGCGAAAAAAAAATAGAAGTTCGTGGGAATTGACTACTGATTCATCACTAAGTGCTGTTTGACACCTTGCAAAATTGACTCCGACGTCACTTCAAAAAAAGTTTAATAACTTGCCCTAAAGAAGTTGGACTGATTTGAAATCTTCGACAAAGCTGTAGACAATTAAATTATCTTTCTTTTTTTCACGTACAGTGAAAAACTGATGCACAAAGAGCCACCTAGTGGTGGAACTGCAAATTAGTTCGCTTTCTCTAAGTAAATTATGGAAAAAAAATTCCATACACACTTCTAACAGTTTGGTCCGGTAGCTAGACTTGTTCGATTTGGTTCATATTTGTAGCAGAGACTATTGGTGGGGCTAGGAATCTACTCAGGGGTGAGCCGATGGAGTTTTCAATTAGTTTTTTTTTCTGGGCGGTCAAGTGTGGCGTTCTGGTTTCGAAATAGGTTGTACCGCCTATATTTATAGTTTCGGATCGCCTCAATGTTCATGTTTGGAAGCAATTCCAAACAGATCTCACCTAGCAAAGAATCTTTTCAATATTTTTACTTTCGATTGGTAAAAACGTTTATTTGTTGACCATTAGTAGGCAGCTTGATGCCATTTCTGAAATTGAACGAGTGCAGAAAACGCCTCTTGAAACCTCTAACAAAAAACCTACCTACGAGCAAAAAGGAACACTACAACAAAGAACCGTTATTGAGATTTCATACGTTTTTTTTCGCGCACAAAATATTATTTTCAGAGCGTCTTTGGAGGAGTCCGCGGTACAAAAAAGGTTGAGAGCTGCCAATTGGTACAATTGCCGATAAAGAATAGCTCATGAAAAAAAGAAGGAAAGAAATAATTAGCTTTTTAATCAACATTTCAGCAAACCAAAATTAAGTTTGAAGGAAAAATACATTATTTTTAATCATTTGTTCCTAAAAAACGATTAGTAAAAGCAAAGCTTTTGTATTACATTCCAATTCTAAACTGTATCTTTTTTAGCGTCAGAGGTCGCATGCTTTTTTCAGCATATATGCAATAATTCTACGGTCCCTCCTTAACATGGGGATCCAACGTATTCTATTGACAGTTCCAGATTTGCTCAGGAACACAAATTGTGTCGCCGTTTTGATTTATTGGAGCTAGCGTCAATCCAGCGCTAGCTTAGTCCTGTCACTATGTTAGTGCCGGATGCTGATGAGACGAAGTCGAAACGCAAATTCCATAAGTTTTATGTTTTGTGGTCGTCACGCACAAAACTGGTTTTAAACAATTGTCTCATTAAGGGGAAAAACATAGCATTTTCCAAAACTGTCCTCCATTAAGGAGAAATATAGTATAGTGCATCTTGCACTGGTTTGCTAAGCCAAACCAAATGTTTCGATTCTATTATTTCTCATCAGCTTAACATAACATTCTTTTCTTGCGAGACATCACGCTTGACTAGGGGTTTGCTTAGGAGCACAAATTGTGTCTCCATTTTTTTGGGAGCTAGCATACTCCTGTCGCTAAGCTAGTGTCAGATTCTGATGAGACAAAATCGAAACACAAATTCAATAATTAATTAAGCTCTGCAATACATAACCAAGGCGCTAGAAGTTTTTTTCTTCAAAAATAGCGTCCTGTCGCACCGTGCGACGCCAAAGAGATGACTTCACCATCCGAACCTTAGAATCCATTCATGAAACATTAGCTTCGGACTTGCGGCGCAGCGTTTATTGTTCTATTCAATTATTCAACAGCTCTTTTATTTTCCAATTAGTTCGAATTTAGTGGAGCATGTCTCACCATCCCCGCCCATCGGCTACCAGATCATTTGTTCCGACACGGATAGAGGGAAATGCTTCAACTCAACAAATCTGTAAATTTAATCACGCCCAGTAGCCTAGCTTCCTAGCGTGTCAACAGCAGCGCACCGCCAGTCAAGACTGTGTTTGACGACTTCCGCAGTCTGTCTGCTATTGCTGCATTATTCAGCAGGTGTGAAAATAGCACCGTTTCGATATGCCTAAAATTAAAAGTACACGCTCAAAACCTACCTCGATGTGCATCAGCTCGTAGATCACGATGGCGTAGTCACTGACCAGCGAACTGCCCCGGATCACGGCCAGATTGGGGAACAGCTTGCGCAGCGTTTTCAGCCCGTTGACCCGAAACAGAAGCAGATACTCGGTGATTTCCGTCAGCAGCGGGAAGGAATAGTTCTCGAAGCTTGCCTCCGTGTACTTGTCGATCAGGAGGATGTGCACGAAACCCTCGACCACGACGCAATCCTTCAGCCGGTCCAGATTGGTGGGCGAGTTGCGGACGTCCACGCTGCCACAGATTTCTGCAAAAGAATGAAAGGAAAAAAGATGGGTTAGTTGTTTTTCGTTTGATTTGCCTGATTTACATAAAAATACATAATTCCAACCCATGGCCATTATTCCGAATGAATAGAACGTAAAGGGAATGGTCGGGCCGAAATACAACATGAATCATAAAAATGGTATATTTTTGCGGTAAAATCCTGTACTAGTTCTAGCGCAGCTATAGGATTCAATTTCCATCCTCGTCATTGGCCATTGTAGATACACCATAAATCACTCTTCCTGGAAGCGTGGTGGAGTAAATTTGCTCAACAAATTCCGCTATCAGTTACAGTTTTATGACTCGGTGGCGCCTCTTTCTCCTAAACACGCCTGTCACGACGTTCGGGGTGGTGTGACAGGGTGAAATGTTATTTTCCACTCGTATCGTCGTCCTCGCTGTTGCTTATGGTAAGTAAAACGTTCCACCCCACACGCCTCTCACCACTCACGCTTGAGCTTTATATTAACGTAAGCTGCATACCTACGCGGATTGCATTCTGCACCGTGTGTTTTGCGACGCCACCAGAACACACCAAACAAAGCAAGCGTGGTGATAATCAAGCAAACGAAGGGAATAAAAAAAACAACAAACCGCAGACCAACGACGAACGACAAACGGAAATCGGAGATAGCGAGCAAAGGCGTTGGGAATAGCGAGAGAGGGAGAGAGAGATATAGAGAAAAAAAACACCCCACACATACAGCAACAGCGAATATGCTGCTTTATCGGTTCTGGTGGCGTTATTCCATTTCGGCGCGGCAGCGCAGTTGTTATTTATGGATGCTCCAAAGTTGATAAGCAGGCGCTAATAATAACAGCTATTTTTCACCATAGAAAATGCAATAAAAACCAACTTTGTATGCACGAACGAACAGGCCGCTGTCAAATTGAACGGCTGGATGAAGTGCGCACGGCATGTGATTCATTCATGATTTCTGTTTGGCACCCACCTGACCTCTCGGCGGCAGTCGCTCACATTCTCCTTCTCTCTCTCTCTCTATCTCGCAACAACGACCCGGCGACGACACGCTTTTCTTCTTCTTGTTGTTATTGCATTTGATGTTGTTCTTGTTGTTGCTGTTGTTTAAATGGAAAATCCGAAGTTCCACAGACTTCAACGGAATTCGAGATAGAGATAGAGCGATAACACTACTACTGTTGGTGTCATTTGGCTAGCTGGGATCAACTCATAATTTTGTTCACAAATAATTCAACAGATGAGTCCTGTACAGTTCCACAATTAAAGTAAAAAATATTTTTTCTCCATTAAAGAAAGAATTGATTGAAATGATCTTTTAGCGTGGAGAGCACAAAACCTATAACTAAATTAGTTATTGAATTTGCATTTCGACTTCGTCTCATCAGAATCCGACACTAACTTAGTGACAGGACTAAGCTATCGCCGGATTGACGCTAGGTCCAAAAAATCGGAGCCACAATCCGGTGCTAACTTAATCCTGTCACTAAGTTAGTGTCGGATTCTGATGAGACGAAATCGAAGCGCAAATTTCATAGCTAATTTAGCTATAGGTTTTGTGCTCTTCACGTACATCAATTTTAAACAATGTTCTCTTTAGTGGAGGAAAAAATAGTTTCTACCAAAATTAAGAAATACAGCATTGTGAATTTTGCATTGGTCTGCTAAGCCAAACCAAATGCTTCGATTTCATTAGTTCTCATCAGCTTAAAATGGGACTAGTGATATCCAACAGGGAAAAACGATCGGTAATGAATGAAGTGAAGCTAAGCAATCATGTGAAAAAATTCCCCCCAGAGGCGAGATTCGAACACGCAACCTTTGAGACTCCGGCCCAATGCACTAACCCTTATGCTATCCCTGGGTAAGAAAGAACATATGGTTATCCGACTGGCGACGATGATCGCACCCTGCCTGCAAAGCGAGAATCAACAGACAACGGCAGCTGATCACCCCAACACATTTGATCTATTTAATTTTCCCGCTAGATTCCCGCTAGTCAAAAGACCAAAAATTGAATTATTAGTTTAATTCGAACGGACGGGTTCGCTCCCGTCATACCTTCACTGGGCAAGGGACCAGAAATCGACAGTCTTCATTAGCTCTGTCACCCAACGAAGTACGATGGGTAATGAACTAAAAATTAGACATCAGACGATAATAAAAACCCGGGCCTTGGTATCTAGCGGGGAAATTACGTAGATCAAATGTCAAAATCACTGAACTACAATATCTTCACAAAATCACGTATTTTACGGAACATTTCTTTATTTTCCATTGTAACTTGAAATTTTTACGATGAATATCGCATTTTATGATGCTAAAATATTTGCATTTACGAAATAGACAAGTTTTTGGAACATTGTTTATAGTTTTAAATTCGATGAACAACAATATCTTCACAAAATCACGTATTTACAGAGCATTTCTTTATTTTCAATTATAACTTGAACTTTTCACAATGAATATCGCAGTTTATGATGCTAAAATATTCGAATTTACGAAATAGACAAGTTTCAAGAATATTGTTTATAGTTTTTAATTCAACGAACTAAAATATCTTCACAAAATCACATATTTTACAGAACATTTCTTTATTTTCCATTGTAACTTGAAATTTTCACAATGAATATCGCATTTTATAATGCTAAAATATTCTCATGTATTCAGTAGACAAGTTTCAAGAACATTGTTTATAGTTTTTAATTCAATGAACTACAATATCTTCACAAAATCACGTATTTTACAGAACATTTCTTTATTTTCCATTGTAACTTGAAATTTTTACAATGAATATCGCATTTTATGATGCTAAAATATTTTCATTTACGAAATAGACAAGTTTCAAGAATATTGTTTATAGTTTTTAATTCAATGACCTACAATATCTTCACAAAATCACGTATTTTACAGAACATTTGTTTATTTTCCATTGTAACTCGAAATTTTTACAATGAATATCGCATTTTATGATGCCAAAATATTTGCTTTTACGAAATAGACAAGTTTTTGGAACATTGTTTATAGTTTTTAATTCAATGAACTACAATATCTTCACAAAATCACATATTTTACAGAACATTTGTTTATTTTCCATTGTAACTTGAAATTTTTACAATGAATATCGCATTTTATGATGCTAAAATATTTTCATTTACGAAATAGACAAGTTTTTGAAACATTGTTTATAGATTTTAATTCAATGAACTACAATATCTTCACAAAATCACGTATTTTACAGAACATTTGTTTATTTTCAATTGTAACTCGAAATTTTCACAATGGATATCGCATTTTATGATGCTAAAATATTCTCATGTATTAAGAAGACAAGTTTCGAAAACATTGTTCTTAGGTTTTAATTCAATGAACTACAATATCTTCATAAAATCACGTATTTTACAGAACATTTATTTATTTTCCATTGTAACTTGAAATTTTTACAATGAATATCGCATTTTATGATGCTAAAATATTTTCATTTACGAAATAGACAAGTTTTTGGAACATTGTTGATAGTTTGAAATTAATGAACAATCTGCTAGAAATTGGTTGCCTACATCAATCCAAAGAATTTAACATAATAATATGCGTAGGTCATCGCGCTAGATTTTAAGTTCTTCACAAATATTGGAAATTTCCAATTTTTTGTAGTACTTGCTCCGACTTTTTTTGTCGTATAAAGATCAATTATGGTCAAATTTAAATTCAAACTATTTCAAAGTAATCTAAAGAGTCCAAAAAATCCAGCGATACTAAAATTGTCCAAATTGTTCAAGCGACTACTGAGATATAGCGATTTGAAAATACCGTACCGACTTTTTTTGGGGCATGGTGGTGGGAGTGTTAAAATGATTTTATATTCTTGTGGGACATCAGGCTAGACTAGAGGTATGCTCAGGAATACAAATTGTGCCTCCACTTTTTTTGAGCTAGCATCAATCCGGCGCTAGCTTAGTCCTGTCGCTAGATTAGTGTCGGATTCTGATGAGATGTGGCCTCAACACAAATTCCTGTACAGTTATTTACAGCAGCTACTATCTATCTTATCTCAATTGGTGAATCACCTTAACATACGTACCACTTTGGAGTGATTTTTGACAGCTCAATTTCGTATCATGTCGTCATGTAGCTTTACAACAACTGACTCATACGTACCATGTTAAAAAAACCACGTTAAGTTGAAAATCAGTGTAAAAACAACGTTAATTGGAAAAGCTCGCAGCAAATACTACAAATACAGCAAATATTTTTGGAAGTTACATTTTGACGCCATTTTTAAATTTATTTATTTATTTCGTCTTCCGGAGTCCTGAGGCAATTGAACGAAAAAAAAAATTAGATCATCAGCGTAGAGTAGTGAAGATATTCTTGCTCCCAGCGATATTGCACTGGCATGTAGTTTTCCTTACAGGACATTCCATGTGAAGATTCCCTCTCGAGAGGATTTGTTGACAACAACAAACGCAAGTGGTCTGTTACACTGACGGTTATCTGATGGAGGGACGTGCTGGTGCTGGTGTATACTGTCGTGAAATGAGATTGGAACAATCTCACTCACTAGGTAGATACTGTACTGTATTACAAGCAGAAATCTTTGCGATTATGTGCGGGGTACAATCGGCCCTTCAACTGAGTTTGTCCGGCAGAGTTATTAACTTCTGCTCCGATAGTCAGGCTGCAATCAAGGTCTCTAGATCAGACAAATCACGTGCTGAACCCAAATCGAAGAACTAAGCATTGTCAACACTATCTACCTTGTTTGGGTGCCCGGACATTGCGGTATTACTGGAAATGAAAGGGCTGACGAATTCGTTAGGGCAGGTTCAGCGATTGACTTCGTTGGTCCTGAACCTGCGCTGCCAATTTTGACAAGTTGGATAAGGGAAAAAATACGGTCCTGGGCTTCGTCCGAGCACCGCAATTATTGGAGACATCTACAAACGTGTCGCCAACCAACAAAGGCGTTTCTAGAACAACCGTGTCCAGTGATTTCGAAAAATCTCCTACATTTTTCGAAGCTCCACTGCGGCATGCTGACCAGGGCTTTACCCGGCCACTGTAAACTCAATTATCACCTGGCAACTATTCAGCGCGCTGAGTCTTTTTCATGTGATCTTTGTGAATCCGACTACGGAACCTTATATCATCTGATATGCAATTGTCCAGCGGTAGCGCAATTGCGATTTCGAGTTTTCGGCCGTCCTTATATAGACGAAAGCATGTTTGGACGACTAAAACTCAGAGTTTCTTATCCAATGTGGTAAAGAGCTTCAGGCTTACTCGCAGGCGAGTTAAACTACTTGTGAATTTAACATACCTGCTGTTTGTTTTTTTTATATTTGTGTTGTCATTTTTCCCACCCTTCCAATTCTACTTCCTCCCTGCTCCTTCTCCTTTCCGACTACATACGGGGAACGTGCCATTTGAGTCAATATATTCTGATATATAATGGTCAGCTGAGTGTGCGTAGATGACCGCGAAGAGCCTTAGCCTTCGTATATTGACGTGTTAGTCGCGTGTGCTCGCCACTTAGCGTTGACAAATTCGATTTCGTAACGCCATGTGGCCATTCACATATTCGCGTGTGTTTTTGGATGGCCACGCGGACCGTCATTCTGATATTTAGTTTTCGGTGTACGGATCACATTCTGACAGGGAGTAAGTTACCCCATATCACTATCGGTCATGTCGCAATAAAACGTGTTGTCCAGTGGATATCGGAGCTTTCTTTTCAAATGATTCAATTGAAGGCAAGGACCTAGACTTCTGGAATCACGCTAAAAACCGCGTTTGAATGTTTATAAGTGCTGAGAGGTTAATATTATCACCGGGATGTTATAATCTCTGCGAGAGCCTTGTGCAAGTTACGTGGATGATCGCGAACGGCTCAAGCATTTGTATGTTTGTTTGTCGCGTGTGCGTGACTTCGTGTGTATAAATTCGATTTTTATGTCACCATGGAACGTGTAGTTTCATCTTTTTGATTGGCCTTCCTGAAGGTATTGGGCTTATGGTACTAGGACCGAGAATATGGGTTTTCGGACGAAATCAATTCATAATCGTGCGAACACGGGCATTTCGAGGTTCACTCTTAAGACTGCGTTTGTGAATTTATAAATGCTAAATTGTTCACTTAGTCACCGAGGTGTGATCCTGTTTGCGAGATCGTGGTTGTGGTTGTGCGTGAATGATCGCGAAGGACTCGAGCGTTTATATGTTGACGTTTTTGTCGCGTGTACTAGTGTGTATGTAGCTTCGCGTGGACACATTATTTTTGTAAGCGTGTGACCATTTGCATGTTCGCGTGGACGTCTTGTCTAGTTTTTATTTCTATTGGTCCAACTGATGGCATGATGTTGGGCTGCTAGGATGAAGGGTAGAGACTTCAGGACGTGAACGATTCATGATTGCGCGAGCGGTGGGTTAATGCTTTACTAACGCGGTCAGTAAATTTGTAGGTGCAAACGTTCACTTAATTACCGGGGTTTTTGAATGTTGGCGAGATCGCGGGCGTTCGCATTTGTGACCAGGTTTGTTTTATCTCGAAGGCCACGTTTATACGTTTAGAATTAGAGATTGTGAGTGAATATGAGAGAATAAGCAATTTGTGTTAATGAGTGTTAGTATGGATCTAATAGCAATAAAAGAAGGGTGTCTCCAGAGAGAATTGAACACTAAACCCACATTGCACATTATTTGACCATGGCAATGGATAATAAAGGTCGCCAAGTTAAGTATTAAAATTGATCACAATGTAGCTTAACTAAAAAGAAATTAATCGTATCCCAAGTTTATGTGATATAATCACTGCAATACTGCTTTGGGACGGCGTCGGTGGTTGAGTGGTAACATGACCGCCACTCATTCCAGTTAGCCTTGGTTCAATTCCAGCCGAGATCGTTGAGATTCTTCCGAGGTGAAAATATCTGTGGTCACGTCTTCCTTCGGAAGGGAAGTATAGCCGTTGGTCCCCCGTCCATGAGTTGATGAATCGATATCTAGTCCAGATAGTGGAGTCACCTCTCTGGCGTCGGTAAAGAAGAAGTAGAATTCAACTTCTATACTTACTAACAAATATCCTTCCCCCGTGATACTTGTGGAGTGCGCAGTAGTATATACGGCCTCTAGCAAAAGCAAGTATCGGACTAACCATTTCTTCCGCGATCTACGCTCGGGCCCGGCCAGCGCCGGTATTGATCAATAAACACTTTAGGATTGGCAGGAGTTGCACTGGGAGCAAGAATATCTTCACCCCATGTAACCATTTGTGACCACAGTCGTGTATGACTGGTAGAAAGATGGTTAGAGTTCCAAAGCCCGATAACCTGCCGTCTGTATGAACATGACAGTGCTTCTTGTTTGAGGTGTACGTGTAATGGTTTGATATTCAGAAAAGCCTCAAGGGCAGTAGTCGGAGTTGAGGTGAAAGCACCAGTCAACGACATGAGCGCTATTTCTTGTAAATGGTTTGGCTTTGACTGGACAGTCATCACCTCTCCCTTTTGCCACAACACAGGGAACCCGTATAACAGTATTTGGGTTTGAGACCCCAGGTCTTTCCAAAAGTTCGTTTCCACTGCCCGAAGACCATGCATGCTTTCTGGACTCCGAACTCAATGTGAGCAGACCAATTCAGTTTGGAATCCAATATAACTCCAACGTGTTTGACTTGATCTGCACTGAGGCACAGAATCAAAGAATTGCAAGAGACGAGCTCCGGTCCGGAAATCCAAGCTCATTGGGTTTCCCCAACAAGCCGTCGGCAACCAGGTTCCATTGCAAAGGTGACAGAACGCAACTCTGAGGAGAGCCGCAAATACTCAATTTCATTATCCCTGCCTGTGTCAATGAAGAGTAAAGAATACGGTTACTAAGCATTGCGTTCATCCCAGCCGAGACATGCAGATATCTCATGACCGCGTGTCGCTTCCAGAATAGTATGGAAGGAGACATTATTCACCTCCGGATCGATACAAGCTGGAAAGTGTGCGTCAAAAAGACAATTAAGAACATTTTTTCACTTGATCACTGAGGTATTATTCTGTTTATGAGATCGCGGGTGCAGGTGTGTGGATGATCGCGAAGGGCTCGAGCGTTTGTATATTAACGTGTTTGTCGCGTATATGCTATTAAACTACTAATTATAACCGTGTAGGCATTTGCATGTGCGCGTGTGTTCTTGAATGATCGCGCAGCCCGCGAATCTAATTTTTAACTTTGAATGGTTCAGATGTTAGAAGAGAGTGAGTTCTGCCATATCACCAGACTTCCCGGTCATGGAATGTACCGTTTAGTGTATATGAGTGTTATTTGTTGTTTTTTTGCTTAGATTAGGTGTAAAAATAAACGCATAGAATTCGAACGAATGCATTTTAACGTGTTTTATCGCGTGGGCATTTGTATGTCGTTGTGAGTATGAATTCTTGAATATTAGCGCGGGCCGCGAGTCTGATGTTACATTTTGAGTGTACTGCTCGGATGTTTGAACTGAAGGCATGGACCTAGGGTGGTAGGAACTTCCAGACGTGACTGATTCAGGCTCGCATGGATAAGGGCACTGGTATAATCGCACTTGAGGCGGCGTTTATAAATTCGTAAATCCTAACATATTCACTTGATCCTAAATGTTTCTATGTATGCGAGATGACGAGCGTAGGTGTGCGCAGATGATCGCAATGACATGATCGTATGCGTGATCTGATGTCTTATCGCGAAGGACACGAGCGTTTCTATGTTAACGTGTTTAATCGCGTTGGCGTTTTAATGTCACGTATGCTAACGTGTGTGTAACTTCGCATGAGCGAATTCGTTTGTATTACCGAGAAGCCAGTTTATTTTCAATGTACGCTTCAGATGAAGGAAGAAAGTAAGCTTTACAATCTAAGCGGCGTTTCCAACTATGGCGCCCTGAAACTTGTTATGTAGTATATATAAGTTTCATATTTACGAGGGAGACCTCCCGGACGAGTATAATGACCACGCGAGTTTGTATGTTAGCACAAGGAACCACTTTCATAAACTCGTAGACATAATCACGTTCATATAACTACGAGATCGTGGGCGTATTAATACGTGAGTGATCGTACTTAAGACCGAGTTTGTATTATTGCGGAATCTTCGAGCGTTTGTATATCATTATGGTTTGTTCAAACTGATACACTAAGATATTTGCAATACTGTCAATCCAATCAGTCTAGGTAAGGGACGTAATCAAAGTTGCTTATATTTGGGAAGATATTTACTTATTTGACGGTTTGATGCGCTTGGACGATGGTTTTGTCATATAACTAGGCAGATATTGAACATTTGAATCGATATGGTTCCAATAATTCCCTAATTTACTTAAATTAAATACATTGTGCAAATTGAATGATATTTAATTTAGATTATATGCAATTAACCAACAACCATAAGATACTGCATACTGGCCTTGATCTAGTTGAATATTGACAGCAAAGCTAATTCAATCGGCCGGAGATCATGATATCCCTTCGCTTCAATCCGTCACCTTAAGCACGCGCCGTGTTGTTATCAGAATCTAGGGACCACCAGAATTTAAGAGCTCAATACTACAAATCTCTAAGCATAAAAATTGTTAAATGAGAAGTGTTAGGTTTAAAGGTCAGAATTTCTCAAAGAATGATGCATGCTGGCAATGAAAACATGATTAATGGCATTTTCGTTTTGACAATACACTACACAGGTGTAGTCGTTCAAACATACGTGTAATCAGACTACCTCTTTTTTACACTAGACCCGTGTAGCATCAAGTAACAACAAGAATGGTTTGCTTGTATATTCATGCATATTTTTATCATAAAAAATGTTTTACTCAAAGAACAGCTCATGATATAAAGAAGGCAATTCTTACTAAAACTAAACTACTTAGTCTTACGATGTCTGTGGTAGTTTGCGTAGTTTGTGAGCCCCTCCGTTCTGTTAAAACAGGGGTGTGAGGGTGGTTCTAATTTTATCAAAATCGAAAAAAAAATTAATCATTCTAGATTAAGCCATACTACCTACAGTGGAGCTGTAGAATGACACATTTTAGAAATGTCGCTTAATACATGTAAGCTCTGTCTGTTATACTTTTCATTTCACAACAAATTTAAAAAATAAAGGTTTAGGGTATTTATTAGACAAGTAGGGGAATTATGGTTAAAACCGACACCTTAAGCTTAACACTTTTTCTAAGTTGCCACAAAACCAATAAAATTATAATTTTAATGCACAATTCTTCTTCAGAAAATTCTTAACAAGACTTAATTTTTTCAGCGCTTCGAAAAATTAATTTCATTAAAAATTATTGGTTGTAAAACTTGGAAAACAAAGTGACTTTTTGTAGGCACTGCGGGTAAAACCGACACCCTATAGGGGTAAGATCGACACCCCCTTTAATTTATTTTCTCTCCACTTTATTAAAATCTTTATCTTTATTAAAAATTAGATATATGCGTGATTAATAAAGTGTGAGTATGTATGATGCAATATATGTGCTTTTTATTGCTTCATCATGTAGTGAGGGGAAGATAGTTCGAAAGCGTAGTACTAGAAATAAGAGTATTTTATGCTATAGGATTATTTATTGATATGAGTATTTCCAAATAATCCTTGCGCACATCATTGCAACTTCCAGTGTCATTTTATTTCGTAAGAGAAGATTTGCAAGCGTTCTACGTTCTGCTAATTGGATTCATTCACTTATAAGTGATACACACACATTTCTTAGTAAAACTATCTTTTTCAGATTTGATTTTTCGGACTCTGATTATCAACGATCTATTGGGGTATACATAATATCATTGTCTCATTGTGATAAAGTTCGTCTATGACAAACCAAGAAAACACTAGAAATTCGGTTTGATGAGCTTTTTGGAGAAATAGCAAAAGCTTCGATAGAATTAGATAAGCAAAAATTCCAATTTTTGATTTTTAAAGAGACTTATAAGAAATAAACACAATAAAAGTATTTCTGTGTATTTCAGCTATTACTATAGTGTGCTAATAGTGTAATTGAAGTGTCACAAAGATCCCCAGCCTTTTGTAATGAATCGCAAGTAAACACAACCATCTTAACAGTGTGTCGGTTTTACCCTAAGCAAAGGGTGTCGGTTTTACCCCAACAGCGCACATTTTTTTATAAAAGCAATTAAAAATATTGAATTTCTCAAACTCGTCTTCAATGCATCTAATTGATCATAGGAAAGGCCGATAATAATAGGTACAGAAAAATGGGGTGATTTGAAAAGCTTTTGTTCGGTTAAAACCTTAAAATCTATCAACGAAATTTTACATCCAGACGAGTATGAACGCTGCTGTCGTATGTTTTGTTTATTTTTCTGATATTCGGCGCACTAACGTAAATCCAATTTTTATTCAAATGCTCTAGATAAACGTACTAATAATAATGTATCATTATGAAATGAATAAAAATTTGATTTCTAGGCAAAGTTGTGGGGTGTCGGTTTTACCCACAGTGTCGGTTTTTCCCACAATTCCCCTAGTTTTATTAACATAACTATTGCGGTATTGAATTGAAACTTTGAGATTATTTTAGAGCGAACAATTTGTTTAATGACACCACATATCTATCTATTATCGTAGGAAAGTTATGAGCAGAGCTTGATGTCTTCCGCCATGGTCTAAAATGTGTTGCTCTATAACTATATGGAAGACACTCAGACAGTCTATCTTGAACTGTTAAAAATTTCAATTTTTGGCGTTGGTAAAATTAGAACCACTCTAGCTTCTGTTAATACAAATAGAACGCAACGCAGAAACCTTGCAAAGTACAACTTTCCTAAACATATTATAAGACTAAATCATTTAATTTCAACAAAACGTAAAAATTTCGCTTAATTTATATTCTGGATCACTGTGCATTGGTACCAACACAGTTCCTATAAAAGCTTCTTCCACTGTTCTACGATCAACGCCAATGATGTAGATGCCGTTTACAAGGCCAAAAAATATATAAAATCTAGTGAGAATTATTCCGTTCCTTTACACATCGCACCTTCGAGTGTCATGTTGAGCAATAGATTAGAGAGCACATCGCCTTGCTTCAAGCCAGCTAACGTCACAAGAGAATCAGATGTCTATCCGGTTATTTTGGCCATCCCAGCGTCATTTGAATCAGCTTGATCAGACGACTTGTTGAAAAATCATTTTTAAGCATTAACTGCCGTGGTAAAGTTGGTTTTATCAAATCGTTCGCTACCTTGAAATCTATCGTTGATCGTCCTTCTCAAAACCCGTACGCGGTGGTCGGAAATGCCAAAAACGTGAACTTTTTCACTAGAAGCCAAAACATCGAAAATATTCACAGGGTGTCTTTGGAGGAATTGTTCTGCTCAATATTCCCCACAATCTGATGATAATTAACATTAGGCATAGCTTACTGTGATCGAACTAAAAAAAATAGCTTATACTGACGAGATAAAAGGTTGGTATCTTCGACAAAGTTTAAGAAGTGCTTGTTACAAAGAATTTTGCTGAAGAACTTGAACTTGTAAGACTAAAGCTTACCAAATTTGACTGTTTAACCAAACATTTTCCATTGGGACTTTTCGTGCAAACAATATTCAAAGATAATGTGGGGGCGTTAAAACTACACAATATAGTCGAAGACCATATTTAAAAGTTATCAAACATTACTTTTTTATGCCAGCTTCAAATACGCAAAAGAAATAAAGTTGCAAACCAAAAAAACAAAGTTTCAAACCAAAATTCAATGTCTAGACTACGAATTTTGTTACGTGACACTATATAACTCTATGCATAGGAGAAGTTCGCTTTTTCATGTTTTTTTTAGTAACTGATCTGCGATTCTTTTCGCAAATTGTCAATTCTCAACCTTCAGGAATGATTCAATAGACATCGTTCAACTCAGCCAAAACCATGCGTATTTTTCACGCACATTAAATGCCCAGTGGATTAGTTTCCGATTAAGTTAAATAAACGTTAAACCAATAGAAAATAGTTTGCTTACTCCAGAATCAGCTCGATTAACCTCACCCGGCGGACACGAATTCCCTTACAATACCATCAAATCAAGGAACATTCAAAATTACATGCAAAAAAATTCTGAATATAAGAAAATGAAGATTACTTAGTTATTTGCGATAAAACGCGATCGGAAAAAAGAGGTGCATAACCAAGATGGTTCATTTGCAAAGATAGCACTAGAATCTGTTCTTCACGAAAGGAGCGGCTCTAAACAGTGTCTATTTTGGAATAGATGGCTGAAGGTGAAATACGGTGCCACGGCAGTTCACTCCTTAATGGCAGCCCCATCTTACGTGCTTGGTGTTTTTTGCGAAATCGTTGTCCATTCTGAGGATCAGTATCAGTCAGTCTTTAAAAGCAAAACAAGTATAGCTTACTTTCCTACGTTTCGACCTTTGGTGGTGACCTTTCTCAGGGAAGTGAAAACTTAAACAGAAAACGCCAAAACGTCGGGTAACCGACATTTGTTTTGATTTTAGAGCACTGAGACAGCCGATTTCATAATTCTACTATCCAATCTTTTAATACGCCATTAATTTCAAACCTGTTTAACACGAAAAAATGTACTATTTAATCTCCCAAGTTTAACCAGTTCCTTCCACAATGCACGTGCCGCGATGCCATTCAACTCCGAAAATAGATTTACGATGGGCTCATCGAAGCAAAGCTAATTTTCGGAATAGTTAAACTTAGTTAGTTTTGTTCAAGCGATTTATTATCCTTTCCCCCACCCAATCGCACCCGTCCAAACTCGGTGGGGAGGGAAAAATTCCGAATTGGAAAGAATGTGCAAAAAATAAACCACTTGTTGCCACACATACACACACACACCGACCGCTGGCTGGCCGGCCGACACGGCGGTTGTTGTTTGCATTCTTTCGGTTAACTGCTTGTTGCTGCCGGTTTTTTGTTGCTGTTTTCTTCTTTTTCTTCTACTTTCGGTTGTTGCCTCTTTTCCGCTAGAGTTTCCAAATTTAATAAACGATAACAAAACGGTTGCTCGGTGGCAACTCCGCTCCGTGAGTCATGGTGAGTTCTGAGAAATTCAAGCGCCACCTCCGGGTGTTGGTTTGTTTTATTAGAGAGCGGTCTAATCCCACCCGACGGCGGTGGCGCACCTCTGCGGCTTTGATCCTACGATTATTTAAGGTCAAAGTTGGTTTTGTTTGTTAAATACGTTTTTTTTTATTTTATCAGTTGAATTTTAAAAGATCTGTACATTCCTGGACCAGCAAGAAATGGTTCGATCACACAAAAAATGTGTCTCGATTCAAAACAGAGTCACCGCCCTTCGGTCGTTTCTTATCAATGTTTGCAACCGATTTCGTCAAACCACGTCGTCGTGACCGAGCCGAACGATGTTGTTATTGTTTGAACGGAAACTGACATCGTCATCGCCCCCTTATTTGTGTAAGCTCACACACGTGGCTAACAGTGCGCAGCTTAGTACAAATAAACACAAACACACACACACAAACCAATTCCGGGGGGAAAACCGCACCCCAAACATGCGACAAAATTGCGAAATTCCAGAGCGAGTTGCGTTTTATTGTTGTTTTTTTTTAAATGCGTCAGTAATTGGCGCATGACAATTGCGGAAAGTGTCGGTCGGATAGTTGCGACCTCAGGCGCCACTTTACACGTCACCTTCTTGTTACACCATCGGCTCAGCGGCTGATAGATAATGAGAAACGGTGAGGATTTGTAGAGACGGAGGAGTAGTGCGTCCACTGAGAAATTGTAACAAAACAAGAGTTATCCATCTAGCAGGGAGTGTTGTTTTGCGTTGGTTTGCAGAACGTAGCGTGATTAGTGTCGAGTTTCGGGATTTATTTTCCTTCATATCGTATGAGTTTTGGTCATAATCATGTTTATCTAAATTCAAAATTGCCTATTTAATAACGAGATAAAAGTCTCTACCATCATTACCAAAGGACAATTTTAGGCAAGCTGGAGAACCTGATGGTTTACAAATGCAGGTCAGATCCATTTCTAATCCAGATTGAACATTAGTACTTTTCATTGCACTGAAAGGAATTACACAATAATTGTAGTAATCAGTTGGAAAAAATCATCGTTTGCTAGTTGAACGCGAAGCATGTTGATGCGCGGTCAGACGATGTGGTAAAGAGACAAATTAAATTTTCGCCGATTAAAAGTTGCATTTTCGCAAGTATTTTTGTGCTTCATTCATCGTCGAATGAGAAGCATGTTGATGCGTGGTCAGACGGAGTAGCAAGGCAATCTAAATTTACATCGCTCATATATTGTCGCGCATTTTTGCTGTGGTAATGAGCAACAAATCGGTACGGTAATCCACCGAATGAAACAATTTTGTTGCAAAACTTACTACCGTACCATAATGTACAGTTTGTTAAAAAAAACTGACGCATGGCCTGGTCTGATTGTCATAACTGTCAGTGGTGGTTTGAGCGTTTGAGTCATGTATCAGTGTCACGAAGGAGGAATAGAACGGACCAGCGGAATACTCCCCACCAAAAGACCTTACAAATGCCGCAAAAATCCTCCAAATGTCGTCGTTAACGGAGACCGTTTCTATGTATTGTGACAGGTGCGTATGTACGCGGAGCTAAATATACGCGCACCTCGATTGCATTATTCTCCACATACACGAGAATTTTTACTTTTATGCCTAAGAAGCGAACAAGGGCTAAGAAAAAATTGCAATTGCTTGTGGTACATTAGTTTACAAGCTGTACAGCAAAGTCAAGATCATTTTTGAATGAACTATTCTCAATTATCAATTCTCTGACCAATGACGAACAGCTCATGTTGTAAAAAAGGAAATGTATAACTAGGAAAAATTGTTTCATGAAATAGAAATGGTGTATACAAATATAAATTAATAAAATAGACGAAATGATTATCCTAACATCTCTTATTTTTGAATAAGATAGCTGGAGTCAAGTTTAGAATTTAAAAGTAATCCAAAAGATTAATTTTGAAACCTTTGTATTTAATTCAGGTTCTAGCTTTGACTTTCTGTTTCGAAGAAGGCTCGCAGTCGATTCTTAGCTTATATAACGATTTCTGGATTGCAAACTATACAGCAAAGTCAAAATCATCTTTAAATGGAATTATTAAATATCAATTCTCTGACCCCTGAAGAACAGCTCATGTTGTAAAAAAGGAAAGGTACAATTAGAAAAAAGTCTGTTTTTTATTAATAGAAATTATGTATTTGAATAAAACTAAACAAAACAGAGGAAAAAATTATTCTAATACAGTGAAGACCCGTTTTTATCAGCCTCTTTGTGAATTTTAGGCTGATAAAACGGGGACATTGATAAAATCGGGACATATATTTTTCTTTCTTTTTAAGAAACCGAAGATCTTAAAATATTCTTCTCAAGTCCCTAGATATAGCCTCATAACCTTTCCTAATTATTTAGCTTAAATTTCCCTTAAGGGGGTCTGACAGCACAAAATTTAAAAAGAAATACATTTTTTTGCATGTTTCGGGTCTCTAAGATAAGAAAAATATGCTCAAGAAAGGATTTACTCGAATTCAACTTGGTTCGTCTGCTAGAGCCCATCAAACTACCAACTATCAATTTTCATATGAAGCTGATAAAATTGGGTCGAAAAGCTGATAAAATCGGGAGTAGATCAAATCGAGGACTGATAAAATCGGGTCTTCACTGTAGCTTACATTTCTAGATAAGAAAAAAGGAATCAAGTTTAAAACTTACAAGTAATACAAATGATGCGTTTTGAAGCGTTTGTGTTTCATTCAGGTTTTAAATTCGACCTTCTGTTCCGACGACTGGTTTCCCAGTCGGTTCATAGCTTATATGACACTTTCGGGATCAGTGTAACGATATTCCTGATCTTTCTTAGAATGGACTCCCGTATTGTAATGATCAGCTAAAACAAATTCCATCGTGTATATAGACGGTGAAAGATGGTAGATTTAGTGCATGAGTTCCAGAATGCTTGTTTCACAGCAGATCATTAGCTCATTAGCAACACGCATTTTTTTTCAGATAATAAATCAAAATTCGAGTTAAAACAATCCAATACTCGCTTACAAAACTGATATCAAACCTCCTCCAGTTCTATGTAGTATAAGAAGAATGTGATACCATTTTCACACATATTTTAGAAAGGTATAGCGAGGACAACTCATGTTAAAAATAAGGAAATAACTACAATATATTCGGACTAATAAATATAGTAAATAAAAACATAAACAGAATTCAATATAAGAAAAGTACATCACATTCGGTGCTAATTAGATCATCTCCCACAAGACGCTTGACTAGAGGTTTGCTCAGGAACACAAATTGTTTTTTAGATGGTCAATCCACCGTTAGCATAATCCTCTCGCTAAGTTACTGTCGGATTCTGAAGAGACGAAGTCGAAACGCAAATTCTGTATCTAATTTGGTTATAGGTTTTGTGCTCTTCACGCGCAAAGATGGTTTTAAAAAAAAATCTCGTTAATGGAGGAGTTTTGCGCCTCATTCTGTTATTGGTCCAACTGAAGACATGAATCTAGGCTGTTAAGAACGAGGGCAGGGACATCCTAACGTGACCGACTCATGATCGCTCGAGCGGTGGGTTGTTGGCGAGATCGCGAGTATGTGTGGATGATTACAATTGCATGTTCGCGTTTGTGACCCGGTTTGTGTTATCGCGAAGGCTAGCGGCGTTTGTACGTTTTGAATGAGATATTATGAGTGTATATGAGAGAATATACAATTGATTGTGTTAGTGAGTGTTATAATGAATCTAAATTAAGATATAGTGATAAAAGGAAAAAGAACATGCACATTAAAAGAAAAAAATGAAGACATTAAGTAGAAGCGTATAAATTGATTGATTTTTTTGGTTTACATGAGTAGTGGAAACGCAAACTAATAGAAGTAGAACAAAAACAAACAAGCATAGTGCATCTTGTATTCTCTTGCAAATGTTTCGATTTTATTACTTCTCACCAGCATAAAATGAGCTACTTTTCATACTGGACATAACGCTTGACTAGGGATTTGCTGAGGAACACAAATTTCCTCCATCTTTTGGAGCAAACATCAATCCGGCGCACAGTGGCCGGAGACCGGAGAAAACCTACACGGAAAAAATCCGCTCATAAACTCATGAACAAAAAATCACGATTTCGTGAACTGAGCGATTTACGACGATCGTGACCAAGTTCCTGAAATGATGGATAATAATCCTCGTATTCATGAAAGTATGTGTGTTTTTAAAACACTAGTTTGCGCAGAAATTTACATAGCGTTACATTGAAATTTTTGGTTGAGTTAAGGTTCAATTGAGAAAGCTTGGAAAAGCGGCCATCTTGGAAAACGAAAAAGCAGTTTTTTCTCACACCGTTGAGAAAATCTTCATGAAAATCAATCAGCAATACTCTACCGATACCCCGAATACATTGATTAATTCTCATGAAGATTTTTCCAACGGTGTGAGAAAAAACTGCTTTTCTCGTTTTCCAAGATGGCCGCTTATTGAGGCGTTCTCAGTTGAACCTTAATGTGATTTTTCCTTGAACAGGTTTAGTTTTTGCTATGATTCTTGTTCGCACTTTGAGGTACACTGGTTTGTAGTATACCAACTAAAACGACGGTCATGATTTCAGGAGCTTAGTCGTAATTTTGGCAATTTCTCATCACGTTATTGTGATATTTTATCCATGAGCTTAATATCGGATTTTTCTGGCAGAGTAGCTCGATTTATGTTCATGATTTTAGGGTTTTAGTCGTTTCACGTTTTCATGATATTTTATTCACGAGTTTCGTGTTGAATTTTTCTGACAGAGTAGTGTGACTTATGTTCAAGATTTCAGGATCTCAGTCACGATTTCCGTAACTTCTATTCACGTTATCGTGATATTTGAGTAATACTTAGAGTGATTTGTGTTCACGATTTTTGATATTTTAATCACGAGTAGTGTAATTTATGTTCATGATTTCAAGATCTTAGATACGTTTCTCGTCATTTATATGCAAGTTATCATGATATCACTGTAGGATTTTTAACTCGGAGTAACGTGACAATATGGTTTGGTTCATAAAACCGTAAATGGTTCGTGGTATCTTGTCTAGTGAACTACATCATGCACAAGATTCGTGGCTCTATAATATATTTTGACGTAAGACTACGTCTTTGTTTCCGGTATGGGGGTGCACTTTGCAAATTAAACAAAATTGGTATGTAACGAAAAGTAGTCAGATTTTAAACGCTTGTAACTCAGCCATCTCACGACAAATTTTAATTTTTTTTGCGCATGTCGCTCAGAACTATTTATAAGAACAGATTCCAAAAGACAAACCCAAAGATTTTTTATATCATGGCATTAAAAATTTAATTTATATATAACATAGTCAAAATACCACGCATTTGCACCCAAAAGGCTGCGCTTCCCTGGTCTGGTACGACAGATTTATGTACCTAACGTGCAACGTTTCTATAAATGACGTCAACATCGACTATTTAAATAACAGATTTGGTCAGACAAACTCAGTTGCCTGTTGAACGGCAGAGCAGAGTACTGCGCTGCATGCTTTCACAGCCAGTGTAGCAGACTGATAAGTCCATTACACTGGCTGTGGGGGTACGCTACGCACTGCAGTTCAACAGGCGACTGAGTTTGTCCGATCAGTCTTGTGTTGTGTACGTTTCAAGCACACATTTCATGTGCAATCTCGAAAGCAATAATTCGTATAAAAAACAAAATCGCTTATACAGTCGCGCTCCATGTGAAAATACGGTTAACATAGCGTTGTGGTACTAGTTGTCTCTTTCGCTCCACCCATCATCATTAGCGTTGACTTATTTTCCATTCGCGTACGGATACGGTATACTGACACAGCTGTTTGATTCCAGCACTGTACACCGTTCGCTTGAGTTTATTGTTTGAGGCGAAGTTGTTGCGGTCACATGCGTGTATGGTAGAAATCTGAGCTTTCGTTGCGCTAAGTGAAAACTTTTTTAACCATTGTATTGTCATTTCCATGACAAGCTAAGATAAACTTTCTTAGCAAAAAATTCACGCGAATCGATGGAAAGCGCAACGAAGGTTTATTATTTACGTTCCATTGATTTATTTATTCCACATGATTTATTGCTACTCAACCTATCCCACTTTAATTCTACTAATACATATGTACTACAAAGCCTATTTATGAATGAATACCCTGTTACTCAAAAAACCGTTGCAAAAAACCCATCTAAGTCCATATATAAAATTATTTTCGATTCTTGTATATGGTTTGCTTCTATATATGACTAAGACCACTGCATTCGCCTCATTTTTATATGTACTTTGGGAAAATTACAATAATGGCAAAATAAAACTATAAAGCTTGTTCTATACATGAACTGTGACTGTATTGTCTAAAACATGATTTTTAAGCGTTGGTCTGGTTTTTTACCGCACCTTTAGAAGAGTGCCAATTACATTTTTACCAAGACCGCCACACAGGCGTGTTATGCTAAACCATAACCGCTTGCTAAACCAATGACTGCGCATCAAGCTGGGCTATGCCAAATACTAACTCAACAACGATTGCGCCCAGTACCAAGAAATAATCTGTCATGGCAAACAGCGCTGTAGCAATGATTATGAGAAATGCCTCCAAACCAACAGCCAGCACCACCAATGCAAAAATCAAATGTCGACGAAAATTTACACCAGCGACCCGTAGGAGCAAGAAACAACGAATACGAACTTCCGACCGCATGACAGCGTGGACGTGAACGATAACGCGAGAGCAGGCAGACCGACTTACCATCAAGTTCCGGTGGACAACGCAGCTAATGTTGCACCACCAAGAAAAAGAATCTCAACACGTAACATTTTTAAATATTGTAAAAACATGAAACAAAGATTAACGTTGCTTTAATTTTCTCTTACTAGAAACGAAAAATCATTACGGAAAATGCCAGTCAATTGAAGCGAATCGTTCCGATAATGGGCTTTCAATTTTGACAATTCTATATTTGTGCTCTATATAGTGTTAGTAATGCAAAACAAAAACGGCGGTCAATCTCAGCAATGGAAAGGAACAATCCCTTCGCTTACAGTCACGTCACCTAGGGACTGAAAGGAAATTTTTCTTCTAGTCACTATGTGACGGGACTGTGAGAATAGGATCTCCTTCGCCTTTTGTGGCACTGTACCTGCATTGAATCATGGTATAGGGCTTACGATCTTCACAAAATCGTCTTATATGCTGATCTATATGATTATTGATTACTTGGGAGGCTATTCGAGATTTGAAAAACCGGCCGAATATGATCCGGATGGAGGAAGAAATGACTTCGGTTTGAGTGGCTGGCCTCATAGACCTATTTTTAAGAAGAACCACCAACTCGAATAGTAGTTGTAATAATTCTTAAGGTATACCAACTATAAGGCACTCTCTCGTGTTCTGCTTACTGGCTGAATCCTTTGTAGGCGTATGAGAAAGCAGATTTCGAGAAAGTGCTTTCCTCTGTGCACCTTCGTTGATACAACTGGAAGTCAATCGTTTGAATAAAAAGCTGGAAGTTTAGTCCGCAGCTGCAAATCACTTGCCAGATTATAAATTTCTGAGCTAATTTATCGTCAAAAATCAATTTCAATTTACTGGGGACACCCCTGTACCGTGGTCAGATAAAACTTTTCCAAACGCTTTTCTAAAAATCAGGTTCGGTGTGATGGAAACAATGAAAGATATTTTATTACAAAATGTATGAGCCTAGCAGCACTGGTGCATCTGCCTGACCGGTTGATGCACAAGCAGCAGCATCACACCGGGTGCTGGGGAACGAAGGAAGCGAAGAGTGATGATAGTGTTGATTTAGCAGAAGCCGTAGATGAGCACGACGATGATTCTTTGGTGGCAAAGTTTGAGCATCTTCTGTTCAAAGCCAAGGTGTTGCTAACGGTGAGGAATGCCTTTCTGCCAGGATATCGTGATCGGTAAGTGTGTTCGTTCATTTTCGAACTAGAATCGTCAAGTTTGACCTTTAGCAACCGGTGCCAAGTATAAACTCTGAAACGTCCACAGAAGAAAGCTTTGATGCTCTTCTCTCCGTACAATGAGCTATTCGAAGTGGCGTCTGTTCCGGAAGAGGTGACTGAAGGAAAAATTCCCGGCGTTTTGTCAGTAATATCCAAGATGGCAGACCAATCATGGGACTATGTACTGTCGTCTAGAACTATTCTAACTTATAGTCGTAGGCTTTTTTTTCTAAAACATCGTAGTTCTAGTTCGTAATTGCCCAAATCTAGTATTTTACTCCTCGTCCATTACACATTCTTTGGAAAAACGGCTTCGAGTCGTTTCAATCTATTGATTATCCTACACCTGACCGAAACCCAAGAATTCAGAATTTCGAATACATTCCAAAACATTCTTTAAATAGAACAATCCAAATCGGACCCTAACCCTAAATTATAAAAAACTCAAACCCGAAAATTTCACAATTGAAAGTCCCGACCCCGAAAATATCAAATTTAACAATCGTATCGTAAAATCAAAGAGCGTCAATTCTTCATGTTAGGAGCGGCTCAAAACAGCGTCTTTGCCGGAATGGGCGACTGCAAGTGAAATGGGGTGTCTCATTAGCTAGATGGCTGCTGCCGCTGACAAAATCAACCATTAGCATTGCCAACACTAATGCTGTTTTCGGTTTTAGAATCGAGTCGCCCTAGGTTCGCTCTAATGTTTACAGTTTCCATATAAAAGTGACAGCTCCGAGCGAACCTAGAGCAACTCTGACTTAAAAACGAAATCAGCATAAGCTCCAGCGTCGTCCTGCGGAAGCCGCTTTCCATTTGTTTCAAATCGTCTGTAATTGGTAGATCAAGATCGTCAATGGTAAAATTTTTAATTACGTTTCCTAATTCTCCAACGTAACTTCTCGTGCCCCTCAAGTAAGTCACCTTGGACCTTATATTTTCTCGTTGTTTTTGAACTATGTAAATTGATTAGTGCTTTGCTCAACAGTTTTGTACGCTGACGACTTTAAATTATTTAATATTATAATAAGCAACAAAGATGGTAGAATAAAAACAACTGGTACAACTACTAGCGGTCAATTCCACTGCAATCGATCTCAGAAACCCTCTTAAAATAGAGATCTTTCTCAATATTCTGATGAAATCTTCCTCAGTATTTTATGATGTGCTATTCACGGTCCGGATGGAATGCTCCTAATGATTCGGGTAGCATTCTGTTCAGTATTCTAATGGAATCACTCTCATGGTTCTGGTAGAACACTCTCCCTGAAGGAATCATACCAAGGGTTTTGAAAGGCAACTGGAATAAATACTTACTAGAACAGCGGCTCTCAACCTTTTTCGTACTACGGATCCCTTAGAAATCACCCTGGTTTGCTGCGGACCCCCACAGATAAACATCGATTTTGTATGCTATCAATGTGTTGTTTTCAGTTTGTTAGGAAACATGTTAATATGTACTCCGAAAATATATTTTTCTTCGCGGACTCCCATCAACGACTTCACGGCCGCCTAGGGGTCCGCGGACCCCAGGTTGAGAATCACTGTTCTAGAACATATTTGTTCAGAATCACTGATTGTCTTGACATAATCTTTTACAACATTTTGATACAATCCTGCTTATTACATTATCTCACATCAGATATCGACATCACTGGCGTTGATCGTAGAACAGTGGAAGAGGAATTTTTGCCTTTTTAAAGGGAGGCTGCGAGTGTTTTGTTAATATTTGAAGTGGGTTCAACCGATGAAAGAACCATCACCAATGGTCCGGAAGATTTAAAATTTAAAAACCCTGGTGTACTTATAGGTTTTTGAGGTCATTTCGCGGTGTTTTGATGGTTTTGAAATTTGGTTCAGACCATATTCATTTTAGTTTTATGGGGTAGTACTCCCAAGAAAATTTGCTCGGAAACTGCGGGGTAAACAAGCGTATTGCTGCTGCGAATAACACTTTCTATGGCTTACGTAATCCGGCATAGTCCCGTAGCCCACAGTCGCGCACAAAACTTGCTCTTTACAAATCACTGATACTCCCTGTTGCTCTGTACGGCCATAAGGAATGGACGTCGAAGAAAGCGTTCTGTGTTCTGAATTCTGTGTTCAGTGGCACAGTAGAAAATGGCAAATGGTGCAGATGCATGGACCATGTATACAAACATGCGAACACCGGAAGACTGATAAAACACGGCAGACTGTAGTTGGCTGAACACGTACCACGAATGCCGAAAAAGAAACCAGCTAAAGTTATGCACAGAAGAGAACCCCCCCCCTCTATTTCTGGACAGACCTTACATTTGGGCAATCGAGAAATAATTGCGTGCAGCAGGTGTTCATGGAAACTGATGGTAAAATGTTGAGAATCCTGGAAAGCAAAAATACATTCGGTCATGATTCATAGTAAACGGATTGTTCGGCCATGACGATGATGAATTCCATCAGAATCCTGATAAACAAAGCCTCACATTCTGGAGCAGGGTTTCATTGGAAGAATCTTGAAATCTTGAAATCTTTTACCTGGATTCTGAGAATATCATCAGAATGTCGAACAGTATAGCGTAAACATACATGAAAAGAGGTTATTCTTTCTCTTGTTCGCCTAAAATGCTAAATACAAAGCAGTATCAATTCTCAGACCACACTACGCACATATCTATACCAGATCCACACTTGCCAGTTCTGTAATCAGACGACACTCTACAGGCGACAGCTACAATAGAAAACACATCTAACCAAATCCAATACATAACCCTCAACAACCATCTTTTAAGTTCAAAACGGTTGCCCAACCTGTAGACGCTCTTTAGAAAGCAACGAATGTGCAAATAGCTATGGACTATTTATAAATTACGTAACATCTTCAGGGGGCATTTTGTGACAAAGACGGGAGGGAGAGTAATCTAGAACGTAACGTAACATGTTTTTTGCTCTTTTTAAAAAGCAAGAGGGGATAGCGAAATTTGTGACATAGATAATTCACCTTGGGGCAATTTTTGGGTTTCGTAATTTTTAAAAGGTCACGAATCAGAATGGTTAATATCACCAATACAAAAGCAAAATTCCAGGACGATTATAAGGTCGTATCTAGGAAATTCAATTAGGAAACGCGAATATCCTACCGTTAAAATCATTGCAAACACATTAATTAGGAGACGAATATGCGAAGGACATACGCATTGTTATGTCTGAGTGGTTGGATGTCTGTTCATTCATTTATTACGAGCTACAGAAGATAAAATCTACAACCCTAGCAAAGTTACTCATCTAATATTGACATTCATATCTGTCATCCATTCTCCAATTCATCGGTGGATCACCCGCTTCAGCGCCAACCGCGACTCCGGTTCAAGTTCAAGGGAACGTCGAGTAACGCACACCTTGGCCTTGAGCTTTGTTGGACAGCATTTTACTTCGCATAAATAAAAACTACATACACACTGTGTACTGTCTTCATTGGGTTGCGACAAAACAATTACGCCTCCGTCACAGCCGAACAACGCCAGAGAAGTCATCTAAATTTATCCTTCCCATTCAGTTTATAGTTTCTTTCATTTGCGTGGCAATATGTCTTCCTCCATCATCATCGGCGTCATCAGCAACTTTACGCAGCGGCAAAAGCAACAGCAGCCGCGGGTTAACTTCCTTGGTTGGGATGGAGAAGCGGGGCTTCGGAGGTCGCCATAATTTTTAATAGGGATATTGAATTTACTGTTGTAGTTGTTGCTGTTGGTGTTGTCGTCGTTGCAGGTGATGATGTCGCTTTGTACTGTCGGCATTGTCGGTTATTTCTATGCAGCCCGAAGCGAAAAATTAGCCCTAGTTGGGTCGCAGTAAGACAATGGGAGGAAGGTGAACTAATTAACTAAACGTGGGTATAAAATGTTTCACAATCTTTAAAATTTGCAAAAAAAAGTAGCCGACGAAAGAGTGTTAGATTGAAAGCACGATTAATTCACTGCGGAATCCTTCGGAAATTATCTGTATTTGATTTTTGCCCACGAATAAATTAGAGACACAATTACTAGTACAAGATGAAAAAATGGCGAGTATAGAGATGAGACATGAATAGTGTGAAGTGAGAGATTAGATATAAAGTGAGAAATGAGATGAGTGAGGTGATCACAAGTTACACAAGACAAATTAATGATTGGAAGTGAGAGGTGAAAAGAATGAGATGAGAGATGAAATGAGGGATGATATACAAGACATGAGAAGAGGTTGATCATTGAAGACAGATGAGCGATGAGAGGTAAGAAGTGAGGTAAACAGATTGAGTGGAGTGTGAGAAGTTAAAGATGGAAAATGAAAGGTGAGAAGTGAATGATGAAAACAAAGTGAAGTGAAAAACGAGATATGAAAATAAAGCTACAAAGGAAAGAGATGACAGGTGAGAGATTCAAAGTGTGAGATCTTTTCGATGTAGAGCGACTATAATCCAGTAATTTGAAAGGTGAGAAGTGGAAGTTAAGACAATAAGAACTGGAGTATCAGGGGTGGGCGCAGCGTAGTTGGTAAATCGATTGCCTTGTACGCAGCGCACCTGGGTTCGAGTCCCGACCCCGAACATAGGGTTAGAAATTTTTCATAAGAGATTTTTCTAACCCGAAGAGGCGAATGACCTTAAGGTTAAAACCTCTATAATCGAAAAAAAACTGGAGTGTCAGAAATGACACATGACAGATGAGTGCAAAATGTTGCATAGAAATGAGAATCGAGTCGATGTCACATAACCGATATGAGTATTAATGAGAGGTAATAATAGGGAAGTGGGAAGTGAGAAATGAGTTGCAAAACGTAATGAAGTAATGAAAGCAGTGCTGCGCAATCTCACGATGGTCTACGAATTGTAACGGTAAATATGAAATAACCGTATCTTCACGAAAATGACCGTTATTTCATTTCAATTGTCCTCGCATAGTGTTTCAGTTAACTATCTCTCACAGAAGCCATGCGACAGAGAACGTATTGAGGTGATAGACAAATTCAGTGCCATTTATTTTGTATTGGTATGGTAAACGAAATATTATCAGTGTATTATATTCAGGCAGCATGCGGTGTGCTTTGTTGATTTTTTCTCCACCTTTCTGTTTTTTTAAGCAAAGCTATCTGTGTGAAACCACCTGTTTGTTAATACTAGCTCGTTGTTTGTAATAAGATGACCGTCATAACCGTATAAATATACTGTAAATAAAATGATGGTCAGTTACAATTCCTCTCAGAAATGATTCCGATGTCTTACTGTTGTCAATTCATTGGAGTGAGAGAGCCGTAACTCAATAGGCATTGTTTACAGTTTTGACTGCTAACCGTTTCATTCTCTTTTGATAGGCAGGTTTTCCATCAGTACCGTGATGAAGCTCAGCACAGAATGAAAGTAAAGTGGTCAGTGAAAAATCGGGCACAAGGTCTTGGATTTTTTTGGGAAATTTGAAAGTACTTATATATTAATACATTTTACGGTTTGCTTTGTATGTTATAGACCAAAACCGCAGTAACACATAAACAACACAAATATCGTCTAATGCATTATTGACTCTCAATAGATTTGAAGGTCTGATAGGTATATTATGGCCTTTCCATGGTCCAGAGCATATCTCTATATTGATTTTAAGCAACGAAAAACAGAAATCAATATACCATTAAAGTTATCATTGAACTTTTCTAGATACGCAACAACAAGTTTTCAGAACTTTTTTTTTTTTGCGAGAGTTGTCCTACTGGAGCTGTAGAGCTAGGTTCTCGGAAGGGCTCCCCGTCAGAATCACATACTACAATTTGCAGACGAGACAGGCAATGTCGCCCAATAAAACACTGCAATAGGCCAATTGTAGCGGGCCGTGATTCTGAATGTGATATTCATTGTACGGTTCAGGCATGTGTGGGCGTAGGGAATCGCGTGTATCATCGCGAAGGGCTCGAACATTTGTACGTTAATGTGCTCGATCGCGTGTGCGTTTATATGTCGCGTGTGCTAACGTGTAACTTCGCGTGCATAAATTCTATTTCATAACCGTGTGCCTTTCGCATATTCGCGTGTGTTCTAGAATAATCGCGCGCGGACCGTGAATCTGATACTTAATTTTTTGTGTACGGTTCAGATTCCAGAAGGAAGTGGGTTCTTCCATATCATTAGAGTTCCTAATCATGTCGTCGTAGAACGCGTGGTCTAGTGGATATGAGCTTTATTTTTTTTTTTTTTTATTGGTCCAACTGAATGTATAGACCTAAATTGCTAGAATGAAGGTTAAAGATTTCCGGACGTGACCGATTCATGATCGCGCATTTGCGGGTTGGCGTTTGAGATCGCGTTTGTAACTTCGTAAGTACTAAAACGTTCACACAATTGCCGCAGTGTTATCAAGTTTACGCGATCGCGGGCATAGGTGTGCGTAGATGATCGCGAAGGGCTTAAGCGTTCGTATGTTGACGTGTTTGTCGCGTGTATGTGACTTCGCATGTATAAATTCGATTTTGAAACCCTGCGGCGATTCATATATTCGCGGACCGTCATTCTGATCTTTAGTTTTCGGTGTACGGATCACATTCTGACAGGGAGAGAGTTACCCCATATCACTAGAGTTTCCGGTCATGTCGCCATGGAACGTTTTGTCTAGTGGATATGGTAGTTATTTTTCAATTTTTTTTTTTTAATAATTAACAAGGACCTAGATTGTTTGTACCGAGGATAGATACTTCCGGACGATCCCGATTCATGATGGCGCGAGCGCGGGAGTTTGTAGGTTGACACTTGAGATCGTGTTGGTAAGTTTATGAGTGCTGAGATTTTCACCTTATCACCGGGGTGTAATCATGTTTGCGAGTTCGTATGTTGCTTGGAAAATCGCGAGGGGCTCTAACGTTTGTGCGCTGACGTGATTTTGTAACGTATGTTCTTGAATGGTTGCGCGAACCGTGAGTCTGATATTAAATTTTCAGTGCGCGGTTTGAATTCTGGCAGAGAGTGGGATCGTTTATATCGATAGGGTTCCCGGTCATGTCGCCATGAGACGTGTTGTCTAATAGGTATGGGCGTATTTTCTTAAATGGTCCAGCTGAAGGCATGGACCTAGGCTTCTAGGATCAAGGATAGACTTTCGGACATGACCGATTCGTAATCGCGTGCACGATGGCATTTTTGTAGGTTCCCGCTGAGACCGCGTTTGAGAATGTGTGAGTGTTAAGGCGTTCACTATCACCATCGTTGTTGATTCAGCTGAAGGCGGGTGTAGAATGGCAGTATAGGACTCGAAAAGAAGAAATAAAAGACAATATATGAGAGACGTAATAGATTAGATAGGTACAAGATACACCTGAAATTATGATCATCACATGAGACATACATTAGTACTTCAAACACTACTAATACTTGAATAGCCAATCACCACACATAGCACATCCTTTCTCAATTATCTATTTGTTACTGGTTGATTGTTGGTTATGAGCTGGTGAATAGAGGAAAGGTATAGAACAGACAAAAGGCTCATATCAGCCCTCCCGGCCTCCCCGACACACCACTATCGAGGCGTATTGTAATCAACATCTTGAAGCGGGCTTCTTATATAAATCAAATCCTCAGTAGTCATAATGTTTGGTGGAATATTAACATGAGAACTAATTAACCTCTAGTAGTAGAACTTGGTGCAAATAAAAACTAAAAAGAGCGAAGGTCCTTATATTTAGATAACTCTATTGAATATATTGTGGCTTGATGATGTTTACAATACCGTCAATCCCATCAACCTGCGAGAGGGAACAACAAGTTTTCAGAACTTATTATTTAAATTGTTTTAAAAATGTTAGCATATTATTTTAAAAAAAAAAGTAGTTCTGAAGAAACATCAGTTGTGTGTGTTTAGAGTTCATCGCTCCCTGACCACCAGTGCTTGTGTTGGAGAAAGTTATCTGTACACATTTAGTAACACATTTGATTATATCCATATAAGTAATTTTTTGTAGTATGAGAGATGGAAGGTGATAGCTCTACTGCACATTCAACAACCCAAAGCCAAAAATGTATTTCAAAACTCATTGCACTCACGTGACACTAGGAGAACAAAATCTTTTTAAATAATTCCTCAATTCGTTCTGACTGTGGGTAGTAAGTCCATGGACATAGGGATCATCCATAAATGACGTAGCATTTTTGAATGACTTTTTACACCCCCCCTCCCCCATCGTAGCATTTTGTCACAAATCTCTAAATCCCCACCTGGTAATTACGTAGTTTGACGGTAACCCTGCCCCCCCCCCCACCCTCCTGTTCCCGTAAAAAAATTTAAAAAAAAAAATAAAAACGATGTTAGTTACATGAAACGGGTAAGGTTGTCGTGACATCAGGTCAACCTCTATTCCCTTTAAAAATGATACGTAGCATGACATGACCCCCTACCCTGCCCATAAACGCATAAGAGTCGCATGTGGATTTTTGTCGAAAATGAGTTATCGGTTGGATTGTATTCTGTATCACCACTTAATCACACTGCACAAATAAGATTACCGGGTTTGTTCAGAAAATATAAAAAAAAATACCAAAACATGGTTGTCCCATCCATTTGGCTCAATGGATGGAACAATCTTGAACAGCGTTTTTCTCGGCTTGCTGTTTTTCAACATGGGACTCTTATGCTGTTATGGGCAGTACCCCCCTGTCGTCATACATCATCACAAAATACAAAACTCCCCCCTCCCCCATATAATGCTACGCCATTTAGGGATGGTCCCAAATATTATTTTTATATCGAAACACCACCTGGCTGATCAGTCTGCTTCCATCCAGCGAAGCCATCGGTCACACATAGCAAGCCGGAGAAATATACCGGTTAACCAACCATTCGCGTTACGGTACATGTGCACTGTGCCGTATAAAAACAAATACCGTTATTCCCGTTTTCTGTGCTATAGAAACCGAGTACCGCCATTCTCGTTCCGATAGTGAGAATTGTATCGATCGAGATGACCTTCAGTGATAGTGAGTTCTAAAATTACGAGAAGTGGAGCGCTTACTGAAAGATAAAATGTGTCCCTAGCAAACTGATGTTCTTTCTATTCAGTTTCACCATGTACGTCGCGTTGTACTGATAGGACTCAAAAGCCATCTCCCATCCGAAAAATTTATTTACGTTAATAACATGTGCCACTAGGTTGAGTGTGACAATGTTAGAGTCAAGATCCCCGTATATTATGAAGATAACGCGCTGGAGGTGCGACTACATGACATGTGACCGCATACAACCGACAGCACTATTATTCGCCAGTTCATGTCGATATCTTAGACGCCAAATATCGATGTCTGGCGTCATTTTGGAAACCAAAAAAGGAAAGTTCCGGTCAAACGGATTTCTCAAAAACTCAATCAATATGGGTATTTTTGGAATAGGCCAGACGGGTAGACACCACATAACGATGTCTGACGCCATTTCGAATACCAAAATTAGAAATTCCGGTTTAGCTAAATTCTCAAAAACTATCAATACCGGTATTTTTGGAACGGACTTTATGAGTAGACATCAAATATCGATGTCTAAGGCAATTTTAAAGACTTAGATGGCGACTTTCGATTTACCGGAATTCTCTAAAACCGAACCAATATGGGTAGTTTTAGAACAGGTTTCACGAGCAGACGTCAAATATCGATGTCGGAGGCGATTTTTAAGAACTAAGATGGCGACTTCCTGTTTAGTGGAATTCTCAAAAACTCAATCAATGAGTATTTATGGAACCGGCTTGACGCGTAGACGCTTAATATCGAAGTGAGAGACCTTTTTGAAAACCAAGATGGCGCCTTCCGGTTTATTGGAATTTTGAAATGGGCTCAGCGACTAGACAACAGATATTGATTCTGATACAATTTTGAAAACCAACATGGCGAATTTCGGTCCCAATCAATACGAGTGATGGGAAATGGGTTAGACGGGTAGATGTCTCGTATCGATGACTGACACCATTGAAAAAATCCTAAATTAAGACTTCTGGTTTAGCGGATTTCGCAAAAATTCAAGCAGTATGAGTATTCTTGGAACGATTTAACGAGTAGACGCCAAACATCGATGCCCGAGGCCATTTTCAAAACTAAGATGGCGACTTCCGGTTAAGTGGAATTCTCTAAAACCCAAACAATATGGATATTTATGGAAGGGTCTTGATGAGTAGAGCCAAATATCGATGCCTGAGGCTATTTTGAAAATCAAGATGGCCACTTCCGGTTTAGCAGAATTCTCAAACACTGCTTCAGTATGAGTATTAGACCGGAAACAATTTTGACTTTTTTTTCGGAACACTGCTAATTCAAATGGTAATTGGATGTACAAATCATATGCAAAATATGAGCTTTTTCTGATATCTCTTGTTCACCCACAAGAGGTTTGAATTTTCTATGGCAATATATATGGAAACTCGGAAATAAAAACTAAAAATAAAATAAAAAATTCCACAGTATTTCTGCATACCTCAAAAATTTTGGCCGGATAGTTTATTTTATAACGAACAGCTTTGTTGAAGGTTGCAAATTGATTGGAAGTTCTCCGACAAAGTTATATAACTATGAAGACCAACCGATTTTTTTTAAAATTTCCTATTCTGAGCATGTGCAAGAAAGAGAGGCAACACATAAGTTTATATGAGAATATCTTTTTACTGCAAAATCGTATCAATTTGCAGTCTTAGGCAACATTGACCCTTACACCTTAAGCTATATATTTGCGGATTATGGGATGCACAAGATGATACTGGCATTTTTTAACGAATTTATTGATTCTTTTTCCTATTTTTCATACATTCTACCATACAAACTTGAAAAATCTTGTGAGTAAGCGAGAATTTTCAGAAAAAGCTCATACATACCATTTGATTTAACAGTGTTCCGAAAAAAAGTCAAAGTTGTTGCCAGTTTAATGAGTATTTTTGGATTTGGCTTTGGCGAGTAGACACCAAATATCGATGTTCGAGACCCTTTTGAAAACCAAACGGAACTCTCAAAAACTCAATCAATATAAGTATTTTGGAATGGGCCCGACGAGTAGACAGCAGATATTGATTTCTGAGACAATTTTGAAAACCAAAATGGCGACTTCCGGTCCCAATCAATATGACTGATTTTGAAATAAGCTAGACGAGTAGATGTCGCATATCGATGACTGACACCATTTAAAAACCCAGATAAGGACTTCTGGTTTGGCGGATTTCTCAAAAACTCAATCAGTATGGGTATTTTTCGAACGACTTGACGAGTAGACGGTCGATGCCCGGGGCCATTTTGAAAACTAAGATGGTAACTTCCGGTTAAGTGGAATTCTCTAAAACCCAATCAATATGGGTATTTTTGGAATGGGCTTGACGAGTACACGCCGTACATCGTTGTTTGATGCAATTTTGAAGATCAAGACGGCAACTTCCGGTTCATCAAAATTTTGAAAATCCAATCAATATGAGTATTTTTGGAATGGGCTAGACGAGGCCATTTTGAAAACCAAGATGGCGACTTCCAGTTTAGCGGAATTATCTAAAACCCAATCAATATGGGTAGTTTCGGAATGAGTTTGACAAGTACAAGCCAAATATCGATGCCTTGGGCCACTTTGGAACGGACTTGACGATTAAACGACAAATATCGATGCCTGAGGCCATTTAAAAAAACAAGAAGACGGCTTCCTGATCAACGGAATTTACTAAAACCCTAGCAATGTGGATGTTTATCGAATGGTATTGATAAGTATACGCCAAGTGTTGATGTCTGAGGCTATTTTGAATACATCCGGTTTAGCAGAATTCTCAAAAAACCCAATTAATATGGGTCTTTTTTTAATAGGCCTGAGAAGTAGACGCAAAATATCAATGTCTGAGACGATTCACTTCCGGTTTAGCGGAATCCTCAAAAACTCTATCCGTATGAGCAATTTTGGAATGCGCTTGACGAGTATATATCAAATGTCGATGTCTGAGACCATTTTGACACCGGTGTACTCGATAGGAGACCAGGGTTGCCACATTCACAGATTTTTCTGTAATGTCACACATTTTTTGGACAATTTTTCGTCACACTTTTACACAGATGACAGCTTTTTGATATGTTCATGAAAATTTCACAAACTTCCAGATTTTTGTGAATATTCCGATTTATCAGATTTCTTTGGAAATTTCTTGCATATATTCCCAGAGTTTTCTTCTGTTTTTTTAGTTCTGTTTTTATTTTTGAGCGAAGCACAGATTTCAATGTGGTATCCCTGAAGGAGACATCAGTATTTTACGTATGTTTGACTTAGAATGGATTTTTTTTAATTCTGATTATAGAGGTTTTAACCTTAGGGTCATTCACCTATTTTCGGGTTACATAAATCTCTTAAGAAAAATCTCTAACCCTATGTGCGGGGTTGGGAATCGAACCCAGATGAGCTGTGTACAAGGCAATTGATTTAACAACTAACGGATTTAACGAATTTTAAGCACTCTTATTTTCTTCTTTTTTGACTTTTAGATCTGAAACCTCTTATCATCGGAACCATACCATTTCTCCTCATTATTAAAACAGAATTCGAATATACCTGTTATTGTGGGTAGTGGCCGCTATCTCTTAAGTACCAATCGCACTAGCCATCACCCCCGAGCAAAAAAAGAGTCGACAACTAGCGAGTCTACTTGTAAACCTTTCCCTCACCTTGAGTGAATACATCTTTTATTAGAAGGAATATATATCCACCAGCAACCTCTGATGATATTCAAACCAATGAGAGTGGACCATGCCAGTCGAAGGCCACAGATATAGCCCAGAAAAAAAAATTGGCTAAACTAAATAGGCCCGCTCCTGAGTCGATTCATAGTCTCACCGGTCTCTGTCTGGTACAATTCCAAGCTAAATTAGAAAATTTGTAGTGTCTAAATTAACTCTAAAATGCCTTTTTTCAACTTCGTAGAAGACACCAACTTTCAATCTCACTTCGTTTAAAAGTTTATTAAAAACTATATTAATGCGACCTAAAATTCTTCCGAACATTCTACTCAGCTAGACGTAACCACTTTTTAGCCCGTTAGTGGTTTTTGACTCCAGACAACCGGACTATGAACCAAAATCATGTGTTTTGTTATTATGTTCAATTTTCCTTTAGTAACACCTTTTTAACACTTTTACTAATGGAAAAATTTTATTTGCGTTTTGTGAACTTCAATCAGGACTTCCGCTGTGTCATTACCAAATCGATTTTCTGTTCTGTTCTGTAGATCACAACTTTACAAACATTTTATTCACGGATTTCGGAATATTCCTCATAGTCCGACGTGAACTGATTCATGATTTTTTGGATCTGGAACATGATCTGGTTTTCGTGGTTGTGAATTATTTCACAAAATAAAAAAAATCTCGTGAATTATTTCACAAAACTCGGACTATTATTCATGCACTCATTCAATCATCGTGAACTATATAAAGATTCCTAGTGAATTAGTCACGACTCATCATTCGTGCTCGTGAAGTAGTCCACAATATCGAAAAATATTACTCATGCATACGTAAACTGACACTGACATAATCCCCAACCAATTAGTCACGGTTGACCATTCGTGCTAGTGAAATAGTTAGTATTTTAGTCACAATTCTCCATTCGTGATTATGAAATAGTTCACAATATCACGAAATCTTATTCATGGAAACGTGAACTGGTTCACGATTCTTAGAATAATACCCGTGAGTAGCTCACAAAATCATAAAGTATTGTTCATGTATTCGTTAACTGAATCATGATTCCCAGTATAATATTTACAACTAATTATACGTGCTCGAGAAATGTTTCACAATATTCTAAAATATTATTCATGGATTCGTGAACTGGTTCATGATTCGTAGTACATGATTGTCGATCGATCTTGAGTGTTTGTGATATTTAGAAGATATCATTCGTCATTTTCTACTTCATGCAACTCTGCACATAATCATCCAATTTTTGCATGAACTATTTATATTCTGCTGTTTTAATTATAGAAGTATTAGTTTTAGGACATTCAACTCGGGTAAGCAGGCATTCCCGGGGAACACTAGTAATGCGCGAAATAGGACTTTCTAAAATAAATCGTCAACCATAGGTAATTCCTTAATAGAACCCATCAACATTTCTTTCGAAAGACAGCCTCGAAATGTTCTTCAACTTTCTGTCTGCCTCAAAATCTCTAGTAATTTCCACGAGAAATCTTGGAAAGGTTTTAAGGGAAAAACTACAAGACTCTAATATTTCATATAAAATTTCTTTTAACAATTTCTTTCAAAAATCATCTAAAATTTTACCTTCAAGTGCTTCAAAAAAACCCAATAACATTCGTTATTTATATCCTCAAAAACTTGCTTCTAAGTTGCTCCGTAAAATTTCCCCTAAAGTTCTTCAAATCATAATAGAACTTCAAAAATTCCATCCACAACGCATCCACGAATTTTACATGAGTCTTCTACAAAAAATTATTTTGACTTTAAACTTCTCATAAGACTTCAAAAATAATTCGCTCAAATGCTCTCTGAATGTACCTCTAAATTACCTCTTACTATTTCGCCATATTCATCTAAAATTAATTCCTCCTACTACTACGCAGAAATTCGATTAGCTAGAGAATACTAAGTAGGGAAAGTTATGAAAATTAGAGCCATACTACTCAAGTGAGAGCAAGGATGTGAAATATAAAGGTCGGAAAACTACAAGTGGCAGAGCCATTAGAAACAGGCTCAAAATCTTAGACTAATCTTTTGTCTTCTGTTGGCAGGAGTCGAGCTTAGGCAGCATCCTGGCACAGACCGACTTGTCCCTCTTTACCGTGTCGGTTTCTCACGGTAAAGACGAACAAGTCTGTCTTTACCAGGAGACATGTTGGTAAACTTGAGTGATTCGTAGTTATGCTGCCTAAGCTCGACTCCTGCTAACAGAAGACAAAAGATTAGTCTGTAGGATTTGAAGCCTCTTTCTAATGATCCTGTTACTTCTAGTTGTCCTATCTGTATATTTCACATCCTTGCTCTCACTTGCGAACAATGGCTCTAATTTTCATAACTTTCTCTACTTAGTAATCTCTAGCTAATTGAATGTCGTCAAAAAAGCAAAAAAGAAAGTGTGACTACATAAGTTGAAATAAAAAAATGAAAATGATGAAAAAACCGTCACCCATTCAAATAAAAATTCTCCAAAATACAAGTGAATTCAACAATTCTCTCCAAGCAACAGCACATCCATCCCATCTAGATTCAACAAGCTCATAAACAACATCCTGTGACGATTGGACTACGAAAAAAAAATTCCAATCCCTCCAAACAACTTCGACAAATCACCCCCCCCCCCCCGTGCGGACTCCAAATCTTACTGTGTGACGGTAGCACCAGTTAGGTTCTCATTTCCTTTTCATCCCCTCTCTCAACCTGTTTTAACATCGTCACCGGAATTAGCGAGTCAGCTCCGAGTTCCTACTGCAACAGTGTATCAGCCAAAACACCTTTAGAGTTGCATACACTTCAATTGACTCGGAACCGCCCCGCGCTTCCGAGCAGCAGCAGCAGCCTGCGAAGCGCGGTCTCCTCTGTCCGTCAAGTTCCGCAAGATACAAACAAGAATCCGGCTAGAACCGAACCGGCGGCGGTAAAGGAATTAACAACAAGGTCAAAAAACTACAAACGCGTGCACACTTAACACACACTCGCACTTCCTCTCTCTCTCTCATTCTCTCTATCTTCTCACAGGCAGATCAAGTCAAGTAGTCGGGGAACACGCAAAGCAGCAGAGTCGCATCATCGAATGACTATAGCTGAGAACCCACAGCGAAACCGACGGATGCAAAAAGGGGGTTTCGTAGAATAATGGGGGGAGGGAAGGTGATGTGAAAATAAACTCCAGTTTGATCTGGTTCATTATCCGAGCGCGGAGCGCCAACACTAACGAAATTCCGAAGTTCCAAAATTTCCGACACCCGACAAGTGCATTGCACCTTCCCTAGCACACACACACTTACAAACAGCCAGCGCGTTTATAGCACCGGATGCCGGATGGCCCCGGATGACGACAATCGATTTTTTTTGTGATTGTTGAATGCATTTTTTTTTCTCTTTATTTTCCTGCAAGAGTAATGAAAAGAACACGTTCGGGGGAGGTAGATCTGTGTGCGATTCTACGTGAGTGCGAAAAAAATCAGAATCCAATCAACACGTTTCGCTTTTTTTTGTTTCATATAGGCACCCAAAACCCGAAGCAGCATGCAACCGCGACGACGACGACGACGCCAGCGGGGGAGAGTTCATTCAATACAATCTGATTCATCGAGGCAGGTATTGGTTGATTGTAGGTTTGTTGTTTTTGTTTCTGGCGGGCCGAACCGATTTCGGTTACGTTCTAACGGTGTGGGGAAGCTGTTGGATTGAAAGTTAAATCATGCAGAGAAAAGGTTGTTAACGGATCATCACAACATGGAAATGAGGTCAAAACCGATGTGAAGCTTAATAGGTAGTTCACTAATAAGATTGGAGGCTATAATGAATTTAAAATGCTCCCATTTAATCATTGGATCACTCATTTGTTGAAAAATTGCAGTTTTTTCAAACATCAAACAATCACTCAGACCAAACTATGTGTATTACAGCCGCATATTTGGATAATGGTTTCTAGTCGATTATATGAACACTGAAAGTACAAAGAGCAAGGCAATAAAACTTCTCAGTAGTTTATCATTTTAGTACCGCCGTGGGGGAGCTTTGCCCTATACTCACTGCTCTATTATCGATGTGATGAGAACACTGTTTAGAATTCGACAGAGCAGACAGATTATAAATATTATTTATATATGATATGATGTTCATAATACTAGACACGCAATTCCCCCGTGAAAATGTAGGAACGATAGCTAGTGAAACAATATTTGATATTCTGGACAGAATTTCAGATTCAACATTAGCAGCATTTTTTGAAGAGCTAGATAAGTAAATTAGGGAAGAAATTTAGTAAAAAATAATAACCGTCAATTTTAGAAATTCAAGGTGAATTCTCGGTTATGCATAAAATTTTGAACGGGTGATTACGGCTTTCTCAGTCGGTAATATTTAGACAAACGATTGGTTTTATAAATTGCCCGACGTTTCAGCCGTTTTTGATGGCCTTTTTCAAGGGAAATTTAACTTAATCGTTTTTGTTGTAATCGTTACAACAAAAACGATTAAGTTAAATTTCCCTTGAAAAAGGCCATCAAAAAACGACCGAAACGTCGGGCAATTTATAAAACCAATCGTTTGCCTAAATATTACCGACTGAGAAAGCCGTAAACCGTAAACACCAGCTGAAATTCCCGTATCCAGTCGTTACAACACCCAAATATAAAATTTTGTTTTGCTGGCATCGCAAAAAACAAAGATGTAGTCCTACGTCAAAACTTTATTTTTTGTAAATTTCACGCAGAATGCTAGGCAGAGTTTCAGAAGACTTGGACACATTTTTGAAAAAAAAATGTTTTGAACACTCTCAAACTTTTATATAGGACTCTTATGCAATCCAACCGAAAATGGAATTAAAAATATCTCTGAATTTCTGATAAATTTGGTAAAAAAATCATCGTTCAATCGCATTCCATCGTCTGAAGATTTTCTTAGCTTAGTATTCCTCTCAAAAATTAACCTAAATCTAAAACACATTCTTCAATGTCTCCCTTCATTTTTTAGGATGACCCAGACCCAGCATCACAAAACAGCAGTAGCAAACCTAAATGTCTCCTTCAATTTTCACAAAAGTTCTTGTAAAAATTCCTAGCATACGTCTTTTCGACCATTTCAATTCAATGAAAATCTTCAGTCGAAGGGATAATCCACGTAAAATAAAATTAAAACATTCAACACTGAAATAATATGATCTTTCGATAATAGAATTAATTTTTAAAAAAACACGTTTAAAGTTATTGTTAGTAAAACATTTTACAAATAGGTTCTCCATGATGCAATGACATTTAAAAAGCTTTCTTTTCTTTGAGAAATATGTTAACAAAAAAAATTAAAATGTTATTTTTTGTAGTTCGATTTTTTAACACAAATTTTTGTTTTTGGAATTTGTATTTCAGTGTATATCTCTTCCCGCAGAACCACTTCTTTCTTTTCTCTTATTCTCGAATATTTTTGGAGTACCCAATACGGTAATCGAACATTTATTCTTAAATTAATGCATGCAAAAACTAAGCTGTTTCGTTCGAATCCACATTCTCATGATATCCCTCTCATACACAATCATAATCCGAAAACTCTAGAAGCAAACAAGAACATGCAGATAATTTCACTTTTGTCAAAAATTGTGGCCGACCTTCTTCAAATCTGTTGAAACCTTTTACGTTTCACATGTACGCGATACAATTTTTTCCACAAGCAATTAGATCGTTTCGACTCGAGAGCTATATTTTAAAAGGGTTCCGGAACTTTTGCATGAACCACTTTTGAAAAAAACCACGTTCGAAAACCATCATTCGTACTGCAAAACTAGACGAGAGTGAGAGGCAGGAAATTCATCCTTCTTTACTAATATATACTATGGAGAAGGTTGTGAGATCAAAAAAAAATAAAAAATCAAATTAAAAAATTAAATTTCAGGAAACCCATTCGTCTAAATTTTCTTTTTGCCAGAAAGGCCAAAAAATAAATGGAATATTTTAGAATAAGTTCCACCATGCAGAATCTATCAGTAAAAAAAACCACTTTAAAAATGATTTTAACCCTTTCATGCCCAATTTTTTTCTAACAACATGGGCATGAAAGGGTTCAATTTTGTGCTATTTTCCAGAAAAAGTGATTTCTCTAGAATATGATTTTTAATAGCATTTTTTTAGAATTGTCCTACTGAAGCTGTAGAGCTGGGTTCTCCGAAAGGCTCTCTGTCAGAATCACTCCCTATAATTGCAGACGAGACGGGAAAAGTCACCCATTAAAAACTGCTTAAGGTCAATAGTAGCGGATCGTGATTCTAAATGCTATTGGGTGTACGGTTCAGATGTGTACGGGCGTAGCACAGTGGTCGGAAACGCCAAAAATTTTTTTGCTTATTTTTGTATGGAAAAAGTCAAAAAACATGATAAAGTAAGCTTACCCTATTCATAGGGTTCTAGAGTGCCACGCACCAAACCTTCTTAGCTTTATTGTGCATAGTTTAGAGAGTTAAAAAAGTGCCTGTTCGTGAATTTTGGTTTGCACCTTTCTTTCTTATACGTAGTTGCAGTTGGTGCAAACAAATGTAAAAATCTTCAATAACTTTGAAACAAATGAGTATTTTTACACACAGTCTTCAACAATATTATGTAGTTTTGATACCTACATATTTGTGTTATACATAGTTTGCACGAAAAGTCACAATGAAAAAAGTTATGTTAAAAAAACTAGATTTTAGGGGATTGCCATAGAAAACGCCTTATAAATCGATAACCTTTACTCCTACAAGCTCAAGTTCTTCAACAAAATTCTTCACTATAAGCATTCCTAAAACTTTGTCGAAGACACCAACTTTCAATCTCGTCAGTATAAAAAGTTAATTTTTTTTGTTCGATCATAGTAAGCAATGCCTAATTTCAATTGTTATCAGATTGTGGGGAATATTCATACGAACAATTCCTTCAAAGACACCCTGTGAATATATTCGTTGGTTTGGCCTCTAGTCAATTAAGTTCACGTTTTTGGCGTTTCCGACCACTGTGCGTAGGGACTTTTCGATCGCGTGTATCATCGCGAAGGATTCGAGCGTTGGTATGTTAATGTTTTCGATCGCATGGGCGTTTGTATGTCGCGTGCTAGCGTGTATGTAGCTTCACGAGTATGCATTTGATTTTACAATCGTGTGGCCATTCGCATATTCGGTTACGTTCTTGAATAATTGCGCGAATCGTGAATCTGATACTTAATTTTCAATGATACTAGATCAGATAGTAGAAGATAGTGAGTTCCCACATGTCAAGAACAGTGCCCGGTTATGTCGTCATGGAATATGTTGTCTAGTGGATATTAGCGACATTTCTTTTGATTGATCCAACTGAAGGCATCTAATAGGTTGCTAGAACCGAGTATAGGGGACCTTCAGACGTGACCAATTTTTAATTAGCCGAGCATGGACGTTCATGCTTGAGTCCGCGTTTGTATATTCAAAAATGCTAAAACGTTCACCTAATCACCGGAATGTTTTAATGTTGGCGAGATCGTGGGTGTAAATATGAATTGACGAACGCAATTACATGTTGACGTTTGTGACCAGATTTGTATTATCACGAAAGCCACGAACGTTTGTACGTTTCAAATGAGCGACTGTGAAAGTATATGCTATTGATTGTGTTGGTATGAATCTAATTCAAGCTATAGTAAAAAAGAAAAATAACATACCCCACTGTAAACAAACAAGATGTAAAGAAATGAAGTAGGAGCATATAAATGGACCGAGTGTTTTTGGTATGCATGAGTAGTAGAAAAGCAAACTGATATAGGTTACACAAAAACAAACTAATATTATATTCACACTGCAGAGTTAAAACACGTTATAATAATCAGCAACAAAAAATGTCATCAAGATAGCGTTAAAACACGTTTTAACTCGTAGTGTGAACGTAGTATAATAAAGTAGAAGAAAACAATGAATGAAACATACAATCAAATTACTTGAACTCGCCAAGGATAAAAGAATGCCAGCAAATTAATTTTGTGGGTATATGCTGACCGGAAATGAATGATTCACGTGCGTCTGCAAATTAATCAATACTTCTCGAATATATCGAATCAAATGCTCTGAATAAAAACCGGAAAAAAGTGACCAACCAATCCTGGGAGCGATAAAATCGTACGCCAGACAATAAATTACCCACTATTCCATCACATATGCCAGTTCTACATCCATTTTCTGATTCTGCTGAAAAATCGACAAAGAAAAAGAATGGAGAACAGTTTTCTTTCATCAAAGGAATATTTTCATGTACTTACGACCTTTCATAAGCTCTTCGCGATTCTCCATCAAGAGAAATAGGTTTTTTCAAAAGGAACATAAACTTTTCTGCAATCAACTTCTTGGCACCAAAGTAGCGATAGTGCGACTAGTTCAAACGATACAAGAGAACCCTGAATACCTGGTTCAACTACATCGCATGTTGACGAATAGCTTCTGGAAAGGTCGTAATTTCCCCAATTATTACTTTTTGGTCGAAACAAAATTTCAAATATCTTAAAAGCAACTTAATTTTTGATTGGCCTGATTTTGGCTATGCTGTTACCAAAAGTATAGAACGTTCCCAAATTTGGATTTACTGTTTTTCTGACGCTCAAGCGGGTCTGCCACGATACTGATGAGACGAAGACGAAACACAAACTTCTCGACTTACCAAGATTATATATGGTGCCCTTCAAACACAGAATGATTTAATCCCCTTTTCTCCTTAATAACAAATTGAATTGAGCTAGACGTATACTCGAAGTTTAATTAGTAGTCACTTCATATAAAAATGCTTTCAATGTCACATGGCTTGTCTTTGGCGAAACCATAACGAATATAGTGATAGTGATGGAATGTTACTGAGTCGGTGGAATTACATTAAGAAAGCACCATTTGAATATTTCTCAATGCAAGTATCAGTGAAGAATCTACAACCGAATTTTCTGAATCAATTATTTGAAAGAGCGCAATAATTTTCTTTGTTCCGATTACAGGTGTTTTTGCTTTAAGGTCATTGGTCTTTTTTTTGGGTAGAAGACTATTTTAGAAAAATCTTCAACCCTATGTGTGATGATTTTCAATGTACTGGTAATACAGAGAAGCGTTCTTTACCATGGAAAACTTTGTAATATGTTATATCTATATATATAAAAGTCAATGTTTGTATGTATATGATTTATAGACTCCCAAACGGCTTAACCGATTTCCGTAAAAATTTGCACACAGTAGGTATTTGGTATGGGGCGTGTTTGTGTGCTATTAGTTGGAGATTATCTGCCCGCCAGATGGCGCTTTGGAACAAATTGTGTTTTCCTCCTATTTTGTTAAAAGTTGCAGCAATGCGCGACGGGTATTAGCTAGTAATATATAAAAGTCAATGTTTGTATGTATATGATTTATAGACTCCCAAACGGCTTAACCGATTACCGTAAAAATTTCTACATAGTAGGCGTTTGTTATGGAGCGTGTTTATGTGCTATTGGTTGGGGATTTTCTGCCCGACAGATGGCGCTTCTGAACAAATTGTATTTTCCTCATATTTCGACGAAAGTCGCAGCAACGCGCGATGGGTATTAGCTAGTGTTATATATTAAATAGATTTTTTCCTAATGATGTGTTTCACATGGATGGTTTTTTTTCTGGGTTGGTGTGCCACACCATTATTTAATTTGAAAACGCTATTAATGTCCCAAATCCGTAGTACTTTTATCGAATCTTGCACATCTGTAAAATAATTCAGAGAAATGTTCGAATGTATCATAAGCACAAGAAAACCGGGAGAAATTGGCAAATAAGTAATAGAAACTTCACACAAAATGTTTTCAGAGAAGGGCACCGTAGCTATTAATTTCAAGTAACGCTATGTCCATCCTTCTGTTCATAAGATGAAAGTAAGGGATTTTGTAGAAAAATCGGTTGGGATTTGAATAACTGCAACGATCAATCTTCTCAATGGTTCACACGAAACCGAAATGAGGCCGAGCTAGAATCGATTCCTTCGCCTCTCGAGTTCAACCGGCATTAAAAAAATCGATTATCCTTTGTGGTATTTTTCGGTTCAAAAACAAAAATGAATTTTTGAATTTGTGGAAGATTTCACAGCTTTGAATAGACTGCTGACCCGGTGTAACCGAAATAGCAAATGTCCACTCGGACACAAATTTAGGATCGTGTTAGAGAGTTGAGAGCAGGCACACTATTGCTTGCAACTAACTCATCTCTGAGTACCACTTCTTCATCCCCGCACGCTGAGTTGAGATCGATGGCGTAGTCGCCGAAGGGAGTCAGATGCTGCGATGATCTGATGAAGGTCGAGGTTATATGTTTTAGAGTCCGTCTACTTTAGCCGAACTGTGTACAAATTCTGTATTGAATACGGAGGAGTTGAAATCGTACTCCAAATGGTTTTTTTTTCTTGTGCTGTGTAAGCTTTATTTATTGTCAAGCTATATCCTCTTGCACAAGTTTTGTCTAGTTGTACATTCCTTTGTGCGCGGGTCATGAAACTTCATTCTAAGCAACGTCACTTACAGAAGAGGTGGATTTATTGGAAGAGGGTGGTTTCACCAGAAAATTGGTGTAAAGGAAAAGCCTGGAAAAATTAGGGATAACTTTGAAAACACTTGGAAATAGGAGAATTTTATGTTCGGAAATGATTCGACACCCTGCGGAAGAATGCCCGCGCGTATCATGGTGACCTTCAGTGAATAAAAAACAAAGAAAACAATTAATAATTTAAAAAATAACAAAACAATTGCATGCGAAAGTACCGTGAGTGAAAATAGTGTCTCTGCATGCCCCCTAACAATATGAGCGTAATTGTGCTGAATTAGATTTTAGATCATCATAAAAACCCCGATCGAAACTCTAAAAAGTGAGCGGATCCGGCGCACAATAATTTCAATGAGAATTTTCAATGATTTATGAAAATACCCTCGAAAAAGTAGACACGCTCCGGTCGGTTCAATTTGGAGTTTTTTAGCCCTTCTAGGGGTATTTTGAGATACAGAATTTTCCTAGAAAATTCCTGCTTTTCGGTTGGTTTTGGAACCAATTCTGCAGAATATCAAAGTTTAGAATCTGGCTTAAATGTTTCCTCAAATTAGCATCACAACGTGATGTTTCTGGAAGCTCCAAAATAATAGCACAGTTTATCTGAAATTTTTAGAGAAATGATTAGATGTTTGACGATTTGTTACGGAATATTGATAGGTATTTGACGGTTTTCTCACTCTCAATAATGTAGGCAAACGATTTATTTATAGATTGCCTGACGTTTCGGCCGGTTGTGGTGGAATTTTTCAAGAAAAAATCTAGTTTTGTCGTTTTTGTCGGAGTCGTTTACTGCCAAACATTTTTGAAATATTCTTCTATATAATGAATAAAATCTTTGCAGTTTCGTCATTTTTTTAGTTGCTTCAACAATGATTTAAAAAATAAAACAATAGCAAGCGAAAGCACCTTGAGTAAAATTGAGGTCTCTGCATGCCCCCTAACGCACTATGCAGGAATCCTAGTGCCGAGGGAAATTTCAAATCATCAAGAACTAGAATAACATCTAAAAATGCAGACGGATTTCGCAGGCTCATGGATTTAGTAACATCGAAATAATTAAATAAATTTAGGAGTTTCATTGAAAAGCGTTAATAACCATGGTCCATTCCTTCAACCAACTTCCTCACTCTCGTACCGCAAGTGACTTATCGAAATCGTCTAATGTCTACCGTCCCCGACAATTTAACAATTTGCTAATCGCCGATGTCGGTTACCACTATGTTCACGGATTAAGTAGAATAAGATGAGAAATATTGAAGTGGTGCTTACTTATGGTAATGCCACCGACTCAGTATCACGGATCAACGGATTGGAGCTAAGGGTAGATACTGGTTCCGGAATGGTTCCGACCCGGTAATAATGTCACTTTAACCTTCCGTCACTCACGCTAGTGCACTGAGCGCACACCGCTCTGAAAACCCACGCGAAATCACCTCAGGGCACCAGCGATAAGGAGCCATTTAGGCGACTTCCGGAGGGTTCAAGCTGTTTTTAGATCTAATGTTTTAGATATTGGTCGCGTATACTGCTAGTAAATCCTGTTCACTTTTTCAGTTATTTAAATCGAATTACAATTAAGGCCGGAGTGGATTTATTGGAAGAGAAGATTTGATTAGAAAATTGATGTAGAATAAAAATGACAAACCTTCTGTAAACGAAAAAGTTTTAATTTGTTTCTTTAAAGAGCTTGACAAAATGGTAAGGTTTCAAAAAACTGGAAGCTGCGATATTGTATTTTCAAATATGAGTAGACACCCTGTAGAAGAACGTCCGTTCTCATTAAAGCAACTACCAGTGAAGTAAAAATAAATAAATCCATCCAAAATTTCAAGTAATATCGAAACAATTGCTCGCAAAAGTGCCTTGAGTAAAAATAGAGTCTCTGCATGCCCCCTAACGTACTGAGAATAAGTAAGTGAGCTAAGTTGAATTTTAGATCATTATCAAAGTATAAATTGCCTCAAAAAATAAGCGGATCAGGCGAAAAATGATTTTTTAATAATCTATGAAAATGCCTCAAAAAGAGATTCTTAACACACTGCGAAACTCTTATCATTTGCTAGAAAGAGTAAAAATAGAGTCTCTGCATGCCCCCCAACGTACTGAGCATAAGTAAGTGTGCTAAGTTGGATTTTAGATCATTACCAAAGTATAGTAAGCGAATCAGGCGAAAAATGAATTTTTAATGATCTATGAAAATACCTCGAAAAAGAACACCTACGCATCGGTTCATTTAGAGATTCTTAACCCACTGCGAAATTCTTATCATTTGCTAGAAAGAGGACGCTTCCCTATTGGTTTTGAAACCAGCTCTGCAAAGTAACAAGCTTTAGCATTTTGAACTAGTTGTAGAGGTGCGTTTTAAGTTCCTCTCATTGGAACACTAACTTAGTGACAGGACTAATTCAAGTTAGCTCCACAAAAAAATCTAAAGTCAATTTGTGTTTCCGAGCAAACCCCTGGCCTTACGTAATGTCCCACAAGGAAAGGAGTTCCGATTAAACTGACGAGAACCGAAACTCTCTTTAAGTTTGTCATTTTTCTTAGTTACTTCAGCAACGATTTGAAGAAGTGAAATTAGGGTCTCTGCATGCCCCCTAACACACTGTACAGAATTCAGAGTGCCGAGGGGTATTTCAAATCATCAACAGCCAGATTAACACTTCAAAATGCAGACGATTTTTGTAGGCCCGACAGATGATTTTAAGGAAAATGTTAGAACTGTTTAAGGATTTTTAATGGCCTTCAAATACATAGATAAGTTAGGGAGTTGTGGAAATACTATCCCTTCTTCGGGTTAACTCACATAACAGCTATCGAGTTAATTTCCAGTACAATTTCATCTCGCTTTTAATGGTAGCCTATAGACCACCTGAACAGATTTTATTGGTTGGGCAACCACTTGTAATTTAATTGACAACGTTGAAGCCTGTCAGTTGTATTTGATTACGGTAGATTAATCATAACGGTTTCTATTTAATGTTTCCAATTCAGTGCCATAGTTCTTAAGAGAGGAAGCCGAAACGCAAAATCGGTGGCCTCCATTTAGGAGTTTTCTTCTGATTACAGATCTGGCACGTGCTGGTCTGACAGCTGATATGCGCATTACGTGGTCTGAGAAATGATAACGTCTCGTATTTGGCATTGTACGCCAAGTACGGAATTGCGTACATGATGGAACTGTACTACGGTGACTTCCGTAAGTTTCAGATACACACCCTCAAAAAATGGTCCACCGCAAAACATTTAAAAACGCCGATCTCAAGATATAGACGGGTTTCGTACGCCCGGCGAATGATTTCAATGAGAATATTGTATCTGTTGATGGATTTTATTTGATGACATCAAATTACAGCGCGAAGACTAATTTTAGAAGCCTTTGATTGTTCCAGTTATTTGCCGGATTTTGCCAGACTAGTATGAAAATTCGTTCAATAGGCTCTAGCAGACGAACCACGTCAAATTCGAGGAAATCTTTTTTGGGCATATTTTTATTAGACATTCGAAATATGCAAAGATAGATTTTTTTTTTAATTTAGCACCACTTAAGGGAGTTTTTACAAATTAATCAGGTTATGTCCAGGAACCAAAGAAGAATACATAAACAGCTTTGGTTTGTTAAAAAGAAAGTGAAAAAATATGTCCCGATTTTGTCAGCCTAAAATTCACCAAGGGACTGATGAAAATGTGTCTTCACTGTACATAGATAAATAAGAGTTGGAAATACCTCGTAAAAGAGATACTTTCGGATCGGCTCATTGTTAGGATTTTACCCTTCCTGGAATAGCATGTAATCTCTTGGGTAAATTTAGAATTATTGCATGCCCCCTAACCGACTAACTATAAATGAATTGTGCAATTATAGAAATGCTTTGAAAAAACCCATAATTTGAGAAATTTTACTTTCGGAAATGAGTCGACACCCTGTAGAAGAACGTCCGTGCTAATCAAAGCGACCAGAAGTGAGTTAAAAATAAATGAAACTATCAACAATTTAAAATAATAACAAATCAATTGCACGCGGAAGTGCTTTGATGAAAAAAGGGTCTCTGCATGCCCCCTAACGTACTTATCATAAATGAGTGTGCTTGATTTTGCTAACAAACTAGCATCACACAAAGATAGTCCTAGAAAGATGCGATTGCCTGTATATTGTCGTCGACATCGATTCGTTCGAAGGGTACATCATCCCGAATGGCAAGACCTACTCCTTGTTGCCAGTATCGACAGCTACCAGTTTTCAGCAGCAGGGTATAGTTGTTACCGATGAAATCTGCTGGAACTACTCGGTTGTCCACTTTTGTTTCTTGTAGCGCTATCAGTTTTGGCTCGTGTTGGGCGATCAGCTGCTTAAGTTCATCGATATTGGAGCGGAGGCCCCGAATGTTCCACTGCAGTGCGAAACTTTTGCTATTGCGACTGGTGATTGTCGCTGATGAAGACGATGTTGATGGTGAACGTCTACGAGTTCGTATTGGCTCGCCGACAGGGTTCCTCGACGTGGTTGGGAGATTGGTGTTCTGGAACTGCTGTTGCGATGTATCTTCGCCGGCGGAAAGCCAGGAGGAGAATTGCGAAGACTGTATATCTGGGAAGTAGGGACAGTCCTCTTCCCCCCGGTCGATCCCTTCATGATGAAGTGGGGAAGCTACTTTCTTCTCTTCTTCCCCAAACCGGTTACTCGTTCGATGCGTTCTGATCATATCTGTAACGGGATAAATCGCAACAGAATCCGTTCGTAAGCGAGGTGGAATAGGACTGACCTGTGGGACGTCTAGCCCCACAGTGCCAGCCGCTGTCGAAACTACTACACGATTACTTCCAGAATTGCCGACAGCGACCGGCACTGGGGAAGGACTTTGTGTAGTTTTCGTTGTTTGCTTCGACGCTACTGTTGCGGTGACAGCTGTTCCATCTCGAAACGAATATCTCGATGGACCTTCTCCGGGCGACAGCGAGTGGTGATGTGGAAGGAGCGTGTCGTCGATGTTGTCAGTCAAACCTGGAAGAACATCAGAACAAGCAGTACCTGCAAGGGGATTGACAATTTCGGAACTGACCTGAGGAAGGTCCAGCCCCACAGTGCCAACCGCTGTCGTACAAACTACACTATTATGCTCACGAACACCGACTGCGATCGGCACTGGGGATAGACTTTGTGTAGTTCTGCTGATCTCCTTCTGTTCGTCGATCGTGGGTTTTTGGTCTGCTGGTTTACAAGTTGTAGTGGTGAAATCGGTGTTTCTGTCGGCCACAGAGATGAATTCACTATCAACGGGTTGGGGTATGACGTCCCGGATAGTTCCTTCATCCTGCTGTGCTTGCGTTGGAAGGAGTACTACACTTTCCTCTCTTCCAAACCGATCCGTGAATAAGGGACCATTCATAAATTACGTAACGCAAAAATTGCCCAAAATTGACTCCCCCCTCCCCCCATGTAACAAATTGTCACAAATTTCTTCATCCCCCCTCCCCTGTTACGTAACAAATTCCTAGAAAAAAAATTTTTCTTCGGTGAAAACATGTTACGTAACGATCTAGCTAACTCCCCCTCCCCCCTATGTCACAACATGTCACAACATGTTGTACCCCCTCCCCCTAAAAGCGTTACGTAATTTATGAATGGTCCCTAATAGTACGATTGGTATGACATTTTCAGAAAAAAAAATTGTGAAGCATTTTTCTGGAAAATGCGAAAAATCCCTGTAATTTAATCATTTTTTGTTGCTTCAGCAGCGATTCAAAAAAATAAAACAATTGCAAGCGGAAGCGTCTTGAGAGAAATTAACTGCCCATGATCGCAAATGAGTCCCATAAAGATAGGAAATTCCATAGAAAACGGGACAAATATGCGATCATGGGCAGTTGAGGGCTCTGTATGTCCCCTAAAGCATTGTGCAGAAATCAGAGTAACGAGGGGCATTTCAGATCTACGACAGCAAGACTAGCACCCTGAAATGCAGACGAGTATTGCAGGAACGAAAGATGGTTTTGATAAGAATGTTTGATCTGTTGAAGGATTTTATGAAATTCAAATCCATGGATAAATTAGGATGTTGTAGAATTACTTCGAAAAAGTGAACACTTTCGAATCAGTTCATTTGTAAAATTTTTACCCTCCTTGGTATATCACGAAATCCTGATTCTTTCGAGAAAGAGGTCAGTTTTCGATTGATTCTGGAATTAGTTCTTCAAAGTGATAAATTTCGGAGTTTTGCAAAGCCAGTGCAGTGGAGAATAGTTTGGGAGTTTTTGATAATACCTATTGGCACCATGCTTTAAGAAACTATTTTTTGTGCATGACTCGTAAAAGTGACGACTGGTAAAATAAAAAATAAATAGCACAATCAACGAATAAAGTTAACAATTGCTAACAAATTTGCTTTCGGAAAAATTAGAGTCTCTACATGCCCCCTAACCATAAATGACCAACGTGGATTTCAGCTAGTGCAATTTTTCATACTATTGGCAACACTCAAGCGTATTTCCAGAAACTGTTTTTCTTTTCGTGTACGACTCGTCAAAGTTACGTTAAATAAAACAATCAACGATCAAAATTACCAACTTGTCGCGAAATCACCTTCGGTAAAATTAGAATCTCTGCATGCCCCCTAACGGACTAACTGTAAATCACCAAGGCGGTTTTCAGATTCTCATTCAGAGCGCAATTAACCCTCTAAAATGCACGCGGGTCTCGCTGTTCCGGTTGATGATTTTAATGAAATTTGCGATTTTAGTTAAGGGGAATACATCGACTCATTTTGAGAGTTTTTAACAATCGTCAGCTATTTAGACCAACGTAGAATATTTTTGACAGCTTTGAATGCGGTTCAATAAATCAACTACCCTAAATTTATTTCAAATATACTAAATATGCTTAATAGATGTTTAATTTTTCTACGGGCGAATGACCACCCGGTTAAAGCCCTCAATAAATAAATTACAATGTTCAATTTTATATACTAATTCTTTCTTACTTTGACTTCTGACTGTGGCCCCATCGCTTGTCAAAATGAGCACAAACAAGGCCGTTCACGACACTCACATGAATCTTGTGACGTTTCCGAACAGAGCCATCAGAATGCGCATATAGTAAAATCGTTCGACACCTTAGACAAATTTGAATAAAAAGTGATGTACGATATGGGGAGCGGGCCATTTTGGCATAAAGTCCTTAGGCATAAGGTCATATGGCATAATGGACGTATGGCATAACGGACATTTGGCATAGCGGACATTTGGTATAATTTTAAGAAGTGATCATTCTGGTAGTTTTTTTTGGCATAACGGACATTTGGCATAACTATTTTTAACTTCAGGAAAACGGTCATTTGCCAGGAACATTTGGCATTATTTTGTTAAATGATCTCACTGAAGGTAATTTGGCATAACAGACGAATGTGTAGTTTATCAGCGAATGGCCCATAAGGTTAAAGCAATACACTTAGCAATAATAATGTATTGTTTTCCATTACCTGGTGTTGATTAAATTTCGAGTGAATACATTTTATAACCGTTTTTGCCTTCTTCTAAATATGGGCAGTTCTTTAAGGACATGCTGAACAGAGTCACAAAGTTGCAGCTAAAATGGCTGTCGTCGATTCTGCTTCTTCGTTTTATTTCATCGTCAAAATCAAAACATTGCATTGGCGCGCAAGACAAAATCGTTTGTAACTTAAAAGTCTTATCTCAGATTGCTTAGAAATTGTATCACTGTATGTAAGCATGTTATCACATGCAGATGGATAGCTTCTCTTGACGGAATTTTGTTTCGTTTGGGAAATTTGTACCTTTTTACTCTTCAAAACAAATGAAACACGAAATTTCTATTATCCTTCTTTATATCATGAGCTGTTCTTTCGAATTACATGCCGCTCGTTCCAGATGATAGTTAACTTTATCATTTCCGGATATCGCTAAATTTTTCAAGCAGCGATGATTATTGAAATAATTTACATATATTGAATCATCGATTGTTACACTGCTCTAGCACTTAAAGCTAAATCGATGTAATGCGACTTTTCCGCCGCCAGAAGCGGCGGCCTCTCGCAAACAAACCTGGGATTCACTTGTTTGGCCGGTTTATTCACACTTAGGGATTGATTCCTTCTTTCAAACATGAGCAACAAATAGCTCTCGCAAGCAAACTGTAGATCCACCCGATTGCCCAGTTCACTCAAACTTCCTTCTTCAAAACATGAGCAGCTCTGAACGTGCATGCCAAACACAAGTTCGCAAGCAAACTGTAGATCCACTCATTTCCCCCGGTTGACACACACTTAGGGATTGATTCCTTCTTTCAAACATGAGCAGTTCTTTGAATCTGTGTGCCAAATAGCAAACTGTTGATCCAATCGTTTGTCCGGTTTACGCAACCTTAGGGATTTATTCCTTCTTTCAAACATGAGCAGTTCTTTAAATATGTGTACGAAGCAAACAGATGATCCACTTGTTTTCCCGGTTTACTCACGCTTAGGGGTTGATTCTTTCTTTCAAACATGAGATGCTCCAAATGAAGCCAAATTCAGAAGCAAACTGTAGATCCATTTGTTTCCCTGGTTTACTCACCCTTCTTTCAAACATGAGCAGCTTTTTGAATCTGCGTTCCAAATCGGTTCACAAGCAAACCGGTGATTCACTCGTTTCCCCGATTTACTTACACTGAGCTGTTGATTTCTTCATTCAAACAAGAGCAGATCCTTGAATCTTTATACCAAGCAGCTTCAGCAAGCAAACTGTTGATCCACTCGTTTGGCTGGTTTACTCAAACATACGGGTTAATTCCTTCTTTCAAACAAGAGCAGTTCTTTGAATTTGCATACAACATAGCTCTCGCAAACAAACTGTGGATCCACTCGTTTGTCCGGTTTACGCGAACTTTAAGATTTATTCCTTCTTTCAAACATGAGCTGCTCCGAATATGTATGCCGAACAGGTTTACAATCAAACAGTAGAACCACTCGTTTGCCCGGTTTATTCAAACTTAGGGGTTATTTCTTTCTTTCAAACATGAGCAGCTCTTTGAACCTATACCAAATGACTTTAGCAAGCAAACTGTTGATTCACTCGTTTACCCGGCTTACGCAAACTTAGGGGTTGATTCCTTCTTTCAAAAAATGAGCTGCTGTAAATGAAGCCAAATTCAAACGCTAACTGTAGATCCAAATATTTCCCTGGTTTACTCACAATTAGGTATTCCTTCTTTAAAACATGAGCAGCTCTTTGAAGCTGCGTGTCAAATCATTTCACAATCCAACCGGTTATTCACTCGTTTCCCCGGTTTACTAACACTAAACTGTTGATTCCTTCTTTCAAACATGAGCAGTTCTTTGAATCTATATACCAAATAGCTCTCGCAAGTGAACTGTTGATGCACTCGTTTACCCGGCTCACTCAAACTTAGAGGTTTATTTCTTCTTTCAAACAAGAGCAGCTCTTTGAATCTGTGTGCCAAAAAAGTTCCCAAGGAGACTTTCGAACCACTAGTTTGCCCAGTTAACTTTAACTTTTAGGTTGAATCCTTCTTTCAAACATGAACAGCAGTTCTTTGAATCTGTATACCAAATAGCTCTCGCAAGCAATCTGTTGATCCACTCGTTTGTCCAAGAGATTTATTCCTTCTTTAAACATGAGCTGCTCGAAATATGTGTTCCGAATAAATTTACAGGCAAACAGTAGATCCACTCGTTTCTCCTTACTCGAATTTGAGGGTTGATTCCTTCTTTCAAACAGGAACCGTTCTTTGAATCTATGTTCTTAATAAGTTTACTTAAACTTTGAGATTGATTTTCATTTTCAAACATGAGCAGTTCTTTGCATTTGTATGCCAAAGAGCTCTTGCAAGCAGATTCAGAAGAAAACTGTGGGTCCATTCGTTTTCCTGGTCTCCTCACACTTAGGAATTGATGCCTTCTTTCAAACATGAGCAGCTCCTTAAATCTGCGTGCCAAATCAGTTCGCAAGAATGTGATTCACTTGTTTCCCCCGTTAAAGAAAGAAATCAACACTAAGCTGTTGATTCCTTCCTTTCCTAAGGGCTTTATTCCTTCCTTCAAACATGAGTTGCCCGAAATATGTACACCGAATAAGTCTACAAGCAAACAGTGGATTCCCTCGTTTCCTCAGTTTACTCAAACTTGAGAGTTGATTGCTTCTTTCAAAAATGAGCAGCTCTGAATAAAGCCAAATTCGGAAGCAAACCATGGATCCATTAATTTTCCTGGTTTGCTCACACCTAGAATTGATCCCTTCTTTCAAACATGAACAGCTCTTTGAATCTATATACCAAATAGCTCTAGCAAGCAAACTGTTGATCCACTCGTTTGCCCGGTATGCACAAACTTAGGAGTTGATTCCTTCTTTCAAACATGAGCAGCTCTGAATATGTAAGCCAAACAAATTCGCGATCAAATTGTTGATCCCCTTGCTTCCCCGGTTTACTCACACTTAGGGGTTGATTCCTTCTTTCAAACATGAGCAGTTCTTTGAATCTATATGCCAAATAGCTCTAGCAAGCAAACTGTTGATCCACTCGTTTGCCCGGTATGCACAAACTTAGGAGTTGATTCCTTCTTTCAAACATGAGCAGCTCTGAATATGTAAGCCAAACAAATTCGCGATCAAATTGTTGATCCCCTTGCTTCCCCGGTTTACTCACACTTAGGGGTTGATTCCTTCTTTCAAACATGAGCAGTTCTTTGAATCTATATGCCAAATAGCTCTAGCAAGCAAACTGTTGATCCACTCGTTTGCTCGGCATGCACAAACTGAGGGGTTGATTCTTTCTTTCAAAGATGAGCAGTTCTTTGAATTTGTATACCAAATAGCTCTCGCAAGTAAACTGTTGATCCACTCGTTTGTTTGGCTTAGTTAAACTTAGGGGGTCTATTCCTTCTTTCAAACATGAGCAGCTCTGAATATGCATGAAAAAAAAAATCGCGTGCAAACTCGGCCCGGCTTACTCAAACTTATAGAGGTTTATTTAATGGATCTTTGAATCTGAAAAGCAACCCCGTTCATATCAGGGACACCTTCAAAATTGGTCACGCTCATTGCGGACCCCTACGGCTTCACAACGATTTTTATATTTCTTGTTTTATTTGACACACCCACTTCTAAACGCGTTAGCATAACTGAACCGTGGGGTTTTCAGGTTTTACATTACGTAAAATTAAAAGAATAACACAAAGTTACTGCGGACAGGAAGGTCTCGTAAATGCAGCTTGCTGCGTGTTGAATATCTTTTTCTTGGTGGTGACGCATTAGCTACGTTGTCCACCACAACTTGGGACTTGACACAACTCGTCTGATTATCAAACTGGCACGTAAGAATCTGACTAGAGTATGCGCACAGAGTTAATCCACTTCTCCGTTTGTTGACATAAATCTTTGTATGTGTTCTGGTCTAACTCACGGTGCTAGGTCGTGTAGGCGCACTTCAATTTATTCATCATCCACATCTTTAGAATCTTGATTTTAACATTGTGATATTTGACGCCGATTTGCATGTTGTTCTTCGCAATAAACTTTTCTGTCTGTGCTAAAGTTTTAAACGTTACCTGCAGTGCACACAGTTTCGCATGTGGTGTAACTGTATATATGTCACTTCCATGAGAATAAAACACGGTTACGCTTTTAGCAATAGTTCAACGTCTATTGTAGGTCAAAGAGGAATTTGTTTAAAGTCAATCGAAATAATATTTGCCCGCTTTACGGGCACTTTTATTAGCTGTGGTTGGTTCACTTCAGTGCGCAATTGGAGTGATATGATACTGTTTTCGAATATCAAGTTTGCTTACTATCAATACATTATTTTCTGTTTGTTGCGAAAATACTTTAAATTTCAATATTCGGCAGGAAAAAATATTCATTTTTGAGGACCTCCAGAAAGCTTATCACAGCCCCCTGCGGGTCTGTTTACCCCATTTTGAGAATCTTCGCTGTATACCAAGTAGCCCTTGTGCCAAATGGCCCTCATTTTACACAAAATTTGAAATAATGCCATATGACAGGTATGCCAAATGACCGTTATGCTGGAGATAAAACGAATTATGCCAAATGAATGACCTTCCGTGTGATGAATTCTCAAAATTATGCCAAATGACCATTATGCCCCATTGACCAAATGATCTTATGCAAAATGACTTTATGCCAAATGACCCAGACCCTACGATGTAATCCCAAAAAAATGTGAAAATTTCGTTTTCAAATGAATGGATGTAAAGTGCCTGTTCGTGTGAATCTGTCAATTCCGTCCGAACCATTCCAGCGAATGAAGATTTTCTGCTTCGAAAATCTCTATTCCGGCTCAGGCGGTAAACCCCCTATCCTTACCCAACAGAACCGCTGGAAGCACGGGGACGGCGGCGGACAGCGTCAGTCAACTCGCGCCTCCCAAAATTGGTCGTGCGGCGGAAAATTCATGAATGATTAAATCTGATATTTTAGGCGTTACAATCGCACACAAAATCGCCGTCAGATCGCATCTGATCTGTGTATGTGTGTAGGCGAACAGCAAAAAAAAATAAATCCCTGACTGCCAAAGTATGACGAATGGGTTCGTTTTTGGCACTTCGTCATCTCCGTGTCGCCGCTGTCCGACGACTACGACGACGACGAAAACATTACGCCACAGCAGCACGAGGTTTTCTGTCGTCGCGCCACCGCGGCCATCGTCGGTCAGTCAAATTTGAATGGGGGTTGTGTGATGTGATGCGAGAGTCATGTGGATGAGTGAAATTCTTCCATTACGGGGGAGGTATTGTTTTGACTTTTGCTTCTTGGGTATGGCGCTTTCTTTTTTCCTTCTCTGAACAAAGATACGTAAAAGAATCCATTCCACGGTTGACACTCACCTCCTTTCTTGTATTCACGCTTCTCCTGGGGCAGCCTAATTTCATTTCCCTGCACCACTGTGACGGGTGCAATGAGCACACTGAACAGCAGTACACTGGCCATCAGAAGCCAAACCAGCTTGCCAGGCCTTAGAACCGAGCCCGCTGCTCCTATTCGCTGCTGATGGTTTCTCCGATGACACATTTCTTCACCACTTCGCTCCACATCGAATTCACTCACTTCATTGCGCTTCTTCTCCGCTTCCCCACCGCACAACAATAATTTCGGACGTTCTGTCCTATGCTTTTGCTTCAGCTTGGTCGCTAGCTGCTCCAACAGGTTGGTCAAACCTGCCGAAGGGAAATATTTTTTTGGGAACACTACCACCACTTCCGATTGCTGTTGCACTATTTCCTCGTTTGCCTGCTGCTCGTGCCTCTCCTCACTGCACTGTCTCGTTCTACCGTGCTCCATTTTTTCACTGTTTGCTCGTCGTTGGTCACCACTGCCGCCATCCATCGCCACCCCCCACCGGGATGGATCTTCCGTTTCCTGCGATTTACACATTTCACTAGCTTCAGCCACCTTCACTCGTCGTCGCACTTTGAAACAATTTTGAGACATTTTTTGCGCGTTTCATCACTAATCACTACCGGGGCAGGGACTGCATACTGCAAACTTCAACTCCGAAGGAACTACACACCATGCCGCTACATTATGTAGCGGAACTTCCAGGACCACACTTTGCTCTGCTCACTTCCGGCATCAACTACTCACGGCAGCAGAATTTCATCACTTTCGCAGCCCAACTCGATCCGGACGTCACACACTACGCGCAATACTACGCTTTTATATCCAAATATTTAGATTCCCGCCTTCTTCTCACCCACCGTGTAACTGTACACCCCCTGACCGGGGCCGCCCTTATTCTTCTACTTCTTTCGAGGCCAACTGCTCGGCTCTAGCTCTCTCGCTAACGGGTGCTTTCGGTCGCTCGCACTTGCCAATCTCGAGTCACGGTGGCGGCGGCTCGAATTCTTGATACGCAATATCCTTCTTCTTGAACCAAACGAATAATAGTTTTTCTCTTTCGTTCACTACATTTCCGCGTTGCACTAGCTAAACCAGCAGCCTTCTACGGTCACTTCCAAACTTCCGTGATTCGGCTAGTCGTTCCGGTCAATATCTGAAAGCAGACGGAAAAATCTTCATTAGTAAAATAATTCGAACATCTCGGAAAACTACGCGCTGGTTCTCGCTCATACACTCACAACAAGTCGCCTTCCTGGAAGGCGGGGGGGAAACATTGAAAAATGGTAAGAATCCTACTCAAGGAGGTCAAATAACCAGCAGCGAGTTTAATCGAAACTAATCAGCTCAATTACCACAACACAACACTTCTCAGCTCAGGGCGGACGACGACGTTTCTTCTCGTCGTCGCAGTCGGTGTCAAGCAACGCGCGCCTGCCTCACAACGGTCCGTCCCGGACCCTCGTCTCTGCACTCTACCCAACAGACAGAACTCACTTCAAGACTTCAACATATGCTCAAACCGAACAGGCAGCAGTAATACATCATTGCACCCCGTGTACCACCGGGGAACAAGGAACCACCCTACTACCCTCTCTCGCAGGCCAACCCAAGCGTATGCGACGTGCGAAACCAAGAACGATCCGCGACGACGACGACGGCTACGACCAATCCTCTACTGAAACTATCATTAAATTTTCTTCTGCACCGAACACAATATTCACACACGATTCCTGCGCTAAATCCACCGTAAAACACCCAAATTCACCGAAGACGCCTCTTCCGGTACCGTCAATTTCCGGATAATTTGCTATTAGATCACATAAATATAATCTTCTTCAGTAATTTATTTGGCTGTATTTTTTTTTCTTCTTTCTCTACTGTCTACTCGGTCTACTCCTGTCCGAGCTGTGTTACTTTTGCGTCCGCGACGTACGAGAAAAAGGCCTATTCTGCCGCCGTTCGTGTCTGGCTCTAGCTGTGCTGGTTGCTTTGAACGGAGCGTAGAAGAAGCGAGCCACGGCGAAACGACGACCACCACACGCCCGACCGTGCACGAAGCAACCAACACCAACGACGACGACGACGACGACGGACGAGGAGGGACCTTTTTTCCACTGTTTGCTCCTTCGCACCAACACAACCACACACACAACACCGTTGGCTGACTGACGCTACGCTGCACTCACTCACTCACTATACGAACCCAACATTGATTGGTAGGTATGTTGTGTTGTTTTGGCCAAAGAGAGGTAGAGCTCAGAGTAGGCGATCCACACAGCACACACCGGCCACTTTCGCCGTTCTTCCCCCTTTCCAAACATTAAATTTTCGCTCGTTTGTTTGCGCTGTGCGCGCCTCATTCATCTCGCGTGCACACTGTCGCGCGTCATCGTAGTAAGTTTGTGTATCCTCTCTGCCTTGCATGGATCGAGTACGGTCTGCCGTAGCTACACACGCGCACCTACAAAGCACTGTTATAAGAGAACGGTTGGTCGCGAGTGAAGAAGTTTGCAGGGTTTCCAGATTCGCTAAATTAAATGTTCTCTCCAACTTCTCAGTTATGTTTTTAAAATGTTATTAAATGCAGGCCACGATTTGATTATCCGTAGGGTACACAAAAATTTTGCTTCGAGTAATCGAATCACTCGGAAAATCGCATCAAAACAAATGTTTTTTTCTTCATTGAATATATGTCTTAAATGTTGAAAAACAGGATCCAAGGTACATGCATCAATGTTTGACTTATGGAACTTTTTTTGGTCAAACCGTATAAAGAAGTGAAACGAATATTGACCACTTTATATTCTATAAAGTGATAGTAAGACATGCAAGACAAATAAGTTAGTAAAGTTCGATATAACGCACAATTCGGTTTGAATTTTGTAGAATTTTGACAACGCATAACTAATTTTGAACGTCTAATACTACGTTCACACTACAGAGTTAAAACACGTTATAATAATTAGCAACAAGAAAAATGTCATCAAGATAGTGTTAAAACATGTTTTAACTTGTAGTGTGAACGTAGTATAACCTAGCAATGTGAAACGACTTTTCTCATAGGAAAATTATAGTGTTTCCATGAAAAAAGATGCTACAAATATATTTTTTTCACTTATATGATTAAAATTTCAATTTTTTTTTTAGATGAAGTTATTCGATTTCGGTTTTCGATCTCGTGGAGAAAAGACGTGCGATAGGTGTGCAATCAAATATTTGATTTTTCGTGGAATTTAACATAGAAAATTTTCGGAGGAAACAGTGTCGTAGTGATCGTTATAGAAAAGGACTAAAGAAGCCTTATCTATCCATACCGGCTTGAACCTTCGTTTGAACCGGTCACAAATCTTGATAGCTCCTGGTTTACTTAGAGTTTTTTCAACAGCAACAGTCTTTCACAAGGCTACCTATATTTTCGCTCGATCAGTCTTTCTCAAGACTACCTATTTTTCTCGACAATTAGTCTTTCTCAAGACTACCTACTTTTTTTACTCAATCAGTCTTTTTCAAGACTAAAATATTTTTCAGGAACAATTCAGCCTAAAGAAATATTTAATTCTTCCAACATGCCTGGGTTTGGGGAGGCCACATTAGGTATCTGATAAAGAAGTGCCAACAAAGAATAAATTTTCTCCGAACAATAACCGGATCTTGGTGGGGTGCTCATCCAAGTGACGTGATAAGATTGTATCAAACAACGATACTTTCAGTAATGGAATATGGGTGCTTCTGTTTCCGTTCAGCTGCAAACACTCACATTATTAAATTGGAACGAATACAGTATCGTTGTTTACAAATCGCCTTAGGTTCCATGCAATCGACACATACGATGAGTCTTGAAGTTCTAGCGGGAGTTCTTCCCTTAAAAGATCGATTCTGGGATCTCTCCTCTCGTTTACTTATACGATGTGAGGTTATGAATCCATTTGTAATTGAAAATTTCGAAAGACTTGTCGAGCTTCAATCCCAAACCAGATTCATGACAGTGTACTTCAATCACATGTCACAAGAAATAACGCCTTCTAGTTATGTTCTGACATGTGTTAATATACTAGATACTCCCAATTCCACTTTATTTCTCGACACGTCAATGCAAGAAGAAATTCGTGGAATCCCGGATCACCAGCGCTCTCTGGAGATCCCTAAAATATTCATAAGTAAATACCAACACATTGACTGCCATAAAATGTTCTACACTGATGGGTCACGAATCAACGAGGCCACTGGCTTCGGTATTTTCAACAATAACACCTCGATCTCTTTCAAGCTTGCAGAACCTGCCTCCGTTTATACAGCCGAACTAGCAGCAGTTCACTATAGTCTGGAAATCATTGATACTTTACTTCCGAGCCATTATTTCATCCTCACAGATAGCCTCAGCACAATTAAGGCACTACGCTCATTAAAGCTTGATAATCACGCTCCGTTCTTTTAGATACGAGAATACTTAACTAAATTAACAAATAAATCTTATCAAATTACCTTAGTGTGGATTCCCGCTCATTGCTCCATACCGGGTAATGAGAGAGCGGATAATTTAGCCAAAATAGGGGCGATGGACGGTGACATCTATGAAAGACCTATTGCCTTCAATGAATTTTATAGCGCTTCTCGTCAGAGGACGCTTACTAGTTGGCAAACATCATGGGATAATGGAGATCTGGGACGTTGGTAGCCCTCAATTATCCCTAAAGTATCAACGAAGGCATGGTTCAAAGGGTTGGATGTAAGTCGAAGCTTCATTCGTGTGATGTCTAGACTCATGTCCAACCATTATACGTTGAATGCGCATCTCCGCCGTACTGGGATCCCATCAGATATGTGCTATAAGATAATCAATGTGCTTGCGGAGAGGGTTACGAAGACATTGAACATGTTGTTTGGTCTTGCACTGAATATCGTGAAGCCAGACCCCAATTAATAGACTCCTTACGAGCCAGAAGAAAACCACCCTATGTACCTGTTCGTGATATCCTCGCTTTACGAGATCTTACATATATGAGCCATATTTATCATTTTCTGAAAACAATAAATATTCAAATATAATTATCCCCACAATGTTTCTAGTTTTTTCCCTTGCTACCCACAAACAATTTAGATTTCTTCGCAGTAAGTTAAGTTGGATAAAACGATATAAATAAAGAAAAAAAATAAACAAAGATTACAGAAAAACTATCAATAGGTTTACAATGAAATTCAAGAAAATAGAGTATAATTAAAAACATTCAAAATGATGATTATCCTCAGTGTTAGCATAAGAAAGTGAATTTTTTTTTATAACGTGATAGTCTTAAGAACCTTTGTAACATGTTATGTAAAAAAACCCCGGCGTAAAAAAGCTTTGCCGTGTCAAATAAACGTTTTATGAAAAAAACATGCCTGGGTCCTCCCAGAAAGGCCGTGTGCCAAAAATTAAAGCTAAACAGAAAAGGGTATCTTTTTTTTTATATATATATATTTTTTTTTAATAGCCCGCCTCTTACCCCCACACCAAAAAGCTCACAAACGGAGCCCCCTGGTAGTGGACACATCAGTTCTCAGCGTACAAAAAAAAGGTCAGCACAACAAAACAAAGTTACGAATCGCGGAAACGCTGAGAACAAAAAAAAACATTACGAGACCGACAAAACACAAAATTTGACAAGAAGCTACGGAGAGTACCCAGCGGAAAAGAATCCTTTTAAGGGTCCCATCGTAGCTTTGCAGGAAGCTCATAATAATTTAAATTTATTTATTACTAATTGCTATAAGAAATGCATTTATCAATGGTTTTTATTAAAAAAATGTTAACCAATTATAGCTAAAGAAATAAGCTCGATTGGTGGTGAACGAAGTTTAAATTAAAAATTCTCCTATTTTATTTTTTAAAATTAGTTTCAATTTTGCTTGGAAACGAGTGCGACATGTTATTTGCTTTAAATCAGTAGGAAGCTGGTTGAATAACTTAGGTCCGATGAAAGAAATGCGTCTTTGACCAAGGTTCGTGGATACTCTGGAGTATAATAAATGATTGGCTTGTCTAGTGCTGTGAGCCCGAATGCCTGTTGTAAATTCTAGATTGTTATGAGCAATAGTATTATGCAAAGCATTGTGGATGTATATTATTGTTTGGTAGTTAGTCAACCCAAGCAAAGGTAAAATGTTATGGGCATTATTATTGTATAACAAAATAGTAGGGTACATAAATGGTTTTTTATAAATAATTTTAAGACATCTGTTTTGAAGCGTTTGTAGCTTTTTCAGATTCGAGATACTGGCACGGCCCCACACAGATACAAGGTAGTTCAGCAATGAGTGGATGTGCGCATAATAAAATTTTAGAAGTACATGCTGGGGAACAAAAGAGCATACTTTACGCATTGCCCCACATAACGATGCAACTTTTCTCTCTATAGATGTGATATGCTCAATCCAGGAGAGTGTGGGGTCTAAGTGAAGTCCTAAATATTTGAAGCAGTTAGTTTCCTGAATTACAGACTGTCCCATTCTTGGGTCTGGATGCACGCCTATAGCTCTTCTAGATGAACGAAACAGCATATATTTAGTTTTTGATAGGTTCAAGGAAAGAAGGTTTTCGTTGAAATACGTCGTTAGTGTTTTTAAATCCGATTCAATGTCGCGTACAATATCCAGGCAGTTGTTGTTCGGGTAGAACAACGCTGTGTCATCCGCGAAAAGACGAGGAGTCCCTTTTAACCCGAGTCTACCTAGGTCATTGATATACAATAAAAATAACAGTGGCCCAATATTACTGCCTTGGGGCACTCCTATTTCTATTGGTCTATAAGAGCTACACGAGTCTCCAATAGATACGAATTGGTTCCTATACGACAGATAGCTACGAATAATATGATTTGCTACTCCCCTGATACCATAGCATTCTAACTTCTTAAGCAGGATTGAGTGATCCAGAGTATCGAATGCTTTTTTTAGGTCCAGAAAAAGGGCACCAACAATTCTTTTGCTATCAATTTGACTAATGATGGAGTCAATTAGTTCGGTCATTGCAATTAAAGTGCTGCAGCCCTGCCTGAACCCATACTGGTAGTTGTAAATTATGTTGTGTTTGTTCAAAAACTCGAGTAGTCGAGTGATGAGCAATTTCTCAAGAATTTTATTGAAAACGCACAATGTTGAAATTGGTCTATAGTTGCAAGGTTGGTTTGGATCACCAGCTTTGAAAATTGGAATTACTCGGGCTATTTTTAAACAGTCTGGGTACCTGCCGGTTTGAATTATTAAATTAAAAGCTTTGGTTAGGATGTTTGCAAAAGCGGTACAGTTACTCTTAAGAACACTAGCGGGGATCTTATCAGGACCACAACTGTTATTTTTTTCGAGGTCTTTAATCAAAAGTGTCACTTCGTTTATGGTTGCAGGACGCAAGAAGATTGTTTCTTGGACGTGTTGTATATTTGTAATAGGATTTGAGTTGGGACTCGTGGGAATATTGTCAGCCAAATTTTTGCCAATGCTAGAGAAATACTCGTTGAAAACATTACATACTTCTTTAGTCTCAGTGACTCTGATATCGTTGCAAATTAGGCTGATGGGAACATCCGACTTTGAACGACCAAAAATGGTATTAATATTCTTCCAAAGTTTTGAATGAGTTGTGTTGGATAGAAGGTTTTCAAAGTAGGCCTTTTTGCACCGCTTTTTCATTACATTAACTTTTTTAGTTATGTGTTGCAGAAGAGCTTTGAGGTTTTCATCATTGGGGTTATTTTTTACTCGGTTTCAGATAATTACTTTTTTAAATCTTCTCCACCCGAAAACTCAATTGACTGCAGCATCTCATTCGATGTTTTATCCGAATGCGAAGCTGATGAAATTTTTAAATTTCCTCGCATTGCGCATAATGCCAATGAGAAGAAAACGCAATCACCTCCGCCTATAACGGTGATGATCACCGACTTCAAAGCCTTTCGAACTGAGCTTACGACGTTCCTTCCGGACGTGAGTCTCTTTTCAGATTGATCGAAGAGGAGAATGTCGAGTTACAGCGGAGGAATTGATTGGCCACACTCCAGTATCTTACGGAGAAGTTATATAAATTTTATTCATATGATTTCAAGACAGATAGACTATTCAAGGCTGTCTTGAAAGGGCTACCACAAGGTCAAAGTTTGGATGAAATATCCAAAGAATTGAAAAATTTACTTGGCTTTTCTCCTTCCCAAGTTATTCTTATAAAGAGAAAGGCTAGCGGCGATAACACGCCAGTACGCTCTGGAATTATTCAGGAGCTTTATTTAATTCATTTTAACCATAATGAGGTTAATAATTTGAAAGCATTTGAAAAAGCACGTTCCACGTGCGAGTAAAGTGGGAACATTATAGAAGACATGGGGGCAGCATTCAAAATCTGGCCCAGCGTCGTAGATGCCAAGGCTTTAAGCTCGGCATAAAAAATTGTCATTTGGATTCCAAATGTATGATTTGTGGTGGTAAATCGCACAGGAAAGATGCTTGTCCGGTGAAAAAACCACAAAAAGTTTCAGCCGAGGTCGTTGAGATTTTTCTGAGGTGAAGAAAGATAGGTGGGTAATGTCAGAGACATAACCGGGGTGAAATAGATTACACTTTAGGCTGTTAATGCGAATGCTACAATTTTGACTATCTTCTGATAGGATATATTAAAACCAGCTATTTCGTTATTTCTAATGGAAATACCGAAATATCGGTACACGTACATCGAAACTAAAATATTCCAACATATTTATCCTCATATGGTAACCCTGAAAATAGTATTTAATGAGAGTTAAATAATTCCTTTGGCAACAGTAGAGAATCGTACATACTTGTACCGTTATTTCGCATATGCATTTCGGTAATGTCGTTGACATTACCTACCCATCTTTCTAATAAAAAAAAGAACAATCGTTTTGAAAACCTAATAATTGCATAACCTAAGACGATTTAAAGCTACACTTTTGTGAAATCTCGACAAAAAACAAAATTAGTCCCATGAGCTTTTTGTTCCGTTGTTGCTGTGAATTTTTAAAATTTTGAACATTTTTCAAAGCGTTATGATTGCGATTACAGGGGGAAATGTTGGTTGAATGATATTTATTAAATTCTCCCAAATAATATTCTATAGCTAAACTATGATCATATTTCATTAGGAGGCGCGTTTTACCCCATGTTTCCACAAATAATAATATGCTCGAACCTTAACCAAGCAGGTATATTAGAGTGGAGTTTTCATAATGATGGAGCATTTTACTTGTGTAGCCGCGATATTCGCAAACAAAATAAGTAAAATGCACATTGCGTCATTTAGCCGCACATAAAATAAGCCGGGCTTAATGTGGATACAATTAATCTGTTTTATGGAAAATGTGGTTATAGCATCATGATACGTAAAACTTTTTCTCCGTTTGCTCCGAGGACCGAGTATTTTAAGTTTCCCCTGGTAGTCTAAAAATGCTCTATAAACTCGTAAATAAACTTTCCGAAGTAACTCGCATCAAATCATCAACAAAAAATCATAATATCAGCATCCAATAAGCCAACACCATCTCCTTTACACAACGAAACAACCAGTACGCACTACGGCTTGCCAGAGGAAACACACAGATAAACGGTGCACTCTGGAACGCGCGCCGTGGTGAATTTATCTGTACACGCATCTGACGCCACATTTAATTTAAAGAACAAGAGAGCGCGGTTCTCGCACTAAACCACCCCATCGCCAATCCATTTATTCAACTATGAAAAAAGAGCTTTCTGCTTTTTCTGTGGTGTGTCATCATTGTATCTTCCGTGTATGCTTGAAACTGGCACGTCATTTCATGATTAGAATGAAATGCTATCAGCGCCTGGCGGCAGTCATGGTATCTATTACCTATCATCAAATAATGTGAGCTGACATGAAACGCAGCAGCTGCTACGCTTACAACGTCAGAACACAAACTAACGATTTCTTCTTGTGCCCCTTTTTATACGCGTCGCAGTTCGTTCGATGAATAAGAGGCAGTCCCAGCAACGTTTGCTTTTTGAGCGAATTGTACCGACCAATCATGGATCAGATAATTACTACTTTCATAAAATTCATTATTTCCGCTATTTTTAGTAATTGTACATACATACTACCGATTTGGATACAAAATTTTTCTACATATTTCCAATGAGATAGCGTAATAATCTTATTTTTTCATTCAGTATAACGGCAGATATTCACGCTTAAAAAATCGGGTAAAAATACCGGCAGAAAATTTTGAAACGGGACCTCTATATTGAAACGTTAGAAGTATTCTACTTCAAAATCTGTGGTCACGTCTTCCTTTGGAAGGGAAGTAAAGCCGTTGGTCCCCGGTCTATGAGTTTGGTGGATCGATATCTAGTCCAGATAGTGAAGTCACCTCTCTGGCGTCGGTAAAAAAGAAGAAGTGACCCAACTTCTATACTGTTACTAACAAAAATATCCTCCTCATATGATACTTGTGGAGGGCGCAGTAGTATATACGGCCTCTAGCAAAAACAAGTATCGGACTAACCATTCCCCTTCCCTTTCCTTCCGCGATCTACGTTCGGGCCTGGCCGGCGCCGGTATTGATCAATACTTTAGGATTACCAGGAGTTGCACATTGAAAGATGTTTCGCTACTCCCAACCATAATTATCTACTTATTCTGTGCAACTTCAGCTAGTCCAGATCGATAACGGAGTAGCAGCCAGGAGTGGTCGCACAAGCTCAAGCTCATATTGTTTTGTCTGCTGTCAGTCGTCACACATACTAATGAAAAATATCCATAACAGTGTTCTATTCGTGTTTCAAATTGTGAAAAAATTTAAAACAGATAAGTCGAGTTGTTCTAAATCTAATCTAAAGAAGTGCTCGAAAAATCAGCATTGCGATCGATCTCTTTTAGTCAGTGATGAAAATAGAACAGCCCATACAAAATACATCAGCGTTGCGAACATCCTTCCTGAATCAGTTTCTCCTTGAGCAAAAATTGCATTAGTTTTGCAATTCTTTGGTGTTTACATTCTCTTCTTTGTCAGTGTTCAGTTCACTTGGAAATGACCCATTATCCTAACTAATTTCAGGATTTATCCTCACAAGAATTAAGAAGCCAGTCATGATTTCAGCGCCACTCTGAGGCTGGCGTCTTTGGCGGGGCCAACCGCACGCTGCGGCTCCGTTAGCTGTAAACTTTTTTCTTGTCGTCATTCGTACTTTTTACAAAACATCTTTTTAGTTTATTTTGCCTCTCAACTGGCAGCACTGAACTTCAAAATCATCGAAACAAACTCGAAAACACTACTATCCCACGCTGTTTGCACATGAGCCTGGGGTGTCGCTTGCTATTAAATAGTAATTCAAACGTTTGCTTTTCGTTCCATTTCCCGCATAAATCAAAATGTAGTGATGTTGCATTATTTGATGAACCGTATTTACCGTTTTAGTAGTACAGACTTCGTTAAAACCGATATTCCGAAATAGATGACACCCTAAACACCAGGTTTCATTCTATCACTAGTGTGCGAGTCATCATGCCTCATAGGTGTGCGCAGTCGCCGTGACCGCAACGGTACAATGGTCTTTTCTTCACAAACACACACACACACGCGCGTATGGGACACTAACAAGACACCGTCCGAAAGAATGTTGTTTTGGTTCTACTTTTCCTTCTCCTGTTATTACTCTGCTGTCGCTGTTGCTGCTGCTGCTGCTACCTCTACCTAGTAGTACACGGATGATGAATCAAAATAGCACTCGCTTTTCCACACATAAACACGCAGCACACATTCAGACACGACTCGAAGGGACACGACCGAACGGAATCGGACGGCGCGAACTAGATGTAAACACACCAACACCACGTACGTCAACGACGGACGGTAAACAGATCGAACATAACACCAGTCGGTAGGGTGGTAACTACTTCGTCGTACGTGATTTACACATCTATCGTTTGAGTGACAAAACAATTTTGCAACTTTGGTAATTAGTGAACATGTTTCATTTTGAAGATAAGACAATTTTTTTTTGAAAAAAACGGACATTCGTTGAATATTGACATTTAGCACTCCCTGCATTTTCATCACAAAAAAAAAACTGTTGGACCGCCACAAAAAAATCAACGTTCACTTGTTTGCTCCGTTACCATAGCTAACGCACTACCCTAACCGGCGAGTGAGTGTCGAGAAAAACTGAAAGAAAAAAAAAATTGAAAGAGACATAAAACTCGCGGCGAACATTCGCTCGTTGATCGTACTATACCCGTTGCCACCTCTCTCGAACCCAACCGAACTAACACACAACATTCGTGTCGTGGCGCCGAAGACAGCATCCATAAACACTCTACCACCACACAAAAAGCCTACTACATGCCTACTACACACTAGGGCCTACCGTGCTCGTGACGGTTCCTTGCCTCATCCAAGCGTGTGTCTGTCTCAAGAGCCAGGCAAGGCAAAAAACGATACGGGATAGCTCGCGCGGGCCAGGATTGAATGAATATCGCAGCGCAGCTATAGCGACCAAAATGCGAGCGAGGTCGTGAGAGAATTCCGACTGAGCGATATGCGCGTCTCGCCTCGTGGTCTCGAAGATGCCGATAATATAGGTTTCGTCTGCTTTGCTGCTGAGTACCGCATCGATACGATAGCATAATATAGTAGCGAGAGTGTGAGCGAGCTGAGAGCTGAGACTCTGGAAGGAAGAACGAAAACAACAACATCATTCTCACTCGTATGGAAATCGCTAGGGGGACGCGGGGAACGGCGATATTACTACAAAAGCACGCAGCAATAATAAACGCTGAAGTGCATTATTATTGTCCCATTACGAGAACTTTGACGACGACGACGACGACGGCGGGATGAGTGAAAAACTTTGGCTACCGCCTCGCAGCAGCAGCAGCAGCAGCACCAGCCAACGGTCATCTCATATGGCGAAGGTATAGTGGTGGCACCGTTACTCATTGTTCCGTGAGCCACGTTGGGACGATCGATGAGCTACTCGACAGTTATAGGAACATGATGGCATAGCACTTTTTTTCTACACGTATTACGGTTCTTACTTATACAAATTATGTCAAAAAATCAAATGATCATACATTTAATATTAGTAGGATTACTGCTCCCTAATTCATCTTAGCACCCCTATTCATCTCACCCATTTGAAACCATTAGTTAGAGCAGTATCTGCTATCTCTATTCAACACATTAGCTCAAATGGTAGGGTGAATAAGGGTACGTTGTACTCGACTTTTCGTTACGCTCAAACGCGAGCATTTTACATTTTCCAGGCAAAAATTTTAACTGTACTGGTTTTTTTTTAATTCAATTCGTTTATTTGATAGGCACAAATGCGTTAGCTTGGCGGTGCCAAATTCTTTTGTTTTTACATTTTGGATATCTTAAAACTAGGAGGTTACAATGTTGAAATATTTTTTTTATACAAGAAAAAAAAATGTTTACAGCTATCTTAAGACTAGAAATAAGATTCAATATACAAGAGAGGGTCAAAAGATTTTTTTATGAAAAATTTTAAAACAAGGGATTCAGTTTGATATACAAGAGGGGGAGTAATAGTATTTTACGAAATATTTTACAGTTATCTTAAAACTAACAAAAGGTGGAACAAATATTTATGAGAAATTTCACAGATATCTTAAAACTAGGGATACAATTCTATTTACAAGATGGAGGACAAGAGTTTCAATAAAGAGTAAAAATTACAGCTATCTTAAAACTAGGAATACAGAAATCAAATTTGATTTTTTAACGAAGACTTATGCTTGGTCAAGATATTTCAGAGGGGGGCCTATTTCCACATCAGTGTAGCAGCAGGTGTATCGAGGACAGGGGAGAGAAGACGTATATGGTGACAGGGAAAGAAGAGCAAAACTTGCAACAATCGCGCAAACGGGAGATCAGCGAAACAAATTTGCGCCTCAGTCTAGTAAGTCGTCGAGTACCGGGTTGGCGGATGGTATTATTCGGACCCGCGGGGAATCCTTAAAAAGTCATCGGACATCAAGTCGCTCTCGCTTCAGTTTCCTTCTATGCAGGCGTAGTGGTAAAGGCGACGGCGGTTACATAGTGGCACTCTGCAGCTGATCGGTTCCACAAGCAAGAGGAAATTTCTAAAAACAAGAAATAAAAGAGAGGGGCTAAATTGGGATATTTATCGTTTTAATGAAATTGTAAATAAGGGACATATAGGGGAGATCGCGATTTGCTAGCATATCCCGGACTGGGACATTGGGTGGTCTACCTCGGGCCCGAAGGGAATCCTTTAACAGAGACCTGGCGTCACAATACTCGGCACAAACCCAGACAACGTGGTCGATGTCGTGATAACCCTCGTCACAAGCGCACAGACTACTCTCCGCAAGCCCAATACGCCGCAAATGTGCATGCAACGTGTAGTGGTTAGACATGAGCCGGGACATTACACGAATAAAATCCCGACCCACATCCATCCCCCTGAACCAAGGCTTCGTTGATACCTTCGGGATAATGGAATGTAGCCATCGTCCAAGTTCACCATTGCTCCATGAGGTTTGCCAACTGTTGAGTGTCCTCTGACGACAAATACTAAAAAATTCGTTGAAGCAGATTGGTCTTTCGTATATGTCACCATTTAATGCGCCCACCTTTGCTAATGAGTCGGCCTTTTCATTGCCCGGGATAGAGCAATGAGAGGGGACCCAAACAAAGGTAATCTGGTAAGATTTTTCAGATAACGTATACAAGGACTCCCGTATCTTCCCCAGAAAATACGGGAATTGTTTTTTGGGCTTCATCGCACGAAGAGCCTCGATAGAGCTGAGGCTGTCCGAGATGATGAAGTAGTGATCTGTGGGCAGAGTGTCGATGATCCCAAGGGTGTACTGAATAGCAGCTAATTCTGCGACGTAAACTGAAGCGGGATCATTGAGCTTGAATGAAGCGGTGATAGTATTATTGAAGATACCGAAGCCAGTGGACCCATCGAGATTCGATCCGTCAGTGTAGAACATTTTGTCACAGTCGACTTCACGGAATTTATTATAAAATATATTGGGGATCACTTGTGGGAGTATATGGTCCGGTATTCCACGAATCTCTTCCTTCATGGATGTGTCGAAGAATACAGTAGAATCAGAAGTATCTAGAAAACGGGCATGGTTGGGATTATACGAAGAAGGATTGATGCTCTGTGCCATGTAGTCGAAGTACAAGGACATAAAACGGGTTTGAGAATTAAGCTCGACGAGTCTTTCGAAGTTTTCAATCACCAACGGGTTCAAGATATCGCATCGAATGAGCAATCGATATGAGAGTTCCCAAAATCGATTTTTCAACGGGAGAACGCCCGACAGCACTTCGAGACTCATCGTATGGGTCGACTGCATGCACCCTAAGGCGATACGCAAACAACGATACTGAATTCTTTCGAGTTTGATGAAATGTATGTTCGCCGCGGAGCGAAAGCAGAAGCATCCGTATTCCATTAGCGACAGTATCGTTGTTTGATACAACCTAATTAGGTCTCCTGGGTGGGCACCCCACCATGTTCCAGTTATTGTCCGGAGAAAATTGATCCTTTGTTGGCATTTTTGTTTCAGATACCTAATGTGACATCCCCAGGTACCTTTCGAGTCGAACCAGACCCCGAGATATTTAAATGTGAAGACCTGATTGATCGTTACACCCATGAGTAGAAGCTGGAGTTGCGCCGGCTCACGCTTCCTAGAAAAGACGACCAGCTCAGTTTTCTCCGTGGAGAACTCGATACCCAGCTGAAGAGCCCAAGCAGACAAATTGTCCAAAGTATCTTGTAATGGTTCTTGCAAATCGGCAGCTTTGGGCCCTGTAACAGAGACCACCCCGTCGTCTGCAAGTTGCCTTAGCGTGCATGAATTGGCAAGACAATCGTCAATGTCATTCACGTAAAAATTGTAGAGTAGGGGACTTAGACATGAGCCCTGGGGAAGACCCATGTAGCTAAATCGCGATGTTGTTAAGTCGCCATGCGAAAAATGCATATGCTTCTCAGACAACAGGTTTAGCAAAAAGTTATTTAAAATCGGCGAAAGACCATGCTGATGCAGCTTCTCTGAAAGAACATTGATAGAAACTGAGTCAAAAGCCCCCTTAATATCCAAGAAGACTGATGCCATCTGCTCTTTGTTAGCATAGGCCATTTGGATTTCTGTAGAAAGCAACGCAAGACAATCGTTCGTCCCTTTGCCTTTGCGGAAGCCAAATTGTGTATCTGAAAGTAAGCCATTTGCTTCGACCCAATTGTCGAGGCGAAACAAGATCATTTTCTCGAACAACTTCCGGATACAGGAAAGCATTGCAATCGGTCGGTACGAGTTGTGGTCGGAGGCTGGTTTTCCCGGTTTTGCGATGGCGATGACCTTCACTTGCCTCCAGTCGTGAGGAACAATGTTACCCTCAAGGAACTTGTTAAATAAATTCAGCAAACGCCTTTTAGCAGAATCAGGCAGATTCTTCAACAAGTTGAATTTGATTCTGTCTAACCCCGGGGCGTTATTGTTGCACGATAAGAGGGCAAGTGAGAACTCCACCATCGAAAACGGTGTTTCGTTCGCGGTATCGTGAGGAGACGCGGCGTGGTATGTTTTCTGTACCGGGACAGAGTCTGGACAGATCTTCTTGGCGAAGGCGAATATCCAGCGGTTTGAATATTCCACGTTCTCGTTAATACTATTTCGGTTACGCATACGTCGAGCCGTACCCCAAAGAGTGCTCATCGCTGTTTCTCTCGTTAACCCGTCGACGAACCGGCGCCAATAACTGCGTTTCTTGGCTTTCATCAAACACTTCATTCGCTTTTCTAGCGACGCGTACTGTCGATAGCTATCGGGTAACCCGTCGTCCCGAAAGGTTTTATACGCAGTAGACTTTTCCGCGTACAGTTCTGAGCACTCTTTGTCCCACCACAGGGTGGGAGATCGTCCGTGGGTGTTCGCGCCCGGTACTGGTTTAGTCTGAGCTTGATTCGCACTGTCGAGAATCAAGCCAGCCAAAAACCTGTACTCTTCCTCCGGAGGAAGTTCTTGAATGGATTCGATTTTAGCGGATATCGCGGTCGCGTAACTCTTCCAATCAATGTTCCGTGTGAGGTCATATGAGACATTGATTGTTTCTGATGGTCTTGAACCGTTGGCAATTGAAATTACGATAGGCAAATGGTCGCTACCGTGGGGATCAGGGATCACCTTCCACGTGCAATCTAACTGTAGCGAAGTCGAGCATAGAGATAAATCCAACGCGCTTGCGCGTGTTGGTGGTGTAGGAATCCGTGTCATTTCTCCCGTGTTTAAGATGGTCATGTTGAAATTGTCGCAAAGATCTTGGATTAATGTTGATCTATTATCATCATGAAGACAGCCCCATACCGTACCGTGCGAGTTAAAGTCTCCCAGAACTAGCCGCGGTGCCGGTAAGGATTCCGTGATATTACAAAGCGTTCGGTTCCCTACCGACGCTCTAGGGGGAATGTAGATGGAAGCAATGCTAAGGTATTTGCTTTTGATCCTTATTTCACAAGCGACAACTTCAATGCCTGGTGTCGAAGGGAGGTTAATTCGGTTGAAAGAATAGCACTTTTTGATCCCCAAAAGTACTCCTCCATAGGGGTTTTCTCGATCCAGACGAATTATATTAAAGTCGTGGAAGTTGAGATTTATATCGGAAGTTAACCAAGTTTCACATAATGCGAAAACATCACATTTTAAACTATTTAGTAAAAATTTAAAGGAATCAATTTTCGGGAGGATACTTCTGCTGTTCCACTGTAGAACAGTGATCGAATCAGTGACCTCGTTCGATGACTTAGCCATCGAAGGATACGATCGCTGCAAGGAGGGGCCATTTAGTAGTCAACTGCTTCAAAAATGTTTGCACTATAGGGAGAAAACGTATCAGAAGGCTTTTAAGAGGATCGGTAACATTGAAAGCTGTGAAAATTAAGTCCACGATGTCAGAAAATTTCATTAGTCCATTACTGGACTGAGTGTCTGTTTGAAAAAGAGGGACACTTGGGGTTTCTGGTGTCCCTGGAAGTGGTGGGTACTCCTTGTTTGAATTAAAATTTCCAAATCCAGGAGCAGATTGCTTTGGCATTAGTGCAGCACTTCCGTTGGATTTATTAGATGTGGTTGGCGCACTCTCAGAGGAGGACACCTTGGGACCCTTACGGGGCAGTCTAGGGGAGGCAGGATTTCTCCGCTTCCTGGACTCCCCCGGGTTAACAAAAGATGTTCCCTCTTGTGGATTATCAGATTCTTGCTCAACAGGAGCCAAAAGAGCAAAGGAGTTTTCGGAAAGGACAGATGGCGAAGCATTCTTTAACATTTCTGCATAAGAGCGCTTCGAGCGTTCCTTGAGGGAGCGCTTAATTTTATCCCCGCGCTGTTTGTACGCAGGGCATGATTTAAGAGCATGCGGAGGGCCCCCGCAGTAAACACACTTTTCAGTGTCTTTGTCACAAGAGTCATCCTCATGCTCTCCACCGCACTTGCCACATCGTTTTTTATTGCCACAAAAGGTGGCTGTGTGGCCCAACTGTTTGCAGTTGCTGCAGTTCATTACCCGCGGTACAAACAGGCGTACAGGCAGGCGAACCCTATCCAGAAGGACATAGTTTGGAAGAGACGATCCGGCGAAAGTCACCCGAAGCGAGGCTGATGGTATATAGGATTCTTTATCTCCAGCGAGCGTGTGCAATTTCTTGCAGTCTAATATTTTCACCGGCTTTAGTAGGGGGTTTTTAAAACAGCCAGCCCCATACTTCAGCACGTCCTCGCATGTCAAACTCGCCTCGGTTATGACCCCGTCGACCTCTACATCTACACACGGTACATACACCCTATAATGCTGCGTAAAGCGGGTACAGGAAGCAATCCCGTTTGCCTGTGCGAGGTCGCTAACAACAATTTTTAACTTATTCGCGCGAACCTTTGTAATCTGGGTCACGGCCGAGTAATGCTCTGTCAGATCACGTGATATTTTCAAAATATCAAATGATTTATTGGTGGTCCGGAAGTAAACCACAAATGGCCCAGTCGAGTTCTCTGGGTATGCTTTTAGGCGAGGGGGTTTGGTAGGAGGCTTATCAGGGGATGTTTCATCATCCATATTATCATCGGTGGGCTGACCGTCGAGGGACATTTTAGCGCGAGATCAGCACTTCGCGCAAAGAACGATAAAAGAGCAGTAACGGAATGTATCAAGGGCAAAACAGAAAATAATAGTAGAAGGGAAACAGGTACTTATCTTTTCGATGCCGATGACCTTTGCTGGGACTGGCTGACAATACCAGCACGACACACTTTGTTTTCGAAACAAAGGCCTAGCAATCACAACTGGCTTTGACACTGCACTGAGCACTGGACACAATAAAAACTGAGCCGGGGAAGGCAACTGCAAAAGCACTAGCACACGTCTTATCCGAGCGCAAGTCGAACAACGAATGAACTGTACTGGTCTTAGGAACGAAACAAAGATGATGATACCTATTTAAACGCAATTCAGTAACTCTAGGTCGAGTTATCAACGAAATAGTGTGATATCATGACTAATGAGATGAACCCTACCATATTCAAAACGCATAATATAAACAAAATGAATAAAATTAATGAAATCAATGAACTGAAAAAATAAGTATAATGGATAGAAATCGAAGACAAAACGGATTTAAATGAAGTAAATAAACAAAAAAAGACGAGACGTTATCAAACCATTGTTTCAGAAAGCTCTGATCTGTTTGTGATAATCTCATTATTTGAACTTTGAAAAATGACTGATTAATTTTTTTTCGAGAGTCATCCTACTGGAGCTGTCGAGCTAGGGTCTCGGAAGGGCTCCCCGTCAGAATCACTCGAAACAATTGCAGACGAGACGGGAAATGCCATCCGCCAACAAAACACTGCTGAAGGCCAATTGCAGCGGGGCCGCGATTCAGAATGTGATATTCATTGTACGGTTCCGATATGTGCGGGCGTAGGGACTTCACACGAGAGCGCGTGTATCATCGCGAAGCGATTGAGCGTTTGTACGTTAGCGTAATTTATGACTGTGTGATAGCTGAGCGGGTGATCACGGCATGATTTTATCTGCAGTGAGAATTCCGGGAAAAATCACAAGTAAGAATTATCCATGATTGATTGCGATTTGATTTTCTTCTTGGATCAATGATCATTATATGTTTTCGAGCATTAAGGATATACCTAGGGGTGCCAACGAGCCAAAGTTATTCTTTTCAACTTTTTTGGAAAGTGTATATTGAAGGGCCAGATGTGATCAGTTGAAAATAAAGGGAAAGGTTTTTTTATTTCTTCCCAGAACTGTTAAAAGTTCAGAAATCTGAAAAATTACCAAAAAATGTCATAAATTAAGACTTTGGGGGCATGCAACATTTTTTAAACAATTTAGTGTATTGCATTTGAAGAGTCCTACAATCAAGACTAGGTCCCATTGAAAGTTCAAAATCACGGTAGCACCGCGTATCAAATTAAACCACTGGATCAATCAAATGAAGTAGTGGTCTAAGATAAGAAAAGTTCAAAATATATATTTTTTTGCTTTATACAGTGACGTTTTTTTCTGTACCCAGCAAAATAACCCCTATCCGCGCAAAAATTGTTAAAACGTCTGAAGTATAGTCACAACACTTCGGTTATGTCACAGTCATTTCCGACTTATTTTTTTTTTCAAAAATTTCATTCTGTGCACTCACTTTTTCAGTTTCTGTATTTCATAGATTTTATTCGACTTCTTTATTTTATTCATTTTGAATATTTGGCTGGTTAATTTATTAATATATCATCACATTTTAATTATTTATTTCATTGAGAATTTTTTGTATTCATTTCGTTCATTTGAGTCTCTTTTACCTATTTTATTCGTTTCACTCTTTGGATTCACTCTACTAAGTATATTTATTTCAAGCAGTTTATTCGTATCATTCATTTAACTTATTTTATGACCTGTTTTCAATTGATGCACTCTATTTATTTTTTTCATCTTCATACATTTTATTCAGTTTGTTCATTTTAATAATATAACTTTTTCAGTCATTCATTTCATCCAAACTATTAATTTACCGCAATTCGTCTTTTTTTATTCATTTATAACTTTTCAAAATAGTTTATTTTTTTCATTTTGATCATTCAATTCGTTTTGTTCTGCTAAATTTCTTTTTCGTTTTATTCATATGTATATGTATATTCATATATAATTTTTTATTTTATCAATCCTATCTATTTTGTTTACTTGATTTGTTTGTTTTTTCATTCATTTTTTATTTTATTTACTTCATTCATTTTATTAATTTGATTCACTTGATTCATTTGATGCATATGATGCATTTGATTCATTTGATTCATTTGTTTCATTTGACAAATTTGATTCATTTGATTCATTTCATTAATTTAATTAATTTTAATTTCATTAATTTAATTAATTTCATCCATTTCATTCATTTCCTTCATTTCCTTCATTTCCTTCACTTCCTTCATTTCCTTCATTTCCTTCATTTCCTTCATTTCCTTCACTTCCTTCATTTCCTTCATTTCCTTCATTTCCTTCATTTCCTTCATTTCCTTAATTTCCTTCATTTCCTTCATTTCCTTCATTTCCTTCATTTCCTTCATTTCCTTCATTTCCTTCATTTCCTTCATTTCCTTCATTTCCTTCATTTCCTTCATTTCCTTCATTTCCTTCATTTCCTTCATTTACTTCATTTCTTTCATTTCCTTCATTTCCTTCATTTCCTTCATTTCCTTCATTTCCTTCATTTCCTTCATTTCCTTCATTTCCTTCATTTCCTTCATTTCCTTCATTTCCTTCATTTCCTTCATTTCCTTCATTTCCTTCATTTCCTTCATTTTCTTCATTTCCTTCATTTCCTTCATTTCCTGCATTTGGTTCATTTGATTCATTTGATTCATTTGATTCATTTGATTCATTTGATTGATTTAATGAATTTAATTTATTTACTGCATTTAATTAATTTAATTAACTTAGTTAACTTAATTGATTTAATTAATTTAATTAAGTTAATTATTTTAATTGATTTAATTAATTTAATTAATTTAAATAATTAATTGAATAATTTAAATAATTTAATTGTTTTAATAATTCATTTAATTAATTTAATTAATCGAATTAATTTAATTTTTTTTTAATTATTTCAATTAATTTCAATCATTCAATTCATTTAATTCAATTAATTGGTTGGTTTAATTGAAATAATTTAATAATTTAAAAATAATTTAATTAATTTAACTAATTTAATTAATTTAATTCATTTGATTTATTATCAATTCATTATTGATTCGTTATTGATTCATGATTGATTCATTTAATTCGTTTAATTAACTTAATTAACTTAGGGTGACGAGCCCATTTGTTTCTATTGTCGCCATACCGATTTGAAGCCGTTGGTTACAACAGTGTCTGCCATCTTTGTTCAACGTATTGAGTCAAATGGTAGCACAACAATAGGAGCACTCAATTCGAGTTTTTGTTGCGCTCAAACATGAGAACTTCACTGTTTCCAGCGCATTTGTGTTATTATATTGGTTTTTAACAATGAAGCAGAGCTGTTGATGTCAATTTTTAGGCATTTCATTGATTGTAGGCCGAGACATTAATGAATTAATGAGGCACCCTGCTTAGTATGGTGAAAATAGGCACTTAACCCTAATTCATTTAATTATTTTAATTAAATTTAATTTGCTTTAATTTTATTAATTTGATTATTTTAATTAATTTAATTCATTAAATTCATATCATCCATTTAATTCAATCAATTGATTTAGTTGATTTAATTAATGGAATTAATTTAATTAATTTAAGTCATTTGATTCATTATTAATTCAACATTAATTCATTATCAATTAATTATTAATTCATTATTGATTCATTTGATTCATTTAATTTATTTAATTCATTTAATTAATTAAATTCATTTAATTTAATTAACTTAATTAATTTATTTAATTTAATTAATTTAATTAATTAAATAATTTAAATGATTTATTCAATTAATTAATTAAATTAATTGAATTAGTTTCTTTTTTTTTTGAATTAATTCAATTAATTTAGTTGATTTAATTGAATACTTTACGCTGACGTCACAAATGAACTGAGTGTTCATTTTTGACAGTTCGCATGTACTGTTTACATGACTTAGAAAAATTCTTGACGGTTTTCTTCGGGCGAATCTAATCGTCCACAAATTTTTCTAAGTCCATGTAAACATGTACAAGCAAACTGTCAAGAAAAGTGAGGTTAACTGTGCCATAAGAACATAATTCATTTAATTCATTTAATTTAATTAATTAAATTAATTAATTTAATTTAATTCATTTGATTCCTTACTAATTCATCATTAGTTCATTATTCATTCGTTATTGATTCATTTAATTAAGTTAATTCATTTAATTCGTTTAAATAATTTAATTAACTTAACTAACTTAATTAATTTAATTATTTTAATTAAATTTAATTTGATTTAAATTTTTTTATTAATGTGATTATTTTAAATATTTTAATTAATTTAATTCATTAAATTCATTTAGTTCATTTAATTAATTATTAATTCAATATTAATTAATTATTAATTCATTATTGATTCATTATTGATTCATTTGATTCACTTACTTTATTTAATTCATTTAATTCATTAAATTCATTCAATTAATTGAATTAAGTAAATTAATTTAATTAATTTATTTAATTTAACTATTTTAATTCGTTTGATTCATTTGATTCATTTGGTTTAAAAAAATTATCAAGGGTAGTAAACAAACCGACGCTACAACAGAGCACTTGATTTTATTCGTAAAGAAAATATGAAATAATTTTGAGCGGCCTAGAATGAGCATAACTGTATCAAGCTTTACTATGTATGACGCATAACAGCTCCACGCGCGCGTCAGGAAATACCCTTTCCCAGTCAGTATCCAGCCCACAGATCTTCACCAATGAAGCTCTTGCCCGAAGCGAAACTGAGTCCGACCCAGCCCCGGGTCCGAACAAAACGGCATAAGATATATTGGGCCGCTGTTAGCAACAGGATACGGGGGATCAGAGGTGAAGGGCGACATAGTTTGTCGTCATATTGTACAATAATACAGCTTTGCCAACCTGAAAAAAACAATGCAACAACAAGATAAAATCCTCCCTACGACGCTGGATACAGCAGTGTTTAATGAACAGTGAATATTTTAAAACGATCAATACAGATTTGTATGAATTACATTTACGACCAGCTCAAACAAAACACCCAGGGATCTTGACTAACCGTGACATCCTTTGGTGCCAGCCATTTACTTTATGCGTTCACACATGTTGTAGGAACTGTTTGGATTTAGTGTGTAACTGGTGCCAATTTTGGTATTAGTGTGGATATATTGTCTAATTGGGAGCAAGTTAGTGTCAGTTACTGACGAGTGCAACACGAAACATTCAAATTCAACTGTTTTTTTACATTTTAACGTCATTCAATTAGCTAGAGATTACTGATTAGGGAAAGTTATGAAAATATAGAACCATAGTACTCAAGTGAGAGCAAGGATGTGAAGTATACAGAACGGAAAACTAGAAGTGGCAGTGTCATTAGAACAGGCTTAATATCTTACGGGCTTAACTTTTGTCTTCTGCTGATGAGGGTCGAGCTTAGGCAGCATAACTACGAATCACTCCTGCTAATTGAATGTCGTTAAAATGTAAAAAAGAAAATGTGACTAACATATTCAAATTCAACTTTTCTAAGTTAGGTCTTGTGTCTTTTGTAAAAATTTGTTTATCAGTTTTTTTGCTTTGGGAAAAAAGTTTTTCAAAAATGTGCAATGATGTGTATTATAAGAGATTTTTTTATATAAAATCTCCTTACTTTGTATTTAGTTTATTTTACATGTGATTGGCTTATCGAATCTTAATAAATAAATTTATTGAATAAAGAATAATAAAAAAAATAACAACAAATCTCTTTGTAATCGGAGCACGCATATTATAGAGCGGCTTCTTTGAAGACGCCTGGTTGTTTGTTTGCTCGAAATCAAGCGTTGGCTTGATCAGTAGGCTACGGTTGTGTAAATCCGCCCTTTGTGTTACTAATTGTTCCGTCAACGTTGCTGCAATAATACGTCGCGACAGTTCTCAAGTCGCGCACCACAACGAAAGGGAACAATAAGTTCTTTATAATCGATTCCTCATTGTGTTATCGTTTGTTATAGAGAATGATACGGTATTTAGTCTGGTGAAGGTTGAAAGCAGCTGTTATAACAAAGCGTCTACCACTTGGGGACTCCATTCGATAAAAAAAATACAATAATATGGCGCCTGTCGCGAAAGGAACAAGTTGAACCTGCCTCAATAAGGCGTGCCCACAAAATACAAAAGCGTATGCAAACAATACCCATTCTAATGGATGTTTTCCATAATTCTAGAACTTCTACGATTTCCATAAATGATTTGTCCCATCCCCCAAGAAAACGCTTCCCATTCTTCGATCGAACTAATTTTCCACCACTTAAAGCCATGTGTATAGTCTCTGTCCCTCCGATATCTCATTACATCGCATCGCCCCCAAAGACGCCTTTTTGTTCCGCTGCAGCATCCGGAAACGCCGAGAATGTGCCAGCAGCCGCCGATAATGTGCCACGACATATCGATTTTCCTCCTCATACTACGCTGCCGCAGCGCCACTTCCACCGCACCGTACCGGTGGCCACCCCAAACCAGCATCCGCCGCGTTGCGTCCTTATTTTCGCACGTCCACCAGCCAGCCATCCAGTGTAATGTTTCAGGATACGGAACAGACACTCCCTGCTAATGGCACTAGCACTAGTACGTACTAGTTGTACTACTACTACTACTACTACTACTACTACTGATACAACATAACGTTGTAATATCCTGTAGCCTAGATGGCGAAAGGAGGAAAAGCATCTGCACGGTTCGGATGAACAAAAAAAACTTCTATTAACGGTGCGGGGGTGGGTTGGAGTTGTGCTGCGGGAGTCGAGTTACACCGGACGGATGTGCCTGAGGGTGGAAGAGAGGGGTTGCGACCAGGCCCTATTCAATCGATTCTCTGTCTTTGGCCAAGAGCCAGCCTCAGCAGCCTTCCAGGCTTCTCGCATGCCGCCAATTTACGTCTCAGAACTGGACTGGATGGGAATCAGAACTGAATCAGGACAGAGAGGGTTGAGGGGGCGGGGGTGATCAGGATAATGGAACCATACTACAAGGGGCGGCTGTAGTAGTGAGTAACGTCGTAGTACTACGCTGTGGAGAAGAGGATCGAGTGTGTGGAACCAGGAAGCTTTGTGTAATTTAGGACGAGGGTGTTTTTTTTTGGAGTGTGCCGAGTGTTGCTCATTTGTGTGGGTGGGAGGGTGTTGCACACATCGACACATTGGAAGCGACAGATATGGTACTGATAAGGGAACGGTCGCCGTCGGTAGTCAGACGGGCCAGCGGGGGGTATTGGGGGCGGCATTCCTTGGGGACATTCCGACAGTGTAGGTCGTGTTCGCACCGGATAGTGGCCGTAAATTTACATTTATGATGTCCTCGAACTCACACACGCACAGCGGAAGAATCGTGGCTTTTGATTGACCTGGTATACAGTTTTTGCTAGGAGTTTTCAGGTTAGAAAAATATCTATAAACTTTTTTTCAATCCCTTCAGGAAAATGAAGGGACTGAAAAAAAATTTATAGGCATTTTTCTAACCGGAAAGCCTTGAGTTATAGAAGATTGAATGGTTTATGGTTTCAAAGAAAGTAGTTAGAAACTTTCGAACCAACTTCAATGTGGCCAAAATATGCGCTTGGTGAACCAAGCATATTTCTGAATTTATTCCTTCGAGAAATTCAACCTGAAAAATCACTAGGGGGTAAGATAAAGCATTTTCAGATCACTCATTCATTAGTTGAGAGAATTTATATGAAAATCGCATCAAAAAGTTATGTGGAGAACGCATATTCAAGTCATTCTTATAGAACACTTCGAATAAAATAAACACAGTGTAGAAAATGAATAAAACTAATAAAATTAAGTAGACGAAAAAATAAAACGAACAAACTTAAAAGAATGGAACGAATAAAATAAAGCAAAATATGAAAATAATCAAATGAACAATAAACAACATGTAGAAAAATAAATCCATACATTAAAAATATACAATAGTACGGATAGTATAAATCAAACGTATAAATGAAATAAATGTTTTGAAATATAAACTAAATAAAATAATTTGAAGAAAAATCTGAGCATGATTTAAAATATACAGCAAATTAAATAATTTAAACAAAAATCAGTAAAACAAAAACGAACACATTTTTAAGTATACTCAATTAGATGAATAAAATTACAAAATGACTCAAATGAATAAAATTAATAACGTAACGCAAATAAATACATTTAATAAAATGATAAAATAATTAACAGCAATAATTGAATCGAAAGAATAAAATGAAAATAGCTAGTAAGATAGATCGAATTCTTGAACTGCACGAATAAAACAAAATATAAGTAAAATGATCAAACTTCAAACAATAAATATAACAACAAAACATTTAATATGCAAAAAAAATAAAAAAATGAACAAATCAACTGAAAAGAATATAAAATAGAAAGAATGAAATGACTATAATGAGAAAATGAATAAATTAATTCAAATAGAGCTCTTTAATGAACTGAACGAAACAGTTTAAATAAGTGAATGAAATTAGTAAAAGTATTAAGGCAGTGACATCGGAGAAACCGGTGGAAAATTAACAAGTGGACTAGCGAGTACAAAAAACCCGCGAATCAAATTTTCCGCTCCACTGGCATGACTCAAACCTAGTGACATCGACTGAATGTGAATAACAGTATGATTGAAGCGAATAGCATAATAAGATAATAAAACAAACACATCCATACCAAATAACCAAAATGATTTAAAAAAAATAAGTATCTAATATTATCATAAAAAATGAAATGAAAAATGTTATAATATGAATAACACGAATAAAATTATTATTCTATTCAGACAACAAATAAAAGAAATCATAAAATGAATTAAACGAATGAAATGGAAATAAGCAAAAAATGAAGGAAATAGAATTAATAAAATGAATGATATGATGGAAATGGAAGAAGTCTCGACAAACATATGATTTGCGCTCAACTTAACTTTGGTGGGTGGGGAAGCGCTGTCAAAATTAACTTTGGTGGGTGGGGGAGAATTCCGGCCGAACCGTTAAGCGCCCAGCACAGCCGTTGCAGGCAAACAAAAGAGAAAAGGGTTCTCTTTCGTTGACCGCTATGCACCGTGCTAGGGTGATAACCGGTTTCTCCAGAATTTCTGCTCAAAGTAAAGCCCTAATCAGATGTTTGTCGACAGAGACATGGTGGAAGTTATGGAAATGATAGAAATAATGGAAGCTATGGAAGTAATGGCAATAATGAAAATTATAGAAATTATGGAAATTACGGCAATTATAGAAATTATGGGAATTATGAAAAATATGATAGTTATGGAAATTATGTAAATTACGGAAACTATGAGAATTAAGGAAAATATGGAAATTATGCAACGAATGGAAATTATAGAAATTTTTGAAATTATGGAATTTACAAAAATTTTGGATTATTGAAATCGCAGAAATTACAATTATTATGGACATGATGTAAATTTTGGAAATTACTAAAAATTATGGAGATTATAACATTTACGGAAATTACGGTAATTATGGAAACTATGGGAAATGCAGAAATAATGGTAAAAATAGAAATTCTGGAGAATATAAAAATTATAAAAATAACAAAAATTATGAAAACTATAGAAATTTTTTGAAAATTTGAAAAATATGAAAAACTAAAAAACTTTTAAAATTTTTGGAAAATTTGGGGGTTTAAAGAATTCCAAAAATAGGATTTTATAAAAATTTTGGGCAGATCGAAACAATTTTAAAATTTCGAAAAATTTAGGAAACTTAGTGAAATTTAGAACATTCAGAATCTTTGAAAATGTTGAAAATATAGGAAATTTTAAAAAAATATTAGAAATTTTGGAAGAGTTTAACATTTCAAAAATGTTGGAGACATCGTAAATTTTAAAAATTTTGCCATATTTTACTATTTTGGAAACTTTGAATTTTCCATAATTTTTGGAAAATCAAAAATTTTGAAATTTTTAGAAGTTCTAAAATTTTTGGCTAAAAATCATAAAATTTTTAAAAACGTTGAAAATTTCAAAAAAAGTTTGAAAATTTCAAAATATTTAAAAAATTTAGAATTCTTAAAATTGTAAAAACTTTTAAGATCTCTGAAATGTTCTTGAAATGTAGATTTTTGAAATACCTTAAGTTTCTGAAATTTTTAATATTTTTTGAAACTTTAAATTTAAAAATGTTAAAATCTTTTAAAATCATAAAAAAATTTAAAATTCTTGAAATTTCCGAAATTTTTAAAATTTGAAATTTTTGGTATTCTAAAACTGGAGATTTCTGAAATATTTAAAATTTTTGAGATTTTAAATTTTTTAGTAGATTTTGATTTTATTTAACTTTTTAGTAGAATTAGAATTTTATAAAATTTAAATCATCTGAAATTTTGAAATTTTTTAAAAGAATTTTAAACCTAAATTGTAAAATTTTTGAATTCTTGAAAATTTGTAAATCTGTAAAATTATTAATACTTTTAAAATATTTGAAAATTTTAAAAATTTCGGAATTTTTAAAAATATGAGAAGCATATTTTAAACATTTAAAACCTAAAAAAATTTTGTGATTTCAAAAAAATTAAATTTTTTGAAATTCTTGGAGCTTTTAAATTTTAATACATTTAAAATCTTCAATTTTTTTAAAATTTTTGAGCCATCAATTTTTTTAAATTTTTGGAATCTTTTTTTTTTTGAAACTATGCTTCGGAATTTTTCGAAATATTGAAAGTTTTTAAAAATACTAATTCTTTTCAATTTCTGAAATATTTGAAATTCTTTTAATAGTTTCAAAACTTGAAATTTTTAAAACTTTCGCGACTCAATTTTTTTTTAAATTCTTAAAATTTTTGAAAAATTTGAAACTTTTTCGAAAAATTTTAAAATTTTCAATATAATTTGAAATTCCTGAAGTTTTTAAATTTTTTTGATATGTTTGAAATTGCTGAAATGTTGAAAGTACTTAAAATTAAAGAATTTGTTTTTGAAATTTCGGAAACTTAAAATTTTTTGAGCTCTCGAAATTTTTGAAAATTATGATATTGTTGAAATAGATGAGAATTTGAAAATTCTTAATATATTCAAAATTATTAAAAATCCAGAAATTCCCAAAAATTTTGAAATTTTTAAAGATTTTGAAAGTATGAAAAATTTTAATTCTTACTATTTTTCAAATTATAAAAATATTCAAAGTAAAGGAAATATTTTCAAAGGAAGTATTTAAAATTTTAGGTATTTTAAGGAGCTTAAAATTTTTAGAAATTTTGAGAATTTTAAAAATTTTGGAGACTGAGCAAATTTTTAATAGAGGGTGGGCGTAGCGTAGTTGGTAAATCGATTGCCTTGTACGCAGCGCACCTGGGTTCGAGTCCCGACCCCCGCACATAGGGTTAGAAATTTTAACAGGAGATTTTTCTAACCCGAAATACAAAAAAAATAATATTCCAAAAATTCTGCTAAATTTTATTAATTTAGGTAACTTCAAAAATATTTATTATTTTTTTTTAATTTTTAGAACTCTTAAAATTTTAAAATTTTTGGAAATTTTAGAATTTTTGAAAATTCTGAAAATCTTGAAAATTTTAAAAATGTTAAAAATTTCGAAATATTTTATATTTTTGAAGTTGAAACTTAAGATTTCTAAAATGCTTAAATTAATGAAATTAAAATTTTTGAAAACTGCTATTTTTGTAATACATCGAAGATCCGTTTTTATCAGCCCATTTGGTGAAACTTTGGTTGACAAAATGGGGGCAATGACAAAACATATTTATTTATTTTCATTTTTTAAATCGAAGCTGTGAAAATATTTAACATTATTCCGTATACATAGTCTCATAACTCTGGCTGGTTAACGAAATCGGGTCAAAAAGCTGACAAAATTAGGGGCTGATAAAAAAGGGTTTTCACTGCATTTATTTCTTTTTTAAATTAAAGATTTGAAAGTGTCAAAATCTTTTAAAAATTTTCCAAAATTGTAAAATCCTTGAAATTTCCGAAATTTTTAAAATGTTAAACTTTCGGTATTCTAGAATTTTAGAGATTTCCAAAATATTTAAAATTTTCGATATATTAAATTTTTTAGTAGATTTTGATTTTTTAAATTTTAAAATTTCTGAATTCTCAAAATTTTTGTTATTTCTTTAAATTTTTTAATATTTTTGAAAATTTTTGAAATATTGAAAATTCTTAAAAGTTCGGATATTTAAAATTTTTGAGTTACTCAAATTTAAAATGTTCAAAATCTAAGAAATTTTTGTAATTACGGAAACTTAAAATTGGGAAATTTCTGAAAATTTTGGAACTTGAATTTTTAATTTTTAAAACTCTTGAATATTTAGAACTTTTAAAACTTTAAAATTATTTAAAATTCTAAAGAATTTTGAAATTTGTGAACATTTTAAATTCTTTGAATTTTTTTTTTAACATTCGTAATAGTTTTGAAATTTGTAAAATGATTACAATTCTTAAAACTTTCAGAATTTTTAAAATTCCTAAAAAATTTTAAAATAGCTGAATTTAAAAAAATAGCTCAAAAATTTTAAAATTCTGAAAATGTTTAAAGATTTTTGAATTTTTAAAGTTTTTAAAATATTTAAAATTTATTTAAATATTCTTGAAATTTTTAAGAAATTTAAGAATTTTGAATCTCCTGCAATATTAATATTATAATTTTTAAAATTATAAAGAATATTATAATTTTTAAAAATTCCAAAATTTGAAATTCGTAGTTGTTAATTTTTTTTGAAATTCATAAAATTTCGAAAAATACTAAAAAAATTTTAAGCTCTTAAAGTTTTTGAAATTCTTAAAATTTTAATTTTTTTTGAAATTTAAACAAAAATTTGAAGAACTTTAAATTCAAAAAAAATTAAACGCGCTAAAATTTTTAAAATTCCTGAAAATCCTAAATTTCTTTAAATTTTTTTATGCCTTTGGTATTTTTAAATATTTTAAAATTTAATAATTTTCAAATTTTGCGATTTTCAAAATCCTTGATATTTTGGAAATTTTGGAACTGAATGAAATAAATTAATTGAATTAGTTCAATGAACTGAATGAGCTGAATAAATAGAAAAAACTGAATAAAATTTTTGAAAATTTTAAGGAATCGTGATTTTTTTTAAATTATTAGAGACATCTGAAATTTCTGAAATTTTTCAAATCTCCAAAATTATTTAAATTTTTTGAAATAACTGATGGTTTTGTAATTTTTCAAGATTTTAAAAATTTAATTTTAAAGATTTAAATATTTTGAAAACAGATTTTTTTAAATTTTTAAAGGTTTTAAAATTTTATAAAAGAATTTGTCGTCTAGTAATTTTTGAATCACATATTTAAAATTTTTAAAATTTGTGAAATTTCTGAAATGCCATTTTTGGAATTTTAGAAACTGTCAAAATCGTTGATATCTAAAATTTTCAGTTCTCATTTTTTTTAAAATGATGGAAACGTTTAAAATTTTTGAAAATTTTGAGATTATATTTTCTATTGGTTTTTTGGTTGGTGGTTGGAAATTTTTGAAATTTTCAATATTTTGAAATTCAAAATTTTCAATAACTTTAAATTTTTCAAAAATTTTCAATTTTTAAAATTTACAAAATTTAAAAAAAAAATGAATTTTTTTAAAATTTTTAATATTCTTAAAATTTTAAAATTTTTAGAATTTTTAAAGCTTTAAAATTACTTAAAATACTTCAAATTGCAGAAAAGTTTAAAATTTTTGAAATTTGAAATTTTTTTAAATTCTTCGATACTTTTTAATTAAAATTACTAATAGATTTGAAATTTGAAAAATGCTTAAAATTCTTAAAACTTGCAAAATTTTGAGGATTCATTAAAATTTTTAAAATAGTTGAAATTTAAAAAAACTTGAGCTCAAAATTTTCAAAAACTCTGAAAATTTTTAAAGATTTTTGAATTTTTAAAGTTTTTGAAATATTTAAAATTTATTAAAATCCAGGAATTTTTAAATTTTTTAAGCTATTTGAAAATTTTGAATATCTTGCAATATTTAAAAAAATTTAAAGCATTTCAATTTTTAAAATTTCTAAAATTTGAAATTTTTGAAATTCGTGGTTGTTGATTTTTTTAAAACCCGTGAAATATTTTAAAATTCTTACAATTTTAAAAGTTCTTAATTTTTTTTAAATTCTTGGGATTGAATTTTTTTTTTGAAATTAAAAAAAAAATTAAAATCTTTAAATTTCATAAAATATTTGAAAGTGCTAAAATTTTCATGAAAATCTTAAAATTGTTGAAATTTTTAAAAAGTTTAAGAATTCTTAAATTCCTTTTCTTTTTCGATGCCCTAGAAATTTGTAAAATTTTTGAAATTCAAAAAAACACTTCAAAAAGTTATAAAATTTCGAATTTTTTTTAGATCTTTGAATTTTTTTTAAAATTCTTGAAATTTTTTGGAAACGGAACTGAATGAATTGAATGAGCTCAATGAACGGAATGAGCTGAATTAACGGAAAAAACTGAATAAAAGGACATAGATAAAATGCATAAAATGAATAAAGTAAATAAGATAAATAAAATAAGATAAATAAAATAAATAAAGTTAAAAAAAGAATATAATGGCTAAAACGAGTTAATAAATATAATTAATAAGATTAATTAGCAAAATTTATAAAATAATAACATGAATAAAACAATTAAAATAAACAAACCAATAAGGCATTTATTTGGTTTTCGACGTAAGTGTCAATAGTGTAGCTTATTTATGACTTTTTGATGGTATCCAACTCACCATTTCGATCTGTTTTCCCCGTTGGATGCCACAAAAAAAAACAAACTAAATGAATTAAACGAACGAAATAAATAGAAAAAGATAAATAAATATGATAACTAAAATAAATACCTACATATGAGAAAATCAATCAAAAAATCAATTCATTATGATGCAAAAATAATTAATTATACAAAAATAAAGAAATATCAGCGTTTTAAAAATCTCTAAACGCTTGTAAGAAGCATGCCACTGCTTGCATTCCATTATTTTCTCCTTCACCTTTGCATTTATATTGCTAACAATATCGGACATTAAACATCAATATTCAACGAAATAGCAACAATTTTATTATCTTAATGATCTCGTTCTTTCTTTTTCGAAGTGGAATAACAAATAGTTTTTACCTAAATTGTTCTAGCATCGTCCATCTTGCATTGGCATGCTAAGCCAAACCAAATGTTTCGATTTCATTAGTTCTCATCAGCTCAAAATGATCTCCGTTTTCTTGCAGGACATCACGCTCGACTAGAGGTTTGCTCAAATTGTGTCTCACGTTATTTTTTTGAACTAGTGTCAATCCGGCGCTAGCTTAATTGTGTCACTAAGTTGCTGTTGGATTCTGACGAGACGAAGTCGAAATGCAAATTCCATAACAAATTTAATAACACTACATTTTGTTTGGCCTACTTGTATTTTTGTTCTCGATTGCATCTACCTTGTTTATTGATTTTTAAAACTTAATTGAAGCTCGAATTTGAGAGGTTTTTTAATTGTTTAGAACAATTTTGAAATATAGATACATGATATAAGACGTTTCTGTCAAATAAAAATGTCTGCATTTATAGGAGGTTAGGGTTCAAATTTTCTGCAATTAATCAGCTTGAAATGTTTTTCTGGTTGCTTGAAATTGTGTTAGATGGACATGTAAAGATAAAAAAACATTTTTTCGTTTTTATCGATTTTCCAATTTGATCAATAAAACATTTACAACCGTAAAATTCGGTTATTGCTTACTGCGAAATTTTCGCAAGGAGCGGAATCACTGTGCACCGTGACATTTTTATAATTGCGAGGTAGATCGCGTTTGCGACCGGGTTTGTTTTATCGCGAAAGTCACGAGTGTCTGTATGTTATGGCTAGTGTCATTTTTATCGCGTGGGCGTTTGTAAGTTGCGTACGCTAGTGATGCGCGTAACCGTGTGGTAGTTTGCATGTTTTGCGTGTGTTTTTGAGTCTCGCCGAGAAAGAAAGAGCATAAAAATAAAACAAATTTATTAGACATTTATTCATTGGCTTCTTGCGACACAGCGGCAGGAATTCAGTGGATCAATTCTTGCATCAGACGCCGGATGTCACACAGCATCAAGCCTAGTTTTGTCAATAGAGAGATAATAATTTTATCAATGTCCTATTGGACTTGAATTCAAAATAAAATCAATTTTTTTACTATTCTCCTGCGATTACTGAACTACTCGTTTTTAACCTTATGCGTTTCCCATATTTAAAATCAAACATCAGAATGAGACAATTCGCACCGCAAATAGATCCACTGAGTACTGAATAGCCATTACTGGTGCTGGTACTAATTAACCTCAATTCAGTACCCAACAGTCGAATTCATCATATTTCACTCGCATCGGTAGCGTCATAACCAGCCAACAAATACCCGAAAAGTGCGGCCAGCAGGTAGCAAGTAGCGTCGCGGAGCAGAGGACTAACGCACGTGCACCAATACAGTCAAGTGCCGGAATGTGGGCTCTATCCGTTCGGTTGCTCATACACCGTGGGAATGTCTACCCTGCCTGACATTCCTGCCGACCGATTCTTGGAACTTGCGGTTACTCGGCCACCGACCGAACGGTGTTTTTATTACCTGAAAATTGCTCGAAGAATGACAGTTCAAAACGATGGTTAAAGTGCTGCCATGCATCAGCCACTGTGAGTGATGCGCTTTTTATTTGAATCACTTTGAATAACCACTGAAACTAGGTCCAACGAATTGGCGCGGTTTGCATCGCATCGAAAGCCGGACATCCCGAATGAATCATTGCGATTATTTTTAGCACACCCTACGGTTTTTTCGCAGAATTCCCAGACTTGATCCGTCCCTTTCACCCGCGTACATACGTGCAGTAGTATGGCACTAATAGAAGGCAGAGTACACGATACAGTCACTAGAACGCAAACAATCACGCACAAACAACATGCCGCACGGAAAACAACATTCCGAGTCACCACCGATCTCCCTTTCGCGCGCTCTTTCTCGCTCTCTCTCTCCCTCGCTGTCTCACTGACTTAATTCAGTGCGCGTGGGGAAAACAACAAATTGCACCGTAGTTCCTCCTACCGGTCGGACCGCACCACTGCAATCCATATAGGCAATAACAAATTCCAGCTAAATTGCACGTGACTCTTCTCGGGCCGGGACAGTGCAACGATGACTTTGACACAACGACGACGACGACGACGTCGCCACCATCGACGCTACACTTTCGAGTGCCTACACTGAACAAACATCAATCAAACACTACTCGGGTGACTTCTGGGTGGTACCTTGAACTAAAACTATACCGTCCTTCCCAATCCCCTACTGACCCCGCCAGCAGTAGTCTACTTTGATGGACTTCCAGGAAGGCAGCGAACACGACGTTGCACCAAAATTGCAGTATGGCGTCAGTTTGAAACCTCAACAGCGGAACTCGGGTTGGAGTCGTTCTAGTTCGCGCCACACGAGCACCTTAGGGTGGTTCAGAGTTCATTCTGATTGAATACAGGTACGAAGGAAAAATATCGCTTCTGTACCACCCTGCCACCACCACCCTGCCACCACCATCACCTATTTAGGTGCACGTTCTAACGTCCATACAGAAGCAGCAGCAGCAGTTACGGAGTTGTTTACAAAAACAACTTTTCCCTTTCCCCCATTGACTACTGCGTGCATCGCTGTCATCGAGAGAACTTTACTACAACGGCCTTTACGATCGTAGCGGAAAAACAACCTACGTTAGCAGTTTACTCAGTGTAGTGTACTGGTGGCTGGTTCTGACCCGGTCAACCAACCGATACCGATAGGTGAGCGAGCGGGAGAGTGTGGGGTCGACTGGGTCTCCGTTCGTTGGTTGTTTTTATTCGCACATTTTGCCTCGGTATGGGCGTTTCGAATTCGTGTTTCCGCTGAAAAACAATTACGGAGGGATTAGGTGGAATTACTTGAGGTACTGAAAGGTCAATTTATAGCCCTAAAAGTAGGTTAAAATTGAACGTTTGCATTTCAAGTTGACAGCCTCGCTTGGATCAACGAACTATTTTCGAAGTACAAGACGAGTACTTAAATATTGATTTCTTAAACTTGAACATATTTGGAAATGAAACTCTCCTATCACAAATAATCACAATTCAACTGTTTTATGCTGAACAAAGACACAGATTTGGAAAAATCAATATCAATTTCTTTAAAACAAATTAAGACAAAGAAAATTGTGCATAAATACTGGCATTATATCTGGCTTTCAAAAATTACGTGTACGGATCAAACACTTCACCTGATAAAGAGTAATGTTAAATAACAGAAAATAAAATTGCAAAAAAAAGTAAAGAAGCGAAAAACTATAAACTTAAAAGAATATAGAAGAATGGTATAAAAATACATCTAAAAACAATTGAAAAGTGGAAGAAAAAATGGATATTTAAAACATTGCACTAAATTTAAAAAATAGAATATTGATAGAACGAATGAAGAAAATAGTAGAATCATAAATATAGGAAATATTAAAAAATACATGATAATCGAAAAAGATATAAAAATTGAAAAGAAAATGAAAAGGAATACACTAAAAAATAAGAATAACGGGAGACGTGGGAAAACTACACCCAATATAGCAAACACAAAAAAATATAGAAGCGTCTCCAATGTAACAAAATAAAAACTACAAACATTACAAAAAGAAGAGTTGTCTAAACAATAAAACTACTCATAAATTTGAAACAAAAAAAATCTAAATTTACAAGTGGCGAAATGGTAAAAATTGCAAACGTTTTGTAATAGATAAAAACAAATACAATTTTTTTATAAATGCTGCTATCAGCACATATACCAAACATTACCAAATGTGTTCAAATTTCAAAAGAAAAACTTGTGAAAATTTTATTTTAAATATGACAAAAATAGGAAAAGTAAAATATTATCCACGATATAAAAATAAACTCCAAAAGCAACTGAAGTAACAAACACAATTAATTATAATAACCAGCATCGTCCAAACCTGCAGCTAACTAAGCCCAGAGCAGACAAATTTTATAATAGGCAAAATTTGGAACAGCCTTAGTTCAGAATAGCTAGATATCCGATCTCTGTAAATATGACCAATCTAAAAATATATATAGATTTTATTGCCAGGAAAACAAGACAAAATAGAATATATTGGATCTAAAAGGGAAAAATAGATAACATTGAATAAGTAAAATATTGAGAAGAAATAAAATCTAAAAAAAATCAACACAAACAAAAAGAATGGAAAAATTGAATAAATTGCCTTAATCAAGGAAATAAAATAAATAAAATATTGAAAAACGAAGAAAAAGGAAGTGGAAAATAAAAAATTAAAAGAAGGAAATAATAATAGAAAAAACAACAATAATCAAACCGAATTATAATGGAGAAAAAATTAAGAAGAAAAAGGGATAAAGAGGAAAAATAAAAAGGAAAAACAAAAAAACAGGAGAAAACAACAAGTATCTACAACAAAGGAAATTAAATTAAAGGAATAAAGGAAAAACAAAAATAGAATAATGAAAAAATGACTACAACGAAAGAAACAGCAAACTAATAAAGAAAATACAAAAAGAACAACGATAAAAAACAACAAGTATGCAAAAGCAAAAAAGAAAGGAAGGAAGAAAAAAAGAAAGAAAATTTTATTGAGAAAAAGAGAAAAATAAAAAGCAAAGAAAGAAGAAACAACAAGGAAAAACAAAAATGAAAGTAAAAAGAAAAATAAAGTAAAGAAAAGGGAAAAAGTGAAAAAATAAAAAGTAAGAAGAAAGAAAAAAGGAGCAAAACAACAAGTAAAACTATTTCTATTCTATTCTAACCCTTACATAGCCAGTGTTGAAAAACATCCTGGAAAACACCGCAGTTTTCTGTAGTGTTTTTCTTGTCAATATTAATATTTGAAGCATATTTCCATATGTCGCAAATATTAAAACGGCCAGGTCTACTGTGCAGAGTTGGGTTTGAAGATGTTTCGAATTTAGACGGCAATTAAATTATTCATTTAATGAATAATTTAATTAACGAATTGTTTTGAATCTTAATGTAGGAAGAAACGAGGACAACCGTACCGACCGTTTCAGTTTAAAGGGTATATAATAAATCGTTGGGAGTGACTTGGATAACAAGGCTTATGTCACTCCTTTGGTTCTTTAGGATGGGACAGAGGTATTTACACCTTGCCCTGGTCAATTAACCTAGGTTACAGCGCCTTTAGTCGCTCTTAATTTGCCTATTTCAAATGAGTTAGGAATCATTAAAAATATATCATATCAATCAACGAGAACCAGACAACTGAACCCTATGAAACTTCTATGATTGAGTAATTGACAGTCTTGAAAATCCCATACGCATACACCAACGAATCTCCAAAATGATCTTTTAGAAAACGGCAAATAAATCTGACTCACTTGTAACAGGATCATCCAGAATGCTGTCATCTGCATCTCTCGTGATGGCGACCCCAACACACAGAATACTCACGATTTTTTGGATTCCAGTCGTAACCGATATTGTTTTCAATCGAGCCCAGGAGATCCACCCAGTTAACCCGATGAGCACAACAACGCGTCACATAACAATCTGAGGACATCACTGAGTTCCACGTGGACGAATAGATGAAGTTACCAATGTTGCCGAGGTAGAGAACACCCATTGGGCCAGCCATCGTTTCAAACATTTGTTTCAACGTTGAACACTCCGGAATGAATTACCTTGTCCGGTTCAACAATATCTGTAGCCAGGAAGTCACCGGAGTGAACCAGTTCCGAGATTGCCAGTTTTGAGGGGACTTCTTGACGTTGGGCCGCTTGCGAATGTACGCATGTGGCCGTATCTTCTCTTCAGCTGCGTTGTTGAAGAACAGCGAACGGAAAAGTTTATTTCTTCAAAAACTTGTCAGGAGCGAAAAAACACTTTCGTTGTCAGAGGCTGCTGCTTTTTATTTCGGAGCAAAACGACAAGGAAAACATAGAAAAAGCAAAAATAGAATAAAGAAAAAAGCAAACAATCACGAAAGAAACAGAAAACTAATAAAGAAAATACAAAAAGAACAACGATAAAAAAAAACAAAAAGTATACAAAAGCACAAAAAAAAGAAAAAAAAAAGAAAAGAGATTGAAAGCGAAAAAAAAGGAAAAATTGAGGAAAAAGAGAAAAATAAAAAGGCAAAACGAAGAAAAGGCAACAAGGAAAACAAAAATAAAAGAGAAACCAAAAGTAAAGTAAAGAATAAGAGTAAAATGAAGAATAATTATGAAAAAAACAGAAATCTAAGAAAGAAAATACAAAAAGAACAAAGAAAATAAAATATAAGAAGAACAAAAGGACAAAAAAGAAAACAAATGAAAGAGAAAAAAATTTAAAAAAACAGGGAACTAGGCAAAAAGCAAAACAATAAAAATATTATTTGGATGGATGGATAAAAGAAATGACTTATGAGAATCTAGAAAATTAATAAAACGAACAAACCGAATAAAATAAATGAAATAGAAAAAATCAATTAAAGGAATAAAATAAATAACATGAATAAACAAAAGAAAATGAACAAGATGAATAAATGAATAAAATAAATAACACGAATGAATCACAAAAAAACAAGAAAGGAAAAAAAATTGAAAAAATAAAATAACAGTTAACAGTAAAATATGCCAGGAAACCTAGAAAAAATAGAATATATGAAAAATTAAAAAGTAAAATATTTAAGAAATAAAGTATTGAAAAGAAATAAAATCCATAAAAACAAAATCGATAATGAAATAGAATTAATAGAAGCCAAAAACAGAAGGTATGGGAAAATAGAATAAATTGCATTATTAACGAAAGCTAAATGAATAAAAGTATTGAAAAATTTAAAAAGTAGTGAAAAATGACATAAAGAAACGAAAAAGGAGGAAACCATGGCAACAATAAAGAAACAAAGAAAAATAGAGAAATGAAAAACCAAGAAATTAAACGAAGAAAAAAAAGTAGAAAATCAACAATCACAAAAGATAAAGAATAATTAGAAAGAGAAAATAAATAAAGAACAAAATAAAAGAAAGCGACAAAATTAAAAAGGGGAAGTAAAAAAAACGAACAAAAAAGGAAGAAACAACATGGAAAAAAGAGAAAAGAAAAAAATAAAGAAAAAGGTATAAAGAAGAAAGAAACAGAAAACTAAGCAAGAAAATACAAAAAGAACAAAGAAAGAAAGTACAAAAAGAAAGAAAGAAAAATAGAACAATCAAAAGACAAAATTTTGAACAGCCTTAGTACAGAACCGTTCAAGGCTCGGTGTTTAAAGGATTGCTAAGTTGCGGTTTTACAAATGTGTCGCAGATCGTTTTTTCGTGCAAATTTGATGTTTTTAAACATGGCTAATATTGTAGTACTGGGTAACACTTGAACCGGTTCGATTGTTGTTCCTTTCATAGTTATGTGGTCAAATCCAGTTATTATCGAAAAACTAGGTAAAGTTTAATAACAAAAAAGTAAAATTGTGGAAAAAAGAAATAAAGAAACGAAAAACTTCAAACTTGAAAGAATATACAAGAATGGTGTAAAAAAGCATGCGAAAAAAACAACAAAAAAGTAAAAAAAAAACATAAGGTTAAAAGAAAAAATGAAAAGAGAACAAAGTACATAGGCAAAAAAGTAAAACAGATAGGAAAACAAAAATATGGAAAAGTAATAAATTTAAAAAGTAAATTATTAAAAACATAAGTATAAACATAAAACCAGCAGAAAAGAGATTGATAACGAGAAAAGAAAAAAAATAAGGAAAAAGAGGAACATAAAAAGACAAAACAAAAAAACAAGGAAAAACAAAAATAAAACAGAAAGCAAAAATAAAGTAAAGAATAGGAGTAAAATGAAGAACAATTATGAAAGAAACAGAAATCTAAGAAAGAAAATACAAAAAGAACAAATAAAATAATAAGTAGAAGTAGAATAAGTAGAACAAAAGGACAAAAAAGAAAACAATGGAAAGAGAAAAGAGAATAAAAATTAAAAAAAAAACAGGGAGCTAGGCAAAAAGTAAATTTATTATTATTATTATTTGGATGGATGGATAAAAGAAATTACTTATGAGAATCTAGAAAATTAACAAAACGGATAAACCGAATAAAATAAATGAAATGGAAAAAATCAATGAAAAGAATAAAATGAATAACATGAATAAACAAAAGAAAATGAACAAGGTGAATAAATGAATAAAATAATAACAGGAATAAAATGAATAAAATAAATAGAACAAATGAAATAAATAGCACGAATGAATCACAAAAAACAATAAAGGAAAATTGCACAAAAATTTAAAAAACAAAATAACAGTAAACTGTAAAATATGCCAGGAAAGCTAGGAAAAATAGAATATATGAAAAATTAAAAAGTAAAATATTTAAGAAATAAAGTATTGAAAAGAAATAAAATCCATAAAAACAAAATCGAGAATGAAATAGAATTGATAGAAGCCAAAAAAAGAAGGTATGGGAAAATAGAATAAATTACATTATTAACGAAAGCTAAATGAATAAAAGTATTGAAAAATTTAAAAAGTAGTGAAAAATGACATAAAGAAACGAAAAAGGAGGAAACCATGGCAACAATAAAGAAAAAAAGCAAAATAATATTCGAGCAAAATTAAAAAACGACGAAAAAAGAACAGAAAGGAAAGAATATAAAATAAGAAAAAAGTAATTACGGAACAACAAGCAAAATGGGAAAAAAGAAAGAGAAAGGTAACAAAAAGAAAAAAAAAACAAAGAAAAATAGATAAATGAAAAACCAAGAAATTAAACGAAGAAAAAAAAGTAGAAAATCGATAATCACAAAAGATACAGAAAAATTAGAAAGAGAAAACAGATAAAAAACAAAAAGAAAGAAAGCGACAAAATTAAAAAGGGGAAGTAAAAAGAAAAACGAACAAAAAAGGAAGAAACAATAGAGAAAAAAGAAAAAGGTATAAAGAAGATCCATCACGAAAGAAACAGAAAACTAAGCAAGAAAATACAAAAAGAACAAAGAAAGAAAGTACAAAAAGAAAGAAAGAAAAATAGGACAATCAAAAGACAAAATTTTGAACAGCCTGAGTACAGAACCGTTCAAGGCTCGGTGTTTAAAGGATTGCTAAGTTGCGGTTTTACAAATGTGTCGCAGATCGTTTTTTTTGTGCAAATTTGATGTTTTTAAACATGGCTAATATTGTAGCACTGGGTAACACTTGAACCGGTTCGATTCCTGTTCCTTTCATAGATATATGGTTAAATCCAGTTATTGCCGAAAAACTAGGTAAAGTTTAATAACAAAAAAGTAAAATTGTGGAAAAAAATAGGCTAAAAGAAAAAAATGAAAAGAGAACAAAGTGCATAGACAAAAAAGTAAAACAGAGAGGAAAATAAAAATATGGAAAAGTAATAAATTTAAAAAGTAAATTATTAAAAACATAAGTATAAACATAAAACCAGCAGAAATAAAAAGAAATGAATAATAGGTTAAAAATCAACGAAGGGGAAAAAGTCCAGTAAGATTCCGTTTTTGGCACGTTTCGACATGCTCCAGTTTTGGCAACAAAAAAATCCCAAGTAACAATTGAAGTTTTATAGCACGCTACAAGTGCAATCTAAGTTTTATTAGTGGCTATAAAAATATCATAAAACTTCAATTGTTCCTAGAGTTCCGTTTTTGGCAACATTGTTGTTGTACATAGTAAATCTTTTAAAAAATGCTCAATACACATTTTGTTGTAATAATTGATATTACTTTTAACATTATTTCCAAGCATGAGAATCATATTTACTATATTTTATAGAGGTGGGCATAGCGAATAAAATTAAATTTGCTGATTTTTTTTCTATCATTTCATTGCATTTCACATATTCTTATATAATTATTATTCTTGTAACATTTATGATGTCACAAATTGAAAATAAAAGCTTTTAAAGTAAGGTTCCATTTTTGGTTCGGTTCCAGTTTTGGCAATTGAAAAAAAATGTTGCCAAAAACAGAATCCTACAGTATAGACTATACAGGGTGTTTGGTTCATGAGTAAGAATCTCTCGAGGGGTGATTTACTGTCATATTTGGAGCAAAAAATCGCTCTACACATACCATCAAATCTCAACCGTTACAGAGTTATTGAACTTTTTGTATTAAAAACTTAGTTGTCTTAAAATAGCTCTAACTCAAAAAATATACTTTGTATTTCAAATCTTTTAGATACATTGGATAGGTGAGAAAATTTTCCACTGAAAAATGTCCTCAAATGTTTCAGCTAATTAGGTTAAGTAATCTTTTCACAGTAATTTATTTAAAATTTAACAATTTTGATCGATTTTTCGTTCACTTCGCGAAAATATTAATAGTTAACATCACTATTTTAATAATTCAAATTGTTAGTCTTGAAAAGTTGTATAATTTGTTCTTTGACATGATACACTTATCTTGTCTTGTTTTCGTGTGTTTGGGTTATTGAACTTGGATATTTTTATCTCATATTCACTAATACTAGCTCTTATTGAAAAAGTATGGCACTTATTGTACCTTTTCTTATTTTTATTCGAAAGGCAGGAAAATTTCGCAGAGAAAAATGTATTAATACCTTCCAGTTAAGTGAATTTAGTATACTTTTAAAGGTTGATTAGTTTAAAGTTAGTGTTATTATTAGCATTTTCGTTATTTTCTTAAAATAGTAAATAATAAACTTCACCATAATTATCATAAAATCAATGCATCTCAGCAATTTCTACAATTCTTCCTTTGACTCCATTCAATTATCTCTTTTAGTTTCGAAGCAAAATAATTTTTATCTTCTCGTTGCATATGCAAAAACAACGATTTCGAACCCACTGCATTTGTGATAAGGCCATGCTGTGTTAACTATTAAATTGCAGCGAAATGAAAAGCGATAGGGATAAAGTGTTAAATAACAAGTTGTAGAGAATATTAAGGGGCACCAAATGAACAATAGTGACGATAAATTTAGTTGAATAATAATTAGAATAATTACAAAAATCACCAAAAACGTAAATTTTGAGTTATTTTACTAGTGAAAAGTCATGTAATACACTTAACTAAAAGATATCTGTACATACATCGAAAGGAAATTTTCTCAGCTTTCCAATAAATCCCTGATAATAGCGATATAAAGCATATTTTTTAGATTAGAGTCTTTTAAGAACTTGCAAGTCAATTACAGGAAAAGTTTAGAAGTCAAAATACAAGGAAACGAGAAGAGATAGGGATATTATGTTGAAGAACAAATTATGTATCGTCCCCAAACCCAACTTTTGGATAATAGATATTGCTATAATCATAATTCATTATTTTGAGAAAATTAACAAAAACCTCATCGAAAACACTAACTTTTAACTACTTTACAACTAAAAGGTAATTAAAACTAATTATCTGAAAGACATGAAAACATTATTCAATAGAAAATTTTCTCACCTTTCCAATGGCACTAAAATATTTAAAATACGAGGTATACTTTTTGAGTTAGAGATGTTTAAAGATAAACAAGTTTTTTGCACAAAAAGTTCAATAACTCTGTAACGGTTGAGATTTGATGGTATGTGTAGAACGATTTTTTGCTCCAAATATGACATTAAATCACCCCTCGAGAGATTCTTACTCATGAACCAAACACCCTGTATAATTAAAAAAGTGTAGATAACGTAAAAAGTCGCAAAATGAAAAAAAAGAAGAAAGGAAAAGAGCAAAATAGCAAGAATGAAATGAAAAGCAAGGAATAACCAATTAAATAATTAAAAATCTAAACAAGTGAAAAAGAAAAAATAGTAAATGATTTTAATAGTACGCTGAATATAAAATGACAGTTGGACAAATTCGAATATTTCGTGTTTAATGTTCATTAACCACAAGAATCAGTTCGAATATGTTCAAGCATGCTATTACTATTTACTATACAATTGCACACGTCATTTCTGATGATGGCATCACGCGCAGGGAATGGGTTAAAATTGGAAAATCTATTAACTTTGAAGATCAATAATATCAGAATTAGCAAAAACTACATAAAAGCTAAAACCTCATAGTTCTCGTAAATAGTAAACATATTGAAAACAACAATAATAGCAAAAGAGCCAAATGAATTTATACAAATCGTCCAATTACCCAAATATAGCAATTATCATAAAATAACACAAGCACATAAACAGCAAAAATATTAAAAAATCGATACTTTGAATATACTACAAAATAAAACATAACAGAAATAGGAAAATTGTAACAAAATCAAAAATCGCAGGATCTGCTAAAATGAAAAAAAGATATAGGTAAAGTATCAAAATAGAAAAGAAAATGAAAAATAAATACAGTGAATACCCATTTTTTTAAGCCCCAGATTTTATCAGTTTTTTACCCGATTTGGTCAGCCTCATATGGTAAAATATTTTATGAGCTCTAGCAGAAGAACCAAGTCAAATTCGAGCAAACCCTTCCTCTGAGCATACTTCTATGCAAAAATTAGGAAATCCGCTTTTTTTTAAATTTTGCACTTGAATACCACCTTAAGGGAAATTTAAAACAAATAATCAGAAAGGCTTATGGGGCTACATCTAGGGACTTGAGAATAATTTTTTAACAGCTTCGATTAGTTAAAAAGAAAGACAAAAATTTGTCCCAATTTTTTCAATATCCCCCAGCCCAAAATAAGAAAAACTGAAGACGAACGGAAATTATAGAAATGTCTTCAAGGTAACGAAGGAAAAAAGAGGAGAAATGTCTAAAACAATCGAACTACTAGGAAATAAAAAACAGAAAAAAATCTAAAATCACAAAAGTGCCAAAATAGTAAAAATTGCAAACATTTCAAAGAAGGTAAAAACAAATGCATAATTTCAACAAAAGCCAATCTACACAAATTTCAAACATTTCAAAATCAAAATTGCATAAAATATATTATTTTAAACGCCACAAAAAAGAGAAAATAGAAGAATATCCAATATAAGAACAAAGGAAGGAGAAAAGAAGGAAAAGTAAAAAAAGGAAAATCAAAGAAGATAGGAAAAACACAGTAAAGAAAAACAAAGCGATATAAAAGAGGAAAAATAAAAGAAAGAACAAAAAGTAAAAAGAACAATCACGAAAGAAACAGAAAAAAGGAAGAGAATACAAAAAATGAACAAATATAAAAACAAAAAAGAAATAGGACAAAAAGAAAGAGAAAAAAGAAGAAGAAAATTACGAAAATCGAGAAAAAATTAAAAGTAAAAACAAGAAGATGATGGACAAAAAGAAGAAACAAAGAAAACCAAAGAGAAACTAGGAAAGAAAATACAAAAAGAACAAAGAAGAAAGAAAAAAACAAAAGAGGAACAAAAGAACAAAAAGAAAGACGAAAAAGAAAAGTGAACAAATGGAAAAAAATCTATATGGTATTTCAATAGTGTTTATGATGCGATTAGCCCATGAAAACGCCATCACCATGATCCTGTAGATCCCGTGTAAAAACTAAGTTTTGGTGTATCTATGGGTTATTGAGACCGATTTCTGGTGTTTTGATGGTTGTCAAATTTGAAACGCACCATATTCGTGGTCTTTTTAAGGGGTTGTATGGTGTTTGAACCAATGAGAATTTGCTCGGGTATAGACAAAATTTAGAACAGCCTGAATTCAGAACAGTTCAAGGTTCAGTCAATATATACGGCCTATTTTAAAACTTATTAAAAAAAATAAAGGAACAAACCACCAGAATCGAAAAAATGAAAAAAAGAAACATGAAAACTAATAAAATAGAACATATTAAACATAAAAAATGCAATAGAAAAAATTGAGTCCATAAAAAATTTAAGAGGAAATAGGATCTATGAAAACAGAAAAAAAATAATAAAACAACAGAATACAGGAACAAGAACAATGGCAAAATAGAGTAAATTACATAATAAAACAAAATGAAAGCAACGAAAAACGATAAAAAATTAGAAGGAAAAGGAAGAAAAATAATTAAAAGGTCTTTTTGGTGGTATCCAACGGGGAAAACAGATCGAAATGGTTTTACTCTTTAACGACATTCATGTAGCTAGAGATTACTGAATAGATGAAGTTATGAAAATTTAGAACCGGTTCTCATGGTAACGAGGGACAAATCTGTCTTTGCCGTGAGACATGCTAGTAGACTTGAGCGATTCATAGTAATGTTGCCTAAGCTCGACTCCTACCAGCAGAAGACAAAAAATTAGTCTGTGAGATTTTAAACCTGTTTCTAATGGTCCTGCCACTTCTAGTTTTCGGATCTGTATGTCATTGCTGTTCCTTGAGTACTAGGGCTATAAATTTGCAAAACTTTCCCTACTCAGAAATCTCTAGCTAATTGAAAGTTGCTAAACAGTAAAAAAGAAAATGTGATTACAATTCACGAGCATTTTCGCTATCCGAAGGGTAACCCTGGGAGTACCGAGCATCCAAAACGGGGATAACCCACAATTCACATGTTCTTTCCTTATCTTTCGTTTTAGAATTATGATGGCAAAGTTGTTGTGTGACATTTAACGCTATATTTGATCATTTCATATTAGTTCGGAATTCAGTCGCCAAGACGGCGCTGTTATCAACTTTTAATGGAACGAGATATAAAGATGATATCTACGGCAAAGTTGTACGTCAGGTAGTTATAAATATATCTTCTGTAGGTCCTCCAAGTTTTGAAATATGGTGCATTTTTGAAAACATAATCTGTAAGTAAATGTTTTAACTAAAACCTTCGCTTTACCAAACCATACAGGACCTACAAAGTTTGCATCTTCAGAAGATATGCTTAAAATGATAGGACCTACAACTTTCTCGAAGAAACCACATTTCTATCTAGCTTCATTAAAAGTTGATGACAGCGCCGCCCTAGCAACTGAATTCCGAACTAGTGTGATTCAACCGAATTAAGTGCTAGGTGCCGTGCAGCAACTTTTCCAAAGACACCATACATTTATAACGAAAGATAATAATTGATTCCACGTTTTTCAATTTTTCGACAAGAATATACCATTTTTCTCTTAATCCCTTATTGCTCGGTCAACTTTCAATGTAGAGACATAACACTTTCACTGGCATTTTCGAAAAAATACGGTGGATTATCATTACATCTCAAACTGGAACGTTGGTTCCACGGGTTTGAAGGCAATCCAATAATTTAGAACTAGTGTCACAATATTCAGCGCATGACCAGACAACTTGCTTGATGTAGTGATATTTTTAGTAGTTGTATAGCCTTTTGAATCAGTGTGTCTTCATAGACTATTCATGCATTTTTAAGCATTGGATGAGGTCATTTTAAATTTTTCAAGCGGTAAACCTAAACTTATACATACAAAGATGACTGAAGAAACCCAACTCTTCAGGAACCATCGTCTTCTATTTGATTAAAAAAATCATAAAACATGAACTATGACCATGACCATGAAATTTCATGAACATGAAATTCAGCAAGTTGGTGCAAATCCAGCTTTTCAAAGTTGGGTTTTGTGCCCTTGTGTGCAAATTCCTTCTGGAAATAATAGAGTTCCTTCCCCTATACTTATCAGCGACCCAGAACATCTCTGTTTCGCTAACCGCGACATCACTGGGCACCAGCCAGTTGCATTAGGCGTTTACATATTGTGTGAACTGTTTGAATTCAGTGTCTAACTGGCGGTCAATTTGGTGTTAGTTTATGGATATATAGTCTAACTGACAGCAAGTTGGTGTCAGTTACTGACGAGTGGGGCACGAATCGTTCAAATCTATAATAAATTGTTTATTAGTTTAATTTCTCTGATATTTTACATTGAATTCACCACTAAAATAAATTGTGATTAAAAATTGTGCAAAATAAAGAAGATAGTAACTAAAAAAGGACAAGGACACCAAGTCAATCCCACACTCCCCGTAATTACAGTTGCACCAGCAGTAGTAAATAGAAAATTGCATTCTAAATCAAACCCCGCTCCCTGTCTCTCAAGGCAAAAGCTAACAACAATCTGGTTTGTAAGCCGTTCGCGAGGCGATAGAGCAAACAGAAAAAGAAAGAAAAAAAAATGAAATGACACAAAACCAACCCGTAATAGTAAAAAGCGATTATTGAAGGTGCATGAATGAAATTGCGCAGTACTCTCCTCCCTTCCGCTTGCCAAACCATTTTCCGAAGTAGCACTTACTTCGTTTTTTTCCAGGTCACCGCTGCAGTGAATTGCGACGGCGGAATCGTCGTCGTCGTAGTAGTAGTAGTAGTTAATGTTGACTGTCATACAGTTCTCATAGTCATCACCGACCGTAGGTCGTCGGTCAACCGACAGGCGCCAAATTCTGGGAAATATTTTTAACGCCCAACTACTACCCCGCTTTTTATTTGTCGGAAATTCTTGAAATTTGATCTGACGCAAACAGTTAGTCATTGCTGGTCTCCGCAATCCCGACCGCTGGATTGAAACGACCGTGGGAGGGTTGGTGGATGACAACAACCAAATTGCTGCATCCGAGAAGCTGCACCAGCGAGTGACATTCGACGTGGGTACTGACTGATGTTGGTTCTGTCTAGAGAGTGACTTGCAACACCGGTCATTCTAGGCCGGAAATGGTGGTCGTGCTTGTGTCATGAGTTAGTCATTCGTGTGATGGCTTGCGTACCGAGCAAGCAACTGTGTCTGAGTCCTAAGAATGCAATCATTAGTTCATGACGCTTAAATGATCGAATAATCCTGGAAAATTCGATTTCGTCTTGTCAGTAGCTGCCAGACTGACTTTACCGCCAGGTCGCCATTACTTCTAAACCTTTATTAGATGGGAATGACATGATCAGTTTGGTGTTAAATATGCGGGCTAAATACGCATTGGTTTGACTGAGTGTGCTAACGCGCTGACAAATTCGCGGTTTCTACACATGCATACAGGCATCTATAGAAAACACAGATCAATGTATGGATACATTTTGCTTAGATAGAGGCTCCATGAAAATAAGCAATTTTAAGTCATCGATACGTAGTTTATTTGTAAAATCTAATTCCGATCTGGAACAAATATTCAGCATCCGCAGTCAGTCATGAAAAGAGAACAGAGAGAGAAAGAGACCGCCCAAAGCCCCCACTTCCGCTAGATCAAAGAAAACAAAAACACGCAACAGGCCAGCATGGATAAATCACTCCAAATCGGCGGTGACCCTACAGCGCGCCTACCAGAGGCAGTGTCGGCTTCTTCTCTTAACACGTTCCGCTCCGATCCTACCCCCGCAGAAAGCAGTGCTCGTAAACAGCCGCTTGCCAGCCGGAACTACATTCCATTAGTAGTTAGAACCTCATAAATTATCGAGCAAGAAAACCTTTCGCCATAAATCGACAACGGGCCAATGCGAGAAGGGTCTTCTCGTTGTCGGGTATTGAGCCGGGCAATGGTCCACCATCGAATGGGTGAAAGGATGGCGCACCGAGACGCAACGGGTTGCATGGTTCTGGTTGAATGAAGTTGCTGCCCTGGTATTTGCGCTATGTGTGAAAAGGAAAAGGAGAGGGACCGAGAGAGAGACGGTATACGGAAACTAAGCCGGCACCGGTTGACCAGTCTAAAGTTAAGCATCTTCTGGCAAGCATATGCATCTACCCTTCCTACCGACCGACCTACCTACCTACCTTGCTATCTATGTATCATCTAGCAAACCGACGACCGATTGAACAGATCCAATGTGTGGCACAAATAGCTGACCTATATTCCAAGCAGAGTCCAACCAAGCAGGCTAGGCACTGCGGCAACGACTGACCTACCAACCAACCAACCAACCGATCGACCGGGTCTCGTAGCAGCAGCAGCAGCAGCAGCAGGCGAGTTTTAATTCTTCCCTGTCACTCTGGCAGCACATCGAGGAGGCACTAGGTACTTGTTTTTTTGTGCGGAATGTTTACGTTGAACGTGGATGATAAATGTGTACAACATACTACGAGAGAAAGGGAGAGACCTTATCAGAGACCGACAGCAAATGAAACTGGGTGAAGATCGTACCGGACGGAGGATAAACGGATCCAACGCGCGGGCATAAATTATGCTGCTGAGAGGTTCCCTGACTCTGTACATTCATGCTCCAAATGACGCGCGGCATGGCACGCGCTTTTTTGTGTAACTTCCGGTCCAACAGCGCCGTCGCCACTGCAGCCGTTTTTGATAAGGTTGCTGTCGAGTGATTGCGTCACGCCTTGGGTGTAACTCAGAATAAGAAGAAAGAACAAACATACAAAGCTTGGGTGCAGTTCCGTTAACTATCACCATCGTGCGAATGTTCTTTTTTTTGGCGAAGTTTCCTGGAATAAGGCTACCATATATTATGTATCCAGTCGCGATTCAATTCTTGATAGCGACCAATTTTCCACGGAATTCAATTATGACGCGCGGTCTTACGACACATCAGCGGACGATAAAATCAGTCGACTGAAAACTACACACGCGTTGTATGTAGTACTACTATACACGTTACGGTTAATCGATTCCAGTAAAAGGTGGCGTCGAGGTCGGCAGCCTGGAAGGCCGGCCGGCCGGCGAGTGCGTCAGGAACAACGGCAGTTAGGAACGAAAAAAACGTGATTACCTTCACACGGTGTGCTGCAATAGATATAATCGTGTTTTCATTCCCAGCCGTTTTGTCTGTTCCGAGAACCGGTACAAAACACCTCACGTTGAGCGGGTCGTAGGATTGGTATTTAATTTCGCAAATTGAAAATAGAAAACTGAAAATTGAAAATCGTAAATTGCAAATTGCAAATTGAAAGTTGAAAGTTGATAGTTGAAAGTTGATAGTTGAAAGTTGAAAGTTGAAAGTTGAAAGTTGAAAGTTGAAAGTTGAAAGTTGAAAGTTGAAAGTTGAAAGTTGAAAGTTGAAAGTTGAAAGTTGAAAGGTGAAAGTTGAAAGTTGAAAGTTGAAAGTTGAAAGTTGATAGTTGAAAGTTGAAAGTTGAAAGTTGAAAGTTGAAAGTTGAAAGTTGAAAGTTGAAAGTTGAAAGTTGAAAGTTGAAAGTTGAAAGTTGAAAGTTGAAAGTTGAAAGTTGAAAGTTGAAAGTTGAAAGTTGAAAGTTGAAAGTTGAAAATTGAAAATTGAAAATTGAAAATTGAAAATTGAAAATTGAAAATTAAAAATTGAAAATTAAAAATTGAAAATTAAAAATTGAAAATTAAAAATTGAAAATTAGGAATAGAAATTTGAAAATTGAGAATTGAAAATTGAAAATTGAGAATTGAAAATTGAAAATTGAGAATTGAAAATTGAACACTGCAAATTGCAAATGGGAGATAGCAAATTGAAACTGAAAATTGAAAATTCAAAATTGAATTAAAATTTTCAAATTCTCAATTTTTCAAACCTTCAAATTTTGAATTTTCAAATATTTAAATATTGTAAATATTTTAGTTTTTCAATTTTTATCTTAGATCTTTTAAATTTCTAAATTTGAAATTATGAAATTTCTTAAACTTTTAAAATTAGAAAGTTTTAAAAAAAATTGATCTCAATATTTTTAAATTCCCGATTTTTTAAATTTTCGCATTTTTTGATTTTAAAATTTCAAAATTTTCAGATCTCGAAATTTTTATATATTTGAATATTCAAATTTTTAAATTCTCATGTTTTTAAATTCTAAGATTTTCAGATCTTTAAACTTTTGAAATTTTAAATCATTTAATTTTTATAGCGCTAAATTTTTGAAAGCACATTTTCAAAATTTTTAAATCAAGATTTTTCAATCATTAAATTTTTAAAATTCAACAGTTTGAAATTTTTGTATACTTAAATGTTTAAATTTCTGATTTTCTAAATTTTTTAAGTTTATAAACTCAAAAGTTTTAAATCTTTAAAGTTTTAAATAGTAATTTTTTTCATTTCAAAATTTTTCAATTTTCGAATCTTTATATTTATAAATTTTTAAATATTAAGAATTCCATTTTAAATTTTTAAATATTACGACTTTAAAATTCTTGAATTTTTAAATTTTTGAATTTTAAATATTTGAACATGAAAAATTTTCTCAAATTTTTATATATTAAAAATGTTAAATCTTCATATTTTAAAATTTTTTGAATTTTCGAATTTCAAATATTTAAAAATTTCAAGAATTTGATATTTTTATTTTTAAATTTTTAAATCAAAAAACTTGAAAATTTTTAAATTTTCGAATATTTATATTTTTAAATTGCTAAAATTTCAAATATTAGAATTTTTAAATTTTTAAATCTTTAAATTTTCATATCTTGAAATTTGCAAATTTATGAATTTCTAAATTTTAATTTCTATAAATCTTTATATTTTTGAATTTTAGATGGTTAGATTTTCGAATTTAAGTGTTTTTAAATTCTTCAATTGTTGAATGATTAAATTTTTTGAATTTTAAAGTGTTTTAATTCTTAAGCTGTTGAGTTTTGTATCTTCAATTTTTTTTATTTTTTAAAATTTTTAAATCCACATTTTAGAAATTTTAAACTTTTAAGTTTTAAAACTGCTATTTTTTCAAATTAATTTCCAAATTTCAAATCTTTTAAAGTTCTAATTCCTTAATATTTAAAAGATTTTAAATTTGTAATATTTAATATGTTATAATTTTCAGATATTTACGATTATAAGGTTTTAAAATTCAAATTGGTTTAACAAAAATTTTTAAATTCTCTGATTCTAAAATTTTTAAAATGTTAGGTTTATTAAAATTTGTATTTTTAAATATTTCGGTTTTCAGATGCAGTATAGATCCGTTTTTATCAGCCCCTTGGCGAATTTTAAGCTGATAAAACAGGGACATTGATAAAATTGGGACACACATTTTTCTGTCTTTTCAATAAACCGAAGCTCTTAAAATATTCTTCTTTGTTCCTTAGATATAGCCTTGCAACCTTTTCTGATTATTTACTTTAAGTGCCTCTTAAGGGGGTCTGACAGAGCAAAATAAAAAAAAATATTTTTATTTTTGCATTATTCGGATCTCTAAGATAAGAAATATATGCCCACGAAAGGACTTACTCGAATTCAACTTGGTTCGTCTGCTAGAGCGCATCAAACTACCAACTATCAATTTTTATATGAAGCTGATAAAAACGGGTCAAAAGCTGATAAAATCGGGGGTAGATGAATCGGGGGCTGATAAAATCGGGTTTCCACTGTATTTAAATTTTCAACTTTCGAAAATTTCTTATTTGTAAATCTTTAATTTTTAGAATTTCTAAATCTTTAAATTTTGAAATTGTCAGATTCTTAAATTTTTGAATCCTTAAATTTTTCAGTATTTGTTGGTTTAGATTTTTGAATTTTTAGTTTTTCAAATTATGGTATTCCCACATATTTTTAAAAATTCCTAAAATCATAAATATTCAAAATTTCAAATTTTCAAGTTGTTAAATTTCTAAAATTGTAAATTTTGAGATTCTAAAATTTTTATAATTTTGGAATTTTTAAATCACTAAATTTGAAAATTATTATTTTTCTTTGACTTTCAAATTTTTGAATCTTTAAATCTAGATTTAAAACTTTTAAAATTTTTAATTCTTTTTAATTTTTTTAAAATGTGAAAATATTGCATTTTGAAAAAGTGAAAATGTGCAAATGTGAAAATATAAAAATGTGAAAATATGAAAATGTGAAGATGTGAAAATGCGAAACTGTGAAAATGAAAAATCTTAAAATGCGAATATGAGAATATGTGAAAATGTAAAAATGTGAAAATGTGAAAATGCTAAAATGTGAAAATGAAAAATCTGAAAATGCGAATATGAGAACATGTGAAAATGTGAAAATGAAAAATCTGAAAATGCGAATAAAAATGTAAAAATGTGAAAATCTGAAAATGTGAAACTGTGAAAATGAAAAATCTTAAAATGCGAATATGAGAATATGTGAAAATGAAAAATGTGAAAATGGAAAATGTGAAAATATGAAAAGATGAAAATGTGAAAATCTGAAAATGTGAAAATGTGAAAATGTGAAAATGTAAAATTGTAAAAATGCACAAAAATATTTAAAAATATTAATATTTATAAATAGCATCAGCAAATTTGAAAATTTAAAAATATTAAAATTCAAAACTTTAAAAGCATAAAAATCTGAATGTTTCAACATTTCAATATTTGTGAATTTAAACACATGAACATATAAAATATATAAATATAAAGATTCAGAAATTTAAAAAGGGAAAATTAAATTAAAAAATTTAGCAATTCAAAAAAAATTAAAATTTGAGCGCTCAAATTTTTTAAAATGCAAGCATTTAGAAATTTAAAGCATTTAAAAACGGGAAGATATAAAAATTTAATAACTAAGGATTTAAAAAACTTCAAAATCCAAAATTTTTGAAAATTTGAACTAAAAAAATTTAACGATTGAAAAAATCAATAATTTGAAATTATAAGCATCTAAAGATTTAAAGATTTTAAAATTTAGAAATTCATTTATTTAAAAATTTAGAATTTGATGGTTTAAAACTGTAAAGATCTAAAAATTAAAAAAATTGTAACTATGAATATCCAAAAATTTACAAAATTTCAGATTCATATGGTCGGTGTTAAGTCAGACCGGACCAAGTCGCAAAACATCAAAAAATTAGTTAATGATAGCACTGGAAAAAGAATTTCTTCATCTACATTCCACTTTCACCAGATTTGAAATATGAAACAATAAACAAGAATTATGGTAAAAATTATTTTCCAATTATAATGTAAAGGATGCTGCGATTCAAACTTTAAACGCGTTTTTCTCGAAATCAATGCATTGTCACTTAGTCCGGTCTGACCTAACACCGACCATATAATCTAAAAATATAAAAATTCAAAAAAAATATGAATATTTTACAATCTTTGAAATTTGAAAATTTTAAAATATTAAGGTTTTAGAATTTAAGAGTTTGGAATTTTAAAACTTTATGATTTAAGAGTTTAGAGATTAAAAGCTTTGCAAAAAAATTTGAAAAAATAGAAATTTCAAAATTTTAAAACGTAAATATTTAAAACTCCTGTATTCAATTCAAAGATCCGAAAATTTAAAACAGAAGGAAATTTGAAAAGACAGAAATTGAAACATATAAAAATTTTAAAATATAAAAATGCAAAAATTGAAAAATTTTGAAATTTAGTTTTTTAAACTAACAATTTAAAAGTTTAAAAATTTTTGAGTTTAAGTACGTAAAATATTAGAAAGTTAGTAATTTAAAAATTTAGAAAAAATTAAGACCCGAAAATATTAAAAATTTGGAATTTAAAAATATAGAAAGACGAAAATTAAAAAAATCCTGGTTCAAAAAAAATTGATTTTAAGAATTTAAAATATAAAAATTTAAAGAATTAAAAGTTCGAAAGTTTGAAGATTTGAAAATCCCAGATGTTGAAAATTTGAAAACTTCAGAATTTGAAAATTTAAAGATTTGAGTGCTTGAAAATATAAAAATTTAAGAGTTTAAAATATCTGAATATGTAACAATTTTGCAATAAAAAATACAAGTATTTAAACATTTAATAATTTCGAAATTTAAAACTATAAAAATTTAAGGATTTAAATTTGAAAACTTGAGCATTTGAATATTTGAAAATTAAAAAAAATTAAGGATTGAAAAATTTAGAATTTGAAAATATGAATTCAATTTTCAATCGAGTTTTGTCCGAGAACATCCATTTTCTTATGCTTACATTTACCTCGACGGCACGAATTAAACCAAACAAACCCGAAAATTCAATGAACAACGACCGTACCCCGTTCCATTAGCAACACCATCCGCTCCCCTAAACGCGTTCGGCTTCCGCAATAAATCAATCCGATTGTCAACACTCCGATAGAAACCATCACGCGTGCCCACATCCATTATGGCAAGATAATTTGACAAATGGCGGAATCAAAATGAATTTATTAGTTCCCACCAACATCACTTCGACTGGGGCCCGTTCCGTTCCGAGCCAAAAAAACAAGTTTGGAGAGGGCGGCAGTGGAGCGGTGAAGCAAACAGCGTCGATAACATGGGTACCTAGGAATTGTGGCAGCCAAAATATCGCCACCGCCTTTACACGCATCATTTTACACATATGCATGGCCTGCCTGGACTGGACTGAAACCCGCGCACCGACCTACACTCACATTACAAACTCATCAGGCACGCACGCAGTTCGTCCGGTTTACTGGTGGTGGGTGGCCGGTTGTGGGATAGGGAGGCGTTCGCCGCTCGGTTCGGAAGGCGTTGGTGGTGATAATGGCCGCCGTTTCCCCGGAATATTTTGATTACATCAACCGTTTCGAGGTCGAGGCCTTCGCCAGGGTTGCACCACACACAGGAAAGGATGGGGTGGTGCGTGCGTGTGTGTGCGTGGGGCTATGTGTGCATACTGGAAGAAAGGTCAAGAAAAGGGGGGCTTGCGGGACAATTTTGTTTTAGCGTGTAATGTAATCAAAACAAAAGTGAACGCGGCGTGGTAGACAGGTTGGGTGACGCAGTTGGGTTCTCGCGAAAATGTTTTTTTTCTTTTGCGGTGGGAGTATAAATAGGGGAGGGGAATACTGTTTTTTTGGAGAAGCGTCCGCGCTGATGAAGCTATTTTTGGGGTTTTATGTTTTGATGGAACCGACGGATGGTTGTCCTAAATGTTTGCGCTGAGTGATGAAATGATTGCACAGTACTACTACACGTGTTGGTTAGCTGTTATTTTTTCGTGCCAAGGTCGACGTAGTCATCGTGAATATTTTTGGATTAAATTACCGAGGTTTGCGATTTTTTATTCGGTTGAGGGAAAGCAGGAAAAATATTGTACGCTAGGGCAACGCCGGAACGCGTATTAGGGAGAAGTAGGTCGATAATAGGAATTGGAGTATAAACAAATCTCGTGTCAGAAATAGATTTAATAAAATGTAGATCAACTATAGTTTAAAGAGATAGATTCAAAACTCGATTTAATCTGGGAAGGTTAAAAGATTGGAATACACAAATTTAGGCATACTGAGGGTAATACACCTAATTTAGATAAAGTTGGATTTTTGTGTTCGGAACTCATTTCATCAGTAACTAACACCAACTGAATTGGAGTGAATGCCTAAAGCGGCTGGTCCCAAGTGGAATATCGAACCTGAATTATGGTGAAATAATGTCTTTGAAGGATAATTAACTGCGGCTAGATCTATTTTTGTGTAATTACAAAGAGAGGGCTAGAAGCTCTTTTAATTTGAGTGAATAGTTTCGTTTGAAACGCGTTTCAAGCACCACCAATTTTTATTTGTCTTTCAATTGCCAATAAAGCAACATTAAGAACGAACAGTATTTTTTGGAATTATTTTTTTAATTTTTCGTTGAAAGGAAAATTATACTTTCTTCCTTCTTCATCTCATGAGCTGTTCTACAAGGTAAATTTGTGGTATCAGTACCTAAATACAAATAAAATTGATTTCAACTACAAGAACTGCGGTTTAGTCATCACATATCTGTCGTATTGTATTATCGTAAATGGCACAAGCGTTTCTATGCTAACGTATTTGATCGCGTGGGCGCTTGTATGTCGCGCATGCTATTGCATTCGCATTATACACAATTGGATTGTATAACCGTATGGTCAATTGCATGTTCGCGTGGGTTCTTGAATGTTGGTGCGGAACGCGAAGCTGATGTTTAATTTTGAGTGTACGGCTCCAATACCAGAAGAGTCACTAGAGTTCCCGGTAATGTCGCTTTGAAACTAGTTTTCCGAGCAAACGAAAAGCCCATAATTCCCCCAAGGTCATGGTCCAAATTTACTCCCACTACATGGTGTTTTTATAGTATTTTAAATGGGTTCAGCCCATGAAAACACCATAACCATGGTCCGATAGGTCCCATATAAAAACTATATTTTGGTGTACTTATGGGTTTTTCAGACCATTTTATTGTATTTTCATGGTTGTGAAATTTGGCACGGACCACAATCATGGTATCTTTATGCGATTTTGTGGTGTTTGACCCAAGGAGAATTTTCTTGGGTTCCTACTTTTTTTTCAAATGATCCTCCTGAAGGTATGGATCTAGGCTGCTAGGTTCGAGGGTAGAAGCATCCTGACGTAAACCGCATTTGTATAATCGCACTTAAAACCACGTAAACGTCCACTTAATCAGAAGGGCGTTTTTATGTTGGCGGATCGCGGGGCTAGATTTTGGTGGCTAATCGCAATTGCATGTTTGCGTTTGTGATCACGGTTGCATTATAGCACTGGGCACAAGCATTTGTATGTATGTAATAGGTTAACACGTATATGCAATTTCTTAATTGAATTTGTTTTTTAGACGAAAACTGAAGGCATACACCTAGGCTGCTAGGACTAAAAGTAAGAACTTCCGGACGCGACCGATTCATAATTGCGTGGGAACGGGCGTGGTATAATCGCACTTCAGACCACGTTAATAAATTCGCAAGTGCTAATATATTGACTCGATCACTGGAGCGTTTTTATGCGTGACCAGATTTGTGTTATCGCGAAGGACACAAATGATGACGTGTGATTCGTCTGGAATTTCGAACGCTCGCGGCGGCTTTCACTATGATATTTAATGTTGAGTGTACGGTTTAGAAGAAGGAAGAAAGTGTGCTCCTTCATCTCGCTGGAACATTGGCAACCACAAACTTGTTGCCTCGTGTATACAAGTTCCGTATTTTGAAGTGGGACCTCCCGGATGAGTACGATTCATGATCACGCGAGAGCGGGCGTTTATAAATTCGTAAGTGCTAACGCGTTGACTTAATCGCCGAAAAGTTTCTTTTTTGCAAAATCTAGGTAATTATGCATGAATGATTGCATTTGCGATCGGGTTGATATTATCGCAAAGGGTCTGAGCGTTTGTATGTTATTGTATGTTTGTAGCATATGCTGGCGCGTTTGAAATTTCGCGTGCACTAATGCGTTGTGGTCGTATGCATCTTCTCATGTGCTTTTAAGTGTCGCCGAAAAAACAAACGAAAATATAACACATTAATTTGACATTCATTCAGTAAAGGTTAGATGGGCATACGACTCGTACAATGTATCAGAGAACGCCAACAAAAACAATTGATGTGAAAGGTGAGGAAACATACAGCACATTACAATATACATTATTAATCCGAACACCACTAGCTACTGGTAGAAATTTGGTTTGTGTTACAGAGAAAGTCACAATGTACTCAGTTCATTAAAACGTTCTATTTGGCCCAATATTATTCGGCCGAATTAGTAATTTAACCGAATATTAGTAGGCTGAATGCCATTTGGTCGAAAGGGTCATTTGGTCAAAAGAATCATTACCCAGGTTATTTGGCCGAAAGGGTAATTTGGCAGAAAAGGTCATTTGGCAGAGTCATTTGGCCGAAGAGGTAATTTGGACGAAAGAGTCATTTGGCCGAAAGGGTCATTTGGTCGAAAGAGTCATGTAATCAAAAGGATTATTTGCCCGAAAGGGAAATTTGGCCAAAAGAGTAATTTAACCGAAAAGGTAATTTGTGTGAAAGGATAAATTGGCCGAAAAAGTCATTTGGATGAGTTATTTGGCCGAAAAGGTAATTTGGCCGAAAGGGTCATTTGGCTGAAAGGGTCATTTGGTCGAAAGGGTAATTTAACCGAAAGGGTAATTTGACCGAAAGAATAATTTGGCCGAAAAGGTCATTTGGCCGAAAAGGTCATTTGGCCGAAGGGGAAATTTGGCCTAAAGTGTAATTTGCCCGGAAGGATAATTTAGCCGAAAAGGTCATTTGGCTGAGTCATTTGGCCGAAGGGGTAATTTGGCCGAAAGGGTCATTTGGCCGAAAGGGTCATTTGGCCGAAAAGGTAATTAGGTCGAAAGGATAATATGACCGCAGGGGTAATTTGGTCAAAAGGGTCATTTGGCCGAAAGGGTAATTTAATAGGAAATGTCGTTTGACCGAAATGGTTATTTGGCCAAAAGGGTAATTTAGTCGAAGGGGTAATTTGGCCGAAAGGGTAATTAGGCCGATAGGTTCTTTTGACCTAAAAGGTAATAAAGTCGAAAGGAAAATTGAGCGATGTCATTTGGATGAAGAGGTCATTTGGCTGAAAGGGTGATTTGGCCGAAAGGGTCATTTGGCCGAAAGGGTAATTTGACCGAAAAGGCAATTAGGTCGAAAGGATAATATGGCCGCAGGGGTAATTTGGTCAAAAGGGTCATTTGGCCGAAAGGGCAATTTAACCGAAAAGGTAATTAGGTCGAAAGGATAATATGGCCGCAGGGGTAATTTGGTCAAAAGGGTCATTTGGCCGAAAGGGTAATTTAGTCGGAAATGTCGTTTGACCGAAACGGTCATTTGGCCAAAAGGGTAATTTAGTCGAAGGGGTAATTTGGCCGAGAGGGTAATTAGGCCGATAGGGTCATTTGACCGAAAAGGTAATAAGGTCAAAAGGATAATTTTGCGAAAGTAATTTGGCTGAAGGGGTCATTTGACTGAAAGGGTAATTTGGCCGAAAAGGTCATTTGATAGAGGGGGTATTTTGGCTAAAAAGGACATTCGGCCGAAAGTCAGTTGGTCAAAGGTGTAATTTGGCCGAAAGAGTAATTTGGCCGAAAGGGTCATTTGACCCAAAGGATTATTTGGTCCAATGGTAGTTGGCTAAAGGCCATTTAATCACAATTTTAATGATTTTTTGGATTACATGAACACATATTGTATCGTTTCACTGAATGTGTTGTAAGGGACAGTATCGATATGGGATGAAGAAAATGCAATAATTCAGATTCGAATATTAGTACGATCCGAAGTATTGTATCCACACCATATATTAGAAATTCAGAACCAGTACAATGATTCTATTGATGCTTTTTAGGCTGGCTTCAGCATACTACTATTACTAACGCAATTCGAATGAATTCCAAAAATACGATATAATAGATTATTATGACACTACCATGGCTGTATAAAAAATAGAAGCAAAATAATCACTTGACCTTGTGTTATTGATCCCGACTTTTTGCGTAGGTACAGTCGAAGTCAATTCATTTGAGATAAGAGTTAATTTTAGGCGTATGAGAACAACGTCATACGACAGTGTAACCAGCCCTATATAGGGATACAAATTATTTGTAATTTAAGAGCTTTTGGAAATATTCGACGGAATAACAGATCAAATTCTTTGGATTCTAAAATTCCAATTTTGGTGTCTAGAAATAAGGCAAATCAAATAAATTTCAAACCTTTATCAATTTGCGTATCTAAAAGATAAAATTGTAGAAGTCAACCATCTCGTTAGCAAAAATAATGTTTACAGATGAAAAATGAAGCTTAATCTATCTTATCTTAATAAATTATTACCTTTTTATTACAATGCAAACCCGAAATGAATACATGTCGTCTATCAATACTTCTCTATCACTCTTTCTGAAAACGGAAGACCTAATGGAGCTTTTTGCAGGATATGAACAATTTGTTAAATTTTCCCGTAGATAAATATGAAAAAATGTCTAGGAAGAACAGCTCATGTTTAAAACATGGAAAATATCCAAAGAATGTTTAAATCAATGACAAAACATATTGTAATTATAAGAATAAATTAACGGTATTCAATTTAAAACAAACAAATCACATTCTTTACTAATTAGAGCGTATCTATGTATTTCTCTATTAGGGTTCACTGAAAAAGAATAGGAATTATTGTAAGTAATACTTTCAGCCTAATAACTCTTGGACCAAAACCAATCGGCACAATTAAACCCGGAAAATTGGACTTCTACTAAACAGCATTCGCCCAAAATCGGTCAAACGGCCTTCGTTCAAAATAGCATGCGGCCAGACGGCCTTTGCCCTAAAGGGCAATTGGCCGAACGGCCTTCGCCCAAAACGGCATTCGGTCAAATGGCCTTCGCCTAAAATGGCATTCGTTCAAACGGACTCTGCCCAAAATGGCATTCGGCCAGACGGCCTTTGCCCAATATGGCCTACGCCAAAAATGGCACTTGCGCTAAAGGCATTCTTCCAACAGGGCAAAATGGCATTCTTGCAAAAGGGCAATCCGGCAACAGGGCATTCTGGCAAAAAGGCATTCTGACATAAATAGCATTCTACCAAAAAGAGCATTCTACCAAAAAGGGCATTCTGTCAAAAAGAGCATTCTGCCAAAAAGGACATTCTGCCACAAAAAAACATTATGCCAAAAAGGGTATTCTTCCCAAAAGGGCTTTTTGCCAAAAAGGGCATCCTGCCAAAAAGGGAATTCTGCCAAAAGGGCATTCTGCCAAAAAGGGCAATCTGCAAAAAAGGGCATTCTGCCAAAAAGGGTATTCTGTCAAAAAGGGCATTCTGCCAAAAAGGGCATTCTGCCAAAAAGGGCATTCTGCTAAAAAGGCCATTCTGCCAAAAAGGGCATTCTAAAAAAAGGGCATTCCATAGAAAAGGGCTTTCTGCCACAAAAGGCATTCTGACAAAAAGGGCATTATGCCAAACAGGGCATTCTGCCAAAAAGGGCATTCTGCCAAAAAGGGCATCCTGGTAAAAGGGCATTCTGGCAAAAAAGGCAATCCGGCAAAAGGGCATTCTGGCAAAAGGGCAATCTGGCAAACAGGCATTCTGACAAAAAGGGCATTCTGTCAAAAAGGGCATTCTGCCAAAAGGGCATTCTGCCAAAAAGGGCAATCTGCAAAAAAGGGCATTCTGCCAAAAAGGGTATTCTGCCAAAAAGGGCATTCTGCCAAAAAGGGCATTCTGCCAAAAAGGGCATTCTGCTAAAAAGGCATTCTAAAAAAGGGCATTCCATAGAAAAGGGCATTCTGCCACAAAAGGCATTCTGACAAAAAGGGCATTATGCCAAACAGGGCATTCTGCCAAAAAGGGCATTCTGCCAAAAAGGGCATTCTGCCAAAAAGGGCATCCTGGTAAAAGGGCATTCTGACAAAAAAGGCAATCCGGCAAAAGGGCATTCTGGCAAAAGGGCAATCTGGCAAACAGGCATTCTGACAAAAAGGCCATTCTGACAAAAAGGGCATTCTGCCAAAAAGGACATTCTGGCAAAAGGGCATCCTGGCAAAAGGACATTCTGCCAAAAAGGGCATTCTGCCAAAAAGAGCATTCTGCCAAAAAGGGCATTCTGGCAAAAGGGCAATCCGGCAACAGGGCATTCTGGCAAATAGGCATTATGACAAAAAGGCATTCTGACATAAATAGCATTCTACCAAAAAGAGCATTCTACCAAAAAGGGCATTCTGCTAAAAAGGGCATTCTGCCAAAAAGGGCATTCTGCCAAAAAGAGCATTCTGTCAAAAAGGGCATTCTGCCAAAAAAGGCATTCTGCGAAAAAGGCATTCTGCCGAAAAGGGCATTCTGCCAAAATAGGCATTCTGCCAAAAAGAGCATTCTGTCAAAAAGGGCATTCTAAAAAAAGGGCATTCTGAAAAAGGGCATTCTGCCAAAAAGGGCATTCTGCTACAAAAAACATTCTGCCAAAAAGGGCATTCTTCCCATAAGGGCTTTTTGCCAAAAAGGGCATTCTGCCAAAAAGGGCATTCTGCCAAAAAGGGCATTCTGCCAAAAAGGGCATTCTGCCAAAAAGGGCATTCTGTCAAAAGGGCATTCTGCCAAAAGGGGCAATCTGTAAAAAAGGGCATTCTGCAAAAAAGGGTATTCTGTCAAAAAGGGCATTCTGCCAAAAAGGGCATTCTGCCAAAAAGGGCACTCTAAAAAGGGCATTCCATAGAAAAGGGCATTCTGGCACAAAAGGCATTCTGGCAAAAAGGGCATTATGCCAAACAGGGCATTCTGCCAAAAAGGGCATTCTGCCAAAAAGCGCATTCTGCCAAAAAGGGCATTCTGCCAAAAAGGTCATCCTGGTAAAAGGGCATTCTGGCAAAAAGGCAATCCGGCAAAAGGGCATTCTGGCAAAAGGGCAATCTGGCAAACAGGCATTCTGACAAAAAGGGCATTCTGCTAAAAAGGGCATTCTGCCAAAAAGGGCATTCTGCCAAAAAGGGCATTCTGTCAAAAGGGCATTCTGCCAAAAGGGGCAATCTGTAAAAAAGGGCATTCTGCAAAAAAGGGTATTCTGTCAAAAAGGGCATTCTGCCAAAAAGGGCATTCTGCCAAAAAGGGCATTCTGCTAAAAAGGCCATTCTGCCAAAAAGGGCACTCTAAAAAAGGGCATTCCATAGAAAAGGGCATTCTGCCACAAAAGGCATTCTGGCAAAAAGGGCATTATGCCAAACAGGGCATTCTGCCAAAAAGGGCATTCTGCCAAAAAGCGCATTCTGCCAAAAAGGGCATTCTGCCAAAAAGGGCATTCTGCCAAAAAGGGCATCCTGGTAAAAGGGCATTCTGGCAAAAAAGGCAATCCGGCAAAAGGGCATTCTGGCAAAAGGGCAATCTGGCAAGCAGGCATTCTGACAAAAGGGGCATTCTGACAAAAAGGGCATTCTGCCAAAAAGGGCATTCTGCCAAAAAGGGCATTCTGGCAAAAGGGCATCCTGGCAAAAGGACATTCTGCCAAAAAAGGGCATTCTGCCAAAAAGGGCATTCTGGTAAAAGGGCAATCCGGCAACAGGGCATTCTGGCAAAAAGGCATTATGACAAAAAGGCATTCTGACATAAATAGCATTCTACCAAAAAGAGCATTCTACCAAAAAGGGCATTCTGCCAAAAAGGGCATTCTGCCAAAAAGGGCATTCTGCCAAAAAGGGCATTCTTCCCAAAAGGGCTTTTTGCCAAAAAGGGCATTCTGCCAAAAGGGCATTCTGCCAAAAGGGCATTCTGCCAAAAAGAGCATTCTGCCAAAAAGGCCATTCTGCCAAAAAGGGCATTCTGCCAAAAAGGCCATTCTGTCAAAAAGGGCATTCTGGCAAAAGGGCATCCTGGCAAAAGGACATTCTGCCAAAAAAGGGCATTCTGCCAAAAAGGGCATTCTGCCAAAAAGGGCATTCTGGCAAAAGGGCAATCCGGCAACAGGGCATTCTGGCAAAAAGGCATTATGACAAAAAGGCATTCTGACATAAATAGCATTCTACCAAAAAAGGCATTCTGCCAAAAAGGGCATTATGCCAAAAGGGCATTCTGCCAAAAAGGCATTCTGCCAAAAAGGCCATTCTGCCAAAAAGGGCATTCTGCCAAAAAGAGCATTCTGTCAAAAAGGGCATTCTGCCAAAAAAGGCATTCTGCGAAAAAGGCATTCTGCCGAAAAGGGCATTCTGCCAAAATAGGCATTCTGCCAAAAAGAGCATTCTGTCAAAAAGGGCATTCTAAAAAAAGGGCATTCTAAAAAAGGGCATTCTGCCACAAAAAAACATTCTGCCAAAAAGGGCATTCTTCCCAAAATGGCTTTTTGCCAAAAAGGGCATTCTGCCAAAAAGGGCATTCTGCCAAAAAGGGCATTCTGCCAAAAGGGCATTCTGCCAAAAAGGGCAATCTGCCAAAAAGGGCATTCTGTCAAAAAGGGCATTCTGCCAAAAAGAGAGCCAAAAAGGGCATTCTGCCAAAAGGGCATTCTGCCAAAAAGGGCATTCTGCCAAAAAGGGCATTCTGCCAAAAAGGGCATTCTGCCAAAAAGGCATTCTGCCAAAAAGGCATTCTGCCAAAAAGGGCATTCTGCCAAAAAGGGCATTCTGCCGAAAAGGGCATTTTGCCAAAAAGGGCTTTCTACCAAAAAGGGCATTCTGTGAAAAAAGGCATTTTGCCAAAAAGGGCATTTTGCCAAAAAGGGCATTTTGCCAAAAAGGGCATTTTGCCAAAAAGGGCATTTTGCCAAAAAGGGCACTTTGCCCAAAAGGGCATTCCATAGAAAAGGGTATTCTTCCCAAAAGGGCTTTTTGCCAAAAAGGGCATTCTGCCAAAAAGAGCATTCTGTCAAAAAGGGCATTCTACAGAAAAGGGCATTCTAAAAAAAGGGCATTCTAAAAAAGGGCATTCTGCCAAAAAGGGCATTCTGCCACAAAAAAACATTCTGCCAAAAAGGGGCATTCTTCCCAAAAGGGCATTCTGCCAAAAAGGGCATTCTGCCAAAAGGGCATTCTGCCAAAAAGGGCAATCTGCCCAAAAGGGCATTCTGCCAAAAAGGGTATTCTGCCAAAAAGGGCATTCTGCCAAAAAGGGCATTCTGCCAAAAAGGGCATTCTGCCAAAAAGGGCATTCTGCCAAAAAGGGCATTCTGCCAAAAAGGGCATTCTGCCAAAAAGGGCATTCTGCCAAAAAGGGCATTCTGCCAAAAAGGGCATTCTGCCAAAAAGGGCATTCTGCCAAAAAGGGCATTCTGCCAAAAAGGGCATCTGCCCAAAAGGGGGCATTCTAAAAAAAGGGCATTCTAAAAAAGGGCATTCTGCCAAAAAGGGCAATCTGCCCAAAAGGGCATTCTGCCAAAAAGGGTATTCTGTCAAAAAGGGCATTCTGCCAAAAAGGGCATTCTGCCAAAAAGGGCATTCTGCCAAAAGGGCAATCTGCCCAAAAGGGGGTATTCTGTCAAAAAGGGCATTCTGCCAAAAAGGGCATTCTGCCAAAAAGGGCATTCTGCCAAAAAGAGAGCCAAAAAGGGCATTCTGCCAAAAAGGGCATTCTGCCAAATAGGGCATTCTGCCAAACGGCACAGGAAAGGCTTTCGGAACAGTTAGATATTTCATGAAGGTGAACAATTTGTTTCTAAATACAGTGAAGACCCGATTTTAAAATTCGCGATTTTGTTCATCTACAATTTTGTGTATTTCACATTTCGTCAGCCTTTTGACCAAATTTTGTCATCTTCATATGAAAATCCGTTTGATGGAGCTTTAACAGACAAACCATGTCAGTTTCAACAGCTTTGTTGAAAATATCATTGAATAGCGCTTGGTAAGAAATAGATTTGCGTTTCTATTTCGTCTCATCAGTATTCAGCAGACAAACTTTGCCTCCATATAGAGGCAACATTTATAAAGGAAAGCTATTTATTTTCACAAGTTAACAACGAACTACGGATGGTAACTCACAAATACAGAACTAGGTTTCGGTTTCCCTATAATCCCATCAACATTTCGGATTGCTGTGCTTCCGGGACTTCATCTGCCAGTAGTTGTTTGCTTGCCAACGCAAGTGGTTTCCGTTTTTGGATTTAGTGTTGGTGGTCAAGTCGGTCTTCCAGATACTGATAAGGCGACATCGAAATGAAAATCTGCGACAAATGTTATATGTATCGTGCACTTTCTGCGCAAAGTGGTTTCTGAGGGTGTAAGTGATTTAGATCGAAATTAAAAAGTTATAGTTCACACCCCATAGCCCAGCAGATAATAGATTCCGTCCATTCGGGCACTGACCAAAAACTAAAAACAAATATTTTGTTAGCCTAAAAAGCCATTCAATGCGGTGAAAACAAGTTTAAATTTGTCATTGGATATTCATGTGTTATATTTGTAGATTCACTGCTTAACTCATCCATCGGGATTCTGAGGACTCTTTCTTTTCAATAGTTCATAAAACCGATTTTTTTTCGGAATTAAATAGTATGGTAAAACAATATAAACAAGCATATACGCATTATCAAAATTTTAGTTTTTTTCTAAACAAATGAAAGCATTCCAGCACTTTGAGCAGGAAGGATACTACCCTACTCATATCTACTTTTCATTAAGGCATTTAAAAATAATGACTAAATAAATAACTATAGTTTGTTAATGATGACTATATGGAATGCAACATTTTCCATCGAATCCATAATTTATTTTTTATTATCTTTAAGCTCACACTATCAATCGAGAAATCAACCGGAAACGAAGTGCAGTGCAACACAACAAACCTAAATACCTTCGCTAGTGCACCACTATCCATCCTATAGGTCAGTTGTGTGCGCGGTGCGCAGAGCATCAGACACACACGGCCACAACAGGAAAAGTGCATTCCGCGAAAAAAAAACAAACATGGCGACAGAAGAAAATAAAGGGCACAAGGTGAAATGCTGCACGGCACGTGGCTCGCTCGTACTCGTCGTTGCATATGCAGCAGCTTCTGCTGCTGCAGCAGCAACGCGCCTGCTGATGCATTCCAACCATTCTACAATTACAGGTATATGCATGTGCAGGACACCTGATGCCAAAGCAGGCATGGGAAAGTAGAGCATGTCGTTAGTGCTGTTGTTGTTGTTGTTATTGAATCGTCACCAACGACGACGACGACGAGGACGAGGACGGCGTTGACAATTTATGATCGATCGCAAAGCGCAAACTGTGACCTGGCCCTTTCGCTTCGGTTTCGAAACCAAACAGAACAAAAAAATCGATCAAAACAAATCGTTCGCATATAAATGTAAATATCAGTTTCTGTCAGTGTATCTCGGAAACGGGGCGTTCAACGACCGCACGAAAGGCCAGCTCGCGGGCAACCGAAGCGCGCAATAAAAATTAACGCGTAATTTCCAAAAAAGAACCTACACACATATTCGTCCGAGTTCAAGCTCCAGGCCAAACTATGGGGCCAGGCCAAGCTCGAGAAAAGTGCCGCCAATGTTTCACTCGCTCTCTCTGTTTGTAGTCGCTCGTAGGTTTAGATTTACAGCAGGTTTTACGTGTGGTGAGGGGGGGTGGTAGTGATGAAGGGTTCTCCAACCAAGCGCACGCGTGGGGCTTGTAGAAGCGCGAAGAATGATTTCTTCCTGCTTCATGTGCCATTCGCACGCGGGTGAGAGGTTTACAGCAGTTACGTTGGAGTTCGTCGGCAGCGCGCGGGGGTGGACGCAAACTGCGCTTCGAAGCTGCGTGTGAGCATACATAAACAACAGTTTTGCCAAATTGCTTCCATCAACAACCGGAGTGTACTGTTTATTTCCGCTTATGGATCCGTCATCTTGGGCCTGGGTGCGGGTTTTTCTGTGCGAGTTTTGTTCGGCTGTAAACGCACCTTGCCCTCCGTTTCATGCAATCGTGCCTCAATGGTGTGGCTAGGTGTCAATGATGTTCATTTTTCTTATTTTTCGATTATTTTTTCTTAGGTAGACAGTTCAGGCGCTCGATATTGTAGATTGACTACTTTTTACGAAACTTTTGTACCTCCAGCAACGCTGAGGCGACGGTTTTAGCAAAAAAAGGGACAACGCGGATATGTTCTGGGTCGATTTGTCGACAGTTAATGTTAATGTTAACCGTTTATATATAAATTTTATACTGCATTTATGTCATAAAATCGAACCATACCATGGCAATTAAATACAAAAATATTCGGTAAATTGTCTTGTTGATTATACCTGATGTGAAGCCAGTATGACTTTTCCTGCTACCAGCACAAATTGCTTGCCACTTAAAATACTTTTAATGAATTTCAATTGACACTCTATTCTCAACCATCGTGACATTGGTCGCGATTCCAGCATGCTTTCTGTTGCTACCTAAACCAACGAAAACAGTTATTTTTATTTTGAACGGATTGTCTGAGTAACAAAGGAAACCGTTATTTTTATTTTTGCGTGGTAGTATATCAAGATAACTGAATCTCCTCAGCAAAACGTGGTTCTTCGGTCTAATGGGCAAATGGGTAACACTTACTGAAGGTGAAAATGCAGCTTCAGTTTTCCGAGGCCTCCTTTATCCAGTTCGAGCATTTCAGGCACTTGGTGCTGATAACGTTCATAAAATTGGCCCAGGTGGAAAGATTCATTTCGCAAAACAATTTAAAACAATTTCTTGTTTGTTGCTGCGTTAAGCGAATCTTTGTCATAGTGGATGTTTGTTGCATCGCAAATCGTGGCATTCGAATGATGGCCCTGTCCCTAATACCCATTTCGGGGTTTGCTATAGGCGATTATAAATCATCGCGTTTGGTATCTGCTAATTTCTGTACACTAATAGCTAATGCTGAACACAGTATTTCCATATAGAAATATGTTGAAAAACTACTTTGCAGGTTTCAACAAAAGTTGCATGACAAATCGCCCTTTCAGGTGAATAGACATGAAAAAAATATCGGTCAAAGGTCCTCATTGTTAGTTTGGAACCTAAGCTGATGATGCCATAAAAGCTAATTTGCACCACTACATGGCAGCGCTAGACGACGGTTTACAAAACTCTACGTTTTTCATTCTTTTACAATTAGGGGTAATTTAGACTTCCTTACAGGGCAATTCAGACCGTCATTTTTTTTTTACTATTAAATTATGTTTAACTATGAAATATTTATTGGAAAAACTTCTTAAGAAGCAAAAAAAAAATTGCGTTACAAAATCTTAATCTGGTTAGCCGCAGCTGTCGATTGGCGCATTATGTGTTTTCTTTGCCGTAGCATATGCAATCGTGTGCGTAGTCGCAAGCCGCTGAACGGTGGTTGATGGAACAGAGGGTCTGAATAGCCCCACAAGCTCATTTCGCTCAGAAATGGTGAGCGTCTTGAAAATATCTGTTTTCACCCAAACAAAAATCATTTCATAAAATAGGAGCCTCAAGCTTTCCAAACACTCATCCGTTGTTTTTCATTTTCATTTGTGACTTTAATCACGGTTTCACTATTATAATGATTTTTGTTTTGAGGATAGCGAAAAAAAATGAAACACATTTTATCTCCTTTCTATAAAAACTGTAAAATGAGATTCAACTGTCAAAATTAATGTTTTAGAATGGCGGTTCCACGAATATGTACGAAAGTCACAAAGTCTTGCTATTTTCTGAGAAATCGAGGGGGTTCGAATTACCCCCACGGTCTCAATAGCCTCGGGTCCTCCTATTTGTGAGTAGACGCATGTCATACATCCGACCTCACAAATCGCGATTTTTGGACTGTCACTGTCAATATGATGTCAAAAGGGTTGTATAATACTGTTAATGCCTACCACATAATTTGGGGCAGCTCAGATATCAATTGGAGAGGCATCGAATTGATGGAATGTTTGAGTAGTACAAATCTGCGTGTACTTAACGTAGGTAAAAGCCCAACATTTGCACGAGCTGGCAGAGAAGAAGTGTTAGATGTAACTCTGTACTCTGACAGTATTACGCATGAGTTGGCAAACTGGCTCGTACCGAGCGAGCTTGAATCTCTTTGATCATTTAAACGTCTCACCAGATATCGTCACGTATCGTAATCCCAAATCTACGAACTGGGACCTCTATGAAGAGGGCTTGGCGACTAGGTTTCATGGGTATCTTCTAGAGGAACACATTGGTAGAATATCATTCGTGGTCGTGGATTAGTTCACAAAATTATAAATAATTATTGAAGAATTAGAATTAGAAGAAGGAAACTAATTCGTGAGGTATTTTATACAGTAAAACTATCTGAGAACGATTTACAAGGAATGAATACTTCTATACGAAAAAATACTCTGAAAAAATGTGTAATTTTTTATAAAAACAAAAATAAATAATAAAAAACCTGTTTTAATCCACCTAGCGATGCTATTGTGCCTTTCTCATTTCTCTAAACTATGGCACGGAGGCTGTGGCTATGGCTATGGAGCTATGGCTTCAACATAATTGTGGAAATGTCCATTACATTCTTAGTACACTTTGCACTTATACACAATGGCTTGCCAGCCACGAACTTGATGAGCTACGTGTCGACGGTGAAACACTTGAAACAAAAAAATATCATATTCCATTAGCCTAATCAGCATTAGATCAATGTTATCTGCTTGCTAACTCATTTTGTCATGCGGGACTGGGTGTGTGAGGAGGGCGAAAGTCCCATGAACGAACGACTCCCCAGCTTAAATTGGTTTGCTTTGTGATATAGTGGTGGTTTAAAGATGATGGGAGGGGTATGAGGGTTGGATGGGGTGGTGGTCTGAGGGGTGATTTAATGAGATTTTTAAGGGAGGGAAGTGAACAGTAGAGGGAGGGTGTAACCCCTCTTCGTAAACCATCAACTATGCCCCTGTTAAAATCCAGAAACCTTATGCGAGTCAAAAAAAATTGACCGGGATTAGGTTGACGTTTTTCAGAGTGATTGCATAACCTTTCTATATGAGAAACGCAAAAAAAATTAAATTGTTTAAATTTTGTCAACAAAATCCTAAACAGAATCGAAACATTTTGAATGTGATTGCATGATGGAGAACATATCGGTAAACAAGTTTTTCTAACAATAACTTTATACATGGTTTTAAATTTCATACTAAATGACATACAAAACTGTAATTATATTACAGAATATAATTCTAAGTATCGTTCTACATCAAAACCATTTAACAAAATTAATTCATTTAACTTTTTTTTTCTTTTATCAATTCTATTCATTTTTTCATTCGATCTATTTCAATGATATTAACAATTTCATCAATATTACTTATCTAATTCGTTTATTTTTTTGAAACATTGTTTAATTTATTAATTTCATGCTTTCATTCATTTTATTCATCTTGTTCGTTTTATTCATATTTTTCATAACAATCGCTGTATTCATTTTTTCCATTTTAATAATTTTATCAATTTGATTAATTTTATTTTGTTCCTTTCATTCATTTTTTTATTTTGTTAATTTGTTTTGCATTATTTATTTGATCCAATTCATCCTTTTAGTTCGTTTCATTCGCTTTATTAATTTTATTACTTTTAGTCATTTCATTCATTCATTTTCTTAAAATCGGCTTTTATTGTGTTTCAGATTCTCCTCGTCAGTAACTACCACTGACTTAATACTAGTTAGACACTAAAATCCATAAAGTCACACATCTTGCGTGAACGCTCAACAACTGGCTGGTATCGAGTGATGTCTTTAATAGTAAACACATAAGTTCTGTTTGCCGGCGAGGAATGTGAACAGAAGCCATCTTTTAGTACAGGAACTACTAAACGTCGGTTCCGACAGCATAAAGTGTTTGTCTGGGAATGCCGCAGACTCAAGTGATTCTTCGCGTTCGATAAAAATTCCAAAACATGTTGACTCCTGCGGTAGATGACAAAGTGTTAACCCTTTGCGACGCGATTTTTTTCCATTGATAATACTATTATTTTTAGCTTTATATAGGTTTTCGGGGTCGTTGATTTTGATTCTGACGTCGAAAATGTAAAATTCAAAATGGTGGATCCAATAAGGCGCCTGCGCTTCGCTAAATTTCATGTTTTTTTACATTGGCCTAAAACGTCTTACAAGGGGGTTTTCGAGGTCGATGATTCTGAATCTGACGTCGAAAATGTAAAATTCAAAATGGCGGATCCAATATGGCGACTGTGCTTGGCCTAATTTCTTTTTTTTATATTGGCCTAAAACATCTTACAAGGGAGTTTTCGAGGTCGATGATTCTGAATCTGACGTCGAAAATGTTATTGGCTAAATTTCAGGTTTTTTTATTGGCCTAAAACGTCTTACAAGGGGGTTTTCGGGGTCGCTGATTTCGATTCTGACGTCGAAAATGTAAAATTCAAAATGGCGGATCCAATATGGCGACTGTGTTTGGCTAAATGTTTGCCTTTCTCCTATAGAAAGGTTATGTAATCACTCTGAACATCGTCAACTTAATCCCGGCTCGGAGGGCCGTCTGTCATATACCATTCGACTCAGTTCGTCGAATTCGGCAAATGTCTGTGCGTGTGTGTGTATGTATGTATGTGACCAAAAATAAGCACATCGGTTACTCAGGAATGGCTGAACCGATTTCATCAAACTTAGTCTCAAATGAAAGGTACAACGTTCCCATAGGCTGCTATTGAATTTCATTAAATTCCGAGTTCCAGTTCCGGAGTAACGGGTTTAAGAGTACGGACACACAGCAAATTCACATTTTTGCCTTTCTCCTACAGAAAGCTTATGCAATCACTCTGAACATCGTCAACTTAATCCATTAACAACTTAATTTTTTTTACTTACATAGGTTTTCTGTATTTTAACAGGGTCGTAGTTAGGGGGATACGGTAAGGCCCTCCCCCACATCACTCACCACCCTTCCCTAAACCCTGGGAAACTAATTTAAAATTTCTTAACGTTTCAGCGTCGACATATAGCGACTCAAATTCATAGCTGTCGATTCATTTGACGTATGTGTAAATCGCACTGAATATTTAATAGACATTTCCACCATTATATTAAACATAACCAGCCATGGAATCGTAGTTTGCATAAATGAGAAAGGCACAATTGCACCACTAGGTGGATTAAAACGGGTTTTTTTTATATTGATTGACATATAACGTCTTACAAGGGGGTTTTCGGGGTCGCTGATTCTGATTCTGAGTTCGAAAACGTAAAATTCAAAATGGCGGATCCAATATGGCGACTCTGCTTGGCTAAATTTCATATTTTTTTTTAAATTGGCCAAAAACGTCTTACGAGGGGGTTTTAGGGGCCGCTGATTTTGATTCCGAATTAGAATTGTCAAATTAAAAATGGCGACGGGGTTTGGATAAATTTCATGTCTTTTTATATTGACCTATAACATTTTCTAAGGTTTTTTGGGGTCGCTGATCACGATGGTGACGTTAACGCTGTGTTCATGACATCTCTTGTCTGGCGATTACTTCGCATGAGTTTTGCAAACTAATGTATAATCCAACACATGTGTAAGCAATGACTTATGCTAGGTGGATTAAGTCGGTTTCATTTGAAAATCCGGTTGGGGCATTAGCGAACGAAAATAATTTTTTTTGGTCCACTCTAATAATTCCATGTAGTTTTTTACGTAAAATAGTATTTTGGGAAAAACACATAGTGTCATGAATACGAGGTTCATTATTCATGATTTCGGGGCTTGGTTACGATTTTCGTAAATTCGAGAAATCCTAATGCGGGAAAAATTAAATAATTCCGCTATTATTCGACAAATTTTGATGAGTAATTGCGTGATTGAGCGCGGAATTCTTATTAGTATAGGCACGTGTACGTGATTCTAACTGAAATTTTTGAAAATATTTAATTTTTTTTGTTGAAAGCAGATATTGCTGGCAGCCACCGATCCCGGCAGTGTTTTTACACAGATGACCATGCGGAAACAGTTTTCCTCGGGGACGAAAAGAACAATGACAACTAGTTACCCCACCAAAGTCTAATTGTTCGGGCGATTCTCGATGATGGAAATTCGAGCGACTTTCGAGGAAACATCTACGAAGAAAGAGATCCATCAATCAACACATCTACCTCCCCATCCACCCACTTCCTGTTTCTTGTGATGAAACCAAAGGTGACGCAGAATACAAATGATCAGGAACGTCAGCTGTCAACGTCAATTAGCGGAAGTTGGGGGAGGACACCACACCATTTACCGATAAAGTGGTATAAGGGGGAAGGGAACACACGCGCAACGCACGTATCAGGAGAGCAACGAATGAAGGGGGAAGAAACCCAGATGATCCATCACCCGGTGACGACGCCTACCGATACCTCGACCACCTCTCAACAACAAAGAAAATGATTTCCTCCAATTCTGGTGTTATTGACCTAAACTAAGACGAGGGAGGGGTCGCGAACAAAATATCGCACACACGACGACGACGGAAATAATGAGTTGATTCAGATGGAGCTGTCCCTCTATGCATGTATAAGGAACTATTTTTGGAAGATGATGACGAGCGCCATCAGGGGGGGGGGCGGTTTTGGCTGACATTCAGCTGTTGCAGCGTTGACTGTTTGTTTGTTTCCAATTGGAACTGTAATTACCGGTTCGGTCATCCTACCTCACTCAAGCAGCTCCAAAGACCGGAGAGATTACGACGATGGGAGATAGATAGATACCTGAAATGAGAAGGAAACCATTTTTGAGGATTAGTAACGAATCGACATTGGACATATAGTAGTTTTGGAATTTGCGTTTCGACCTCGTCTCATCAGAACCCGACACTAACTTAGTGCAGGACTAAGCTAGGGCAGGATAGCCACTAAGGAGAAATATAGCATAGGGCATCTTGCATTAGCTTGCTAAGCCAAACCAAATGTTTCGATTTCATGAGTTGTCATTAGATTATCATTCTAGCTGTAGTTTGCTGTCACTAAGTTAGTGTCGGATACTGATGAGTCGAAAGGCAAATTCCAAAACTAATATAGTTTTATGTTTTGCGCTCTGTACGCGCAAAGGCAGTTTTAAGCCATTTTCTCCTTAATTGAGAAAAAATAGTTTTTAATAAAACTGTTCTCCATTAAGGAGAAATATAGTATAGAACAATGAACATATGAATGTCAGTTGTGAGGAAACAAAATTAGTAGAATTTTTAAAAATAAACGTTATTAATAAGATAACTAAACTCAAGATAACTAAAGCTAACGAAACTAAATTTTGATAGAAGTGTTTGTGATTCTTAACAACTTTATTGAACACACCAAGGCTTCACCAACTTTTTTATATTAATAATAAAATTTCCTTGTCCAAACTGAATTTATTTTTTTAGTGTATTTTTATCGAAAACTAAACCAATGAAAGTCATAATCATCTCAGAGTCCAATTTCTGAACTGCTAGTTTCCTGATACATGCAAAAAGTATCAGTAACGAATTTGGTATATATTCATAACAAACTTGAATGAGGGCAAAGATAATCCATTTAACATCATCGATATATGCGAGATTTAACTAAATATCACATGGCCGTGTACGAAGAAGTATCTTGTCTATGTACCCGCCTGGGAAGTAGAGATTGATGGTGTATGGGTCTTATTTGCGAAGTATGGGGCTCGCTTCTTCAAGAACCCTTTGCTTCGGTTAGTAAAAATTCTGGTTCGCCATCCTATAAATTTCCGAAAGAGGAAAATCAGTTTTCTCTGCTAAGCTTCCTCGTAAAGGCCTGAGAGTGTCCTTTGAAGGGTGCTGTTATAAAACAGAAGTAAGTGGTTCCTGGTCTAGGTTAGCGTAGAAACTCGCAGGAATTTCTACATGGTGCATCAAAAACCCCAAGTGTTCCTATGTTTCAGTCCCTACATTTCCCCCCAAGTTTTACACAATGCATTTGCTCTACGATTGAAGGTCAGACGAAACGAGTACCCGACGCGAACCACCGTGAACAGTCTCCTACTTCGTGGTGAGCAGAGATTGCTTAGCATTATACGCGAAAGGGACTTTTGAACTCCGGATTTTTTCCCAATGCACGCGACGCTACAAATGCAAATGAAAAACTTGATGAAAGCTGAAAAACGCGATTATTGGCACCGGTCCGTAAACGGATTAACGGACAGATCATCAGAGAAACAATGTTTCGTCTGGTGGCTAGGGCCTACGTTGTGTATTTGATTCATCCTGTGATTGGAATACACGGAACGTTCGTCATATGATGACAGCTATACATCGCTTTTATGCTAATTATTATGACAGTAGTGTTGAGTGCAATCATAAAAGAGGCTGTGCTGCCAACAATCTCCCCACAAAATTGATGGTTTTATATTCACCTCGACCATGCCCACATCGTTACAGTTACAGGAGGCTCTCCATTTGATGGAGCATGAAAAGCACTCTGTATTTCTTGGGGAAAACATGGAAGTTTTCGAGTACTTTATCTGAAAAATCATAGCAATTAGCTTGAATTCTTTCGCAGTGCTCCATTCCGGGTAATGAGAAGGCAGACACTTGGATTAGAATGATAATGAGAAGATGGACATTTAAGCATTAGAAGGTGATATTTATGAAAGATCACATAGCTTCAACGAGCTTCTAAATATTTCTTCTCAGAGGACACTCGAAATTTGGCAAATTTCGTGGAGCGATGGAAGTTTGGGAATCCCAAAGGTATCAAAAAACCTTGGTCCAAGAGAATGGATGAGGGTCATGACTTCATTCGGGTGATATCTCGGGTCATGTACAATCAATATACGTAGAAGGCCCATCTCCGGCATATTGAGATCGTGAATAGCGGTATTCTAGTACCAGATCTCCGTTAAACGAGTCCCTTCGGCCTCGTTCCAGTCCAGTCTAAACCAAATTCGTTACTGATACTTTGTGCATGTAGCAGTTAACTATCAGTTGGGAAATGGGATTCTGAGATGATTATGATTTTCATTAGTTCAGTTTTCGATAAAAATACACTGAAAAAAAATCAGTTTGGACAAGGAAAAGTTTTTTTCAAATAACTTTTTTTCCTTAAAAGTGCCCAACTTGAATTTTTGACGGTAGGTAGGGAACATAATTACCTATCTTGGAACAAAATGTCATCCAAATCAAAGATGGGTAAATCGGCTTTAATATTTTTTAAAACGATTTTATTCAGTGTATGAGTCGATGAAGATTTTTTTCAATATTTGGCTGTGGCTTTTTGTGGGAAAGTTCTCATGTACAGAAAGTTTCGATGAAATCTGAGAAGGTGCTGCCAACATTTGATCGAGTTGGCGCGAAATTCGTCATAAATGGTAAAATATGTTCCCACGAGCAGGGGTTTAGTGTAATCAGGAATCAGTAGCGTCTAGCTCAAATGGCACGTTCCCCATGTTGATCGGAGATTTGTGCCTTTCCAAGAATCGTCTTTTCATCATTTTCCTGATGGGAAGAATTTGGGAAGTGGTAAGGTTAGGGGTAAGGAAAACAACGACACAGAACAATAAAAACAGAGCATTCTGCACCCCCGGAGTGATGCTGAACGATCTGCAGGTGCTACAACAACAGGAATAAAACTTCCAACCCCCGGAGGAATTTAGAACCTCTACTCAAACAGTGAGCGGATATATCAACACCCCCGAGGGGATATTGAGATAACAGAACGACAACACACCCGAAGAGATATTGTCATTCAAATACGGCTAAAAAACTATAGCTCTTTACCACACTGGGTTAGGAACAAAAGCATATCCTTAAATTTCAGCTCTCTGTACATAGGTTCATCTAGGTATGGAGAACCAAAAATCCGGATGCGCAAGTGCATTAATACAGGGCAATTGCATATCAAATGATATGATGTTCCGTAATCGGATTCACAAAGATCACATGAATAATACTCAGCGCGCTGAATAATAGCCATGTGATAATTGAGTTTGCAATGTCCAGTCAGTGCCCTGACCAGAATACTGCAGTTGTGCTTGGAAAAATGCAACAAATTTCTTGACAAGCACCATTGAGGTTTTATTTGGATTAACTGATAGTCCTTCATGTTGGACTATCCGTTGGACACCACCGCTCAACAACACTTAAGGCTTGTTGCATCAAATCAAAAAGTGTGTTAATGCAAATACCGGTGATCATTATATGATAATCATCGGCGAAACCATACGTCGGAAACCCAAGCTCATTTAGTTTTCTCAACAAGCTATCGGCGACAAGGTTCCATAGAAGTGGTGACAGCACACCACCTTGAGGACATCCGCAGACATTCAGTTTCCTCATCTTTACTTGTCTTAACGATGAGCACAGATGTCGGTTGCTAAGCATTGCGTGTATAATGGTAAAATATGTTCCCACGGGCAGGGGTTTAGTGTAATACCTTCCCATCCGGTTTTCACCGAATACCCTAGCCAGGGTCCTAGCATTTTGGGGGCCCCACCCCTGGTATTGATATAAAGTCACAGGGGATAAGTACGTTTAGCATCCGTTCCATCAGTGTTACCATAGTTTCGGATTTTTCCGCAATCCTGCGGATTTGAAATAGAGTGGCGAATAATTCTGCGGATTTTCGGAATTTGCGGATTTTTCATGAATGAATCAAACGGTTGGCCCTAATTTTTAAATTTTAAATGGCATGTTTAACCAAAACATTTACATTAAATTATATTAATAAATTAAATCATGCAATTATTGTCGTACAAGGATCTCTTAACTCCGCTCGGAAATTTCCGGAACAGTTGAGTAAACAATAAACTTCGAAAGTGATATAACGGCAAATTTTGGTTGCTGTATTTCAACGAAATAGTTTCCGAGTTTTAGCAACCATTGACAATACAATAAAAATACAATAAGTGCTAAAAATCAATACCAAAAATTACTATAAACTGAGATTGTTACTTTGATCCGACTTTTCTGGTTGTTCTAACCATTCGCTAAATATTATTTTGGATTTAAAACATTCGAATTTAAAAAACGCTAAAGTTCTTAAAATTTTTTAGATTTGATAGTCTCAAATTTTGAAACTTTAATGCTTTAAAATCAATTTAAGGGATTTTTATTTTTTTGTATGTATTTATGAATATTAATTTTTTTATGCTTCAATTTTTATGTTTCCGATTTTTAAACATTCATATGCCCGATTATTAAATTTTGAGAACAAAAAATCTTTGAATTTTAAAGTTTTTGAATGTATGCGTATTTAATTCTTTAAAACTTTTTAATTCCCAAATTACTAAATTTTTGCATCGTGAAATTTTTAATTAACAAATCTTCAAATTTTTAAATCTATTAACTTTTAAATGTTTAACTTCTTGAATTTTCAAATATCTTATTTTTAAATTTTCAAAATTTCTAGCCAATTTGTTTTTAAATGTTCATATTTTTATGCGTTTATAATTTTAAATTTTTGTATTTTAACATCTTAATATTTTTATTTTTTCATATTTTTATATCTTTATATTTTTCTATTTTTATATTTTCATATTTTTATATTTTTATACTTTTATATTTTTATATTTCTATATTTCTATATTTTTAATTTTTTTATTTTTTTTTTATTTTTATATGTTTATGTTTTTAGTTTTATATTTTTATCTTTTTATATTGTTACATTTTTATATTTTTATATTTTTAAATTTTTATATTTTTATATTTTTATATTTTTATATTTTTATATTTTTATATTTTTATATTTTTATATTTTTATATTTTTATATTTTTATATTTTTATATTTTTATATTTTTATATTTTTATATTTTTATATTTTTATATTTTTATATTTTTATATTTTTATATTTTTATATTTTTATATTTTTATATTTTTATATTTTTATATTTTCACATTTTTATATTTTTAAATCTTTCTATTTTTTGATTTTTATATTTTTATTTTTATATTTTCATATTTTCATATTTTTATATTTTTTTATTTTTATATTTTCATATTTTTATATTTCATATTTTTATATTTTTATATTTTTATATTTTTATATTTTTATATTTTTATATTTTTATATTTTTATATTTTTATATTTTTATATTTTTATATTTTTATATTTTTATATTTTTATATTTTTATATTTTTATATTTTTATATTTTTATATTTTTGTATGTTTATGTTTTTATAGTTTTATATTTTTATCTTTTTATATTGTTACATTTTTATATTTTTACATATTTATATTTTTTAATTTTTTAATTTTTATATTTTTTTGTTTTTATATTTTTATATCTTTATATTTTTTTATTTGTATGTCTATATTTTCATTTTTTTTATATTTTCATATTTTTAAATTTTTAATATTATAATTTTCAAAATCTCAAATGTTTAAAATTTTGAATTTTAATTTTTAGAAATTTTTAAACGAAACATTAAATTGTTAAATTCATAATTTATTTTTTATAATTTTAATTTTTTTTTAGATTTTTAAAGAGTTTTGTGTTTGAAATTTTAAACGATTCAAACTGAAATTTTTGAATTTGTGACATCTAGACTTTGATTTTTTTTTTAATTCGATATAATCGAATCGAGGTTTTAGCCTTATGATCATTTCTAACTCAATGAACTGAGAACAAGGCAAAAGATTTATCAACTACGCTATGCGTGCTCCTTCGAATTTGATTGAAGCATCCTTAAATTGTTGAGTTTTTTCATAATTTTTTCAGTTGATGATGTTTTTTCAGACTTCCAATGTTATTTATTTTTTAATTTAAATTAGCTTTTTCTTTAAATTAACTGTAATAGGTTTTTAGTTGTGATTTTTCGATCCTTTAATTTTCTATTTTTAAATTTTCTATTCTTGATTGTTTTAAAAGAAATTTAATATTTTGAAAATTACTGGAACAAGATTTGAAGCACTAAATATGCCATCTGGTCGAATTTCCGCAGCTGCTTCAGTTGATTGAGAATGTAGATTTCCTCCCACATTCAGTGGCGAATGTGGAAGGAGTTTTCAGCCAGATATTTGAGCATTGAAAAATCAAAGTTATTCAAACATATTGTGAATAGATTGTAAAAAAGCTCGAAAAGCCTTTGATTAATAGATTGTAAAAAAGCTCGAAAAAAGCTAATGGTGGAAAAAAGTAAAAATGGGGCTTATATTGCTAGCGGATTTTTGCTGATTTTTACGTCAGCCAGGGATATCATATTTGCGGACCCAGGGATAAAATAATGGCAACGCTGGTTCCATCGACTACACGCACGAGCCATTTCATGTAAAGCCCGCTTGTTGCAGCTGTCGAATTATTACGAGTCTCGCATAAACACCGTTTCCTACAACAAGGCAAAATTCGAAATTACGATGTAATGTAGTCGTTTGATGTACAATTACTAGTTCGAAAGTTCACCACTAATGGGTTGGAATCTTGTTTCGACTCTATTGTTATATGAGATGAGAAACCTTATTGGTGTGTTATGATAAAACCTTTGGTGGCACGATTCAACTTCGCATGGTAGGTAAAAGTCTCATAACGAAACAAGAAAAAATCAATTTGATTCCTTGAGAACCGCTTTCCTCCCGGTAGTTCCCGGTCGTTCACATCCGGAGAACACTTTCAATTAGTGCAAGCGGCCAAATTCATGCCATTCAAGGTATCGCTTGCCCAACAGCCGCAACAAAGTTCTTGCAAACTTTCAAAGCCTTTCCGAAGCGGCAAGCCTTCTTCTTCTTCTAAGTCAGCATTTGGGACACATGGGTGCAGTGCAGAGTATCCAACAACCAGTTGGGTGGCGGGACGCGGGGGAGGTCTTCAACAAAACGCCATTCTGCAGTCGGGGCTATAACAACAAATTGCTAATAACGTCAAGAGTTTAAACGGGTGGTAAAACGGGAGAGGGGAGGAAAAACACAACAGAATAACGACGAATAATGAGCAATTGAGCTGCTGCTGCCGACGACGCCGTCACATCAAACCACCTTGTTTGAAGTGCCTTTTATTCGCGAGGAGGAAAATTAAAACAGAAAAATTGCTAGCATATAGTCAGACGTAGAAAAATCCGGCGGAGTGATGGGGCCCCGTCAGTTCGCTGCAGTTGCGATTCCAAGGGGGAAAATTGGATGAATGAAAATTAAAACTTCTCGTACTTACCGCCGATCGGGGGGAGGAGAAGGATTGCTGCTGCCTGAACGAAACGGTAAGCCAACCGGTGTGTGGCCGAAGGTGGGTGGGAGACGCCTCATGCACCACGATGACGACGACGACGACGACGCCAAATGGCCATTTACATTTATGATGGTAATTTTTCCCGTCGTGTGATTCGCGCCCGTCGAGTCTCGCCACCATCATCGCATCGCCGTTCGTTCGTTTGTTGAGCGTAGGAAAACGCAAAAGTTCTTCATAGTCGGTGTCGGTTTTGCCTGCTTGCGCTATAGAGCTGTCAGTTTGGCTTTTGCTCTTTGGCACGGAACTGTTTATTTATTTGTTATTTTGTTGATGTTGCTGCGGCGAATCTATGGCTGCTAGAGCTTAGAGCTACAGGTTGGATGGTCAGTTGTTTACCCAACCCGCTTTGGTCGTTAGGTTTGATGATGCCGGGAAGAAATGGTGAACGATCGCATTATCGGAATGGAGCTTGATTTGTTCGTTGTTCAAGCTCTCCTTCTTATTCATTTTACTGGGGATTTTTATTTTTTTCTGTTTTATACTTACTTTCTCATTAAAATTAAATTAAAGTAGAGAAACCACGAACGTCGAAGAAAAATTTCACTTAATTGCAATCATTGCAAGATTTTCCCTATGAGACTTTTCCTTCTTTTAATCATGAGCAGTTCTAATGTCCTTTCCCTTTTTCTCTGTTCCAAAGCCAGCAGGTTCCCTTCAGATCACAGCTTTATATGCTTCGAGTTAAAAATCGAGAGAATAACTCATGATGCTCTTAGGGTCCCGAAGACACGAATCGGAACAGATATTTCAACGAAACACGCTAAATAATTACTTGCGATGAGTGCTTCCACTTACATTCACATATTTTTTTTTAAACTTTCAATGTGAGAATTCCTCCTCTCGAGGAATGGCTTATCGGGCTGTAGCTTGTTACACTGACGGTTCTCTGCTGGAGGGCCAAGCCTGTGCTGGTGTCTATTGTCGTGACACGAGATTAGACCAACCCCATTCGCTTGGTAGATACTGTACCGTATTCCCAGCAGAATCTCCGCTATTCGAGGTGGCGCACAATTGGTATTGCAACAGGCAATTTGTGGTAAACGAATACATTTTCGATCAGGCAGCATGTGTAACTCAGATCTTTCAAATGTTAGTTACCTTTTATGGGTTTCCGCTCGATCTGCTATAATTGGAGTCGACTCAGTTCGTCAAGATCGAAAAATGTTTGTGCGAGTGTATGTGCGTTGTTAACAAAATGTCCACATCGGTTTCTCGGAGATAGCCGAACCGATTTTCACAAACTTAATCGCAAATGAAAGATACAAAATTCCCATTGGCTGCTATTTAATAATTTTGGTCCGACTTTCGGTTCCGGAGTTACGAATTTAAAAGCACGGTCACATTGAAAATGTAGTTAAAGTGTGTCCAAATCGGTTTCTCAGCATTTTCTAAACCGATTTTCGCAAACTTAGTCATAAATAAAAGGTGCAACGTTCCCATCGGCTGCTATTGATTTTTTTTGTGTATCCGACTTCCAGATCCCGAATTATAGAATGATGGGTACAATCACACTGAAAATCTCAAATTCAACGTATACAGCAATTAATTTAAAAAGTTGAAAATTTATCAAAATTGTAAGCACAATTGCTAGGATTTGTAGTTCTAGTTCACTAACGGCCATTCAAAGTCTCTTTGGTAACATTGACCCCAAAAATACAACGGGTACGAACTTACTTTATTCCACAAAAATATGTGATTCGATAACGCAAACAGCTTTATGGAAGATTGCTAGAACGTGGAATAAAATTCTCATGAAAAAATTAAATTTAAGGGGCCCTCCATATAACGGGTTCCATAGCTCTAAAACTATTGCAGCTAGATATATAGTGGCTTCAGCAATTTCTTTTGCAGTAATATTTTCAACAACTTTGCCGAAGACACAAACTTTATATCTCAATCAGTTCAGGAAATAAATTTCGTATATCACTTATAGGTGAATTAATCACTGAACAGTATATTCCTGTAAATGCGCAATCATAAAAACAAGAACTTCTCCGAACAAACTAGACTCCTAAAGTTAACGTTTTAGACGCCATTATTTTTTTCGGGAGTTGTCCTACTGGAACTGTAGAGCTAGGTTTTCGGAAGGGCTCCGTGTCAGAATCACAAACACACTACAATTTCAGACGAGACAGGCAATGTCGCTTACTAAAACCCTGCCTAAGGCCAATTGCAGTGGGCCGTGATTCTGAATATTCATTGTACGGTTCAGGTATGTGCAGACGTAGGGACTTTGCGATCGCGTGTATCATCGCGGAGAACTCGAGCGTTTGTACGTTAATGTGCGATTGCGTGTGTATGTTGCGTGTGCTAACGTGTGCTTCGCGTGTATGAATTCTATTTTATAACCGTATGCCTTTCGCATATTCGCGTGTGTTCTAAAATTACCGCGCACGGACCGTGATTCTAATACTTAATTTTTCGTGTACGGTTCATATTTTAGAACAAAGTGGTATCTTCAATATCGCTAGAATTCCCTGTCATGTCGCCATGAAACGTGTTGTCTAGTGGATATGAGCTTTATTTTTTGATTGGTATAACTGAATGTTTGGGCCTAAGTTGCTAAAATGGAGGGTGAAGATTTCCAGACGTGACCGATTCATGATCGCTTGCGTTTATAACTGCGTAAGTACTAAAACATTCACATTGTTACCGGAGTGTTATAAAGTCTGCGCGATCGCGAACGTAAGTGTGCGTAGATGATCGCAATGAGCTTAAGCATTCGTATGTTGTCGTGTATGTGACTTCGCGTGAATAAATTCGATTTCGTAACCCTGTGGCCATTCACATATTCGCGTGTGTTCTTGGATGGCCACGCTCACCGTCATTCTGATATTTAGTTTTCGATATATGGGTCACATTCTGAAAGGGAGTGAGTTACTCCATATTACTAGAGTTCCCGGTCATGTCGCCATAGAACGTGTTGTCCAGTGGATATGAGAGCTTTCTTTTTAATTGATTTAACCTAGACTTCTGGAATCGAGTATAGAGACTTCCGGACGTGATTGATTCATGATCGCGCGAGTGCGGGGAACTCTATGTTCACGCTTGAGACTGCGTTTGAATGTTTATAAGTGCGTTCATATTATCACCGGGACGTTATCATGTCTGCGATAGTGCGAGTGTAGGTTGCGTGGGTGATCGCGAAGGGCACAAGCATTTGTATGTTTGTCGCGTGTATGTGACTTCGTGTGTATAAATTCGTTTTTTATGTCGCCATGGAACGTGTAGTTTAGTGGATATTAGCATCATCTTTTTGATTGGCATTGGACTTATGCTACCAGGGCCGAAAATAGGGGTTTCCGGACGAAACCGATTCATGATCGCGCGAACGCGGCCATTTGGAGGTTCACTCGTGAAACCGCGTTTGTTAATTTATAAGTGCTAAACCGTTCACTTAGTCAACGGGGTGTTATCCTGTTTGCGAGATCGTGGGTGTGATTGTGCGTGGATGATCGCGAAGGATTGGAGCGTCTGTATGTTGACGTTTTTTTCTCGTGTGTTAGTGTGTATGTAACATCGTCTGGACACATTATTTTTATAAGCGTGTGGCCATTCGCATGTTCGCGTATTCTTCAATGATCGCACGTGGACGTCTTGTCTAGTTTTTATTTCTATTGGTCCAATTGAAGGCATAGTACGTTAGGCATACTGGACGTTAGGCCTAAAGACGCTAGGCATAATGGACGATTGGCATATTGGACGTTAGGCATAAATTACCATACACCCAGGTTTTTTTACGCGGTTTTTTACGAGGTTTTATACGCGGATTTTCCAATTAACGCAGTTTTTTTACGCGGATTTTCCAAAAAACGCGGTTTTTTTACGCGGATTTTCCAATTACGCGGCTTTTGCAAAAATATTCTAAGTCCTTCTGAATGCAAAAGACAGACTTTTTTCTGAAAAAAATTTCTAAGTCCCTTTAAATGCAAAGAACTTAGAAGAATTTTGGCAGTTTTTATTTTGCGCGGATTTCGCCATTAAGGTTCAAGTTACCTTTTTTGAGCATGTGTTGGATTTGAACGCTGGGTAGTAGGAAAAATTGTGTTCAGCTTTGCCACCAGATTATCCATTTAAACCTTTTCAAAACTCTAAAAGAAGAATATCAGCCGATTTATTAGATCACAACGATTCAATTCATACAAAATAGCTGCTGGAAAAACTATCGATTTCGCTAAATGCTGCTTTTGAAAAAGTGGCTGTGATTTTTTGTCACACTACCACACTGTGTTGGGGTACGCAACACAACTGCGCAATGAAAAAATCACAGCCACTTTTTCAAAAGCACCATTCAGCTAAGCCGATGGTTTTTCCAGCAGGTATTTTGCATGAATTGAATCGTGATGATCTAATAAATCGACTGATATTCTTCTTTTAGAGTTTTGAGAAGGTTTAAATGGATAATCTGGTGGCAAAGCTGAACACAATTTTTCCTACCCATACTACCCAGCGTTCAAATCTAACACATGCTCAAAAAAGGTAACTTGAGCCTTAACACGGTTTTGGCAAAAAATATTCTAAGTCCTTTTGAATGCAAAAGACTTAGAAGATTTTCGGAAAGATGGAAGAGACGGATCTGGAAGATTGCTTATGGCCCGCACCCCAACAATATGGGTATTTTCGGAATGGTCTTGAAGAGTAGGTTCCAGAAATTGATATTTGACGCCATTTTGAAATCAAAGATGGCGACTTCCGGTTTTAGCGAAATTCACTATAACCCAATCAATATAAGTATTTTCGGAATGGACTTGAAGAATAGGTGCCAGAAAATGATTTTGGCGTCATTTTGAAATCCAAGATGGCGACTTCCGGTTCAGTGAAATTCGTTATAACCCAATCAATATGGGTATTTTCCGAATGGTCTTGAAGAGTAGGCGCCAGAAGTTGATTTTTGACGCCATTTTGAAATCAAAGATGGCGATTTCCGGTTTAGTGAAATTCGCTATAACTCAATCAATATGGGTATTTTCGGAATGGTATTGACAAGTAGGTGCTAGAAATTTATATTTGACGCCATTTTGAAATCCAAGATGGCGACAGCCGGTTTAGCAGAAATTCCCTACAACCCGTGCAATATGGGTATTGTCGGAACGGTCTTGAAGAGTAGGTACCAGAAATTTATGTTTGGCGCCATTTTGAAATCCAAGGTGGTGACTTCCGGTTTGGCGAATTTCGCTGTAACCCAATCAATATGGGTATTTTCGGAATGATCTTGACGAGTAGTAGACAAAGATCGATGTTTGACGCCATTTTGAATTCCAAGATGGCGACTTCCGGGTTAGCCACATTCACTATAACCCAGTCAATATGAGTGTTTTTGGAATGATCTTAACGAGTAGGTTCCAAAAATTGATTTTTGACGCCATTTTTAAATCCAAGATGGCGATTTCTGATTTCGCGAAATTCGCTATAACCCAATCAATATTGGTATTTTTGGAAGTTGAAGTTGTAGTACAAATAGTTTTAATTAAACAGTTGAATTTACCTAAATTTAAGCAATATGTTTAATTTGAATAAATTCAAACCCCCAAGTCACACCACATACGTCTCTTTCTTCTCTCTCTCTCTCTTCCATTCTCACCGCACTTTCCTGGATGAACACATAAAAATATTTTGCATTTTGCAGGTTTATGATTTGATCTTATATTTGAGGGTGATTTAGATGATTGCCCAAATTTTTCATGCGAGAATTTCGGTAAACCGGAAGTCGCCATCAAAAATTTTAAAATGACGGCAAACATCGACGTTTGTCTGCTACTCGTCAAAACCATTCCGAAAATACCCATATTGATTGGGTTACAGCGAATTTCGCTAAACCGGAAGTCGCCATCTTTGATTTCAAAATTACGTCAAAAATCAATTTCTGGCACTCTTCAAGACCATTCCGAGAATACCCATATTGTTGGGGTGCGGGCCATAAGGAATCTTCCATCTTTCCGAAAATCTTCTAAGTCTTTTGCATTCAAAAGGACTTATAATATTTTTTGTAAAAACCGTGTTAATTGCGAAATCTGCACAAAAAAAAAACTTCCAAAAATATTCTAAGTCTTTTGCTGAGTTTTTTTTTGCGCGGATTTTCGAATTAACGCGGTTTTTTTACGCGGATTTTCCAATTAACGCATTTCTTATGCGGTTTTTTTACGCGGTACGTATCCCCCGCGTAAAAAAACCTGGGTGTATCTCACTTGGTGTTTTCATTCTGCTGTCTCCCAAAGTATACAATTGTATACAGCAAAGCGTAGTTTTTGTAACCCAAAAACGAGCATAACGTTGAAATCTCTACAATAACGAAAGCCCTGCGATTTTTTTATATTTTTTGTGAATTATGCACGGAAATTTTTTTTCCCAAAATCGTGAATAAAGTGCCATGAATTCTGGAACACGTTTTTAGGTTACGAAAACAGGAAAATAAATGAATAAAAATCATGGCTTTTATAATTATGCTTAATTTCCCTTCAGTAACGCCTGCATAACGCTTTCGTTAGTGGAAATATTGGTTTTTGTTTTGTGAACTTCAGTCACGGTTTCCGCCAAGTTATTTCTAATTCGAATCTCGGTACGCGGACTATTTCACAACTTTATGAACATTATTCATAAAACCAAAGGTTGATTCATGATTGTTTATTGGATATAGGAACATTAGTTAACAAAATCAAAATATTTCGGTTATTTTTTCGTGAGCTATTTCACGAAATTCAGAATTTTAACTATGAATCCATTAATTCCTCAACTAATTCATGATCTCTAATATATTGGTTACTGGTTATTCATGTATTCGTGAACCGGTTCATGATACCTAGTATTATAGTCAGCACTTACCATTCGTTTTCGTGAAATAGTTCACGATATCATAAAATATTATTCATGTATTCGTGAATTGGTTCATGATTCCTAACATATTAGTCACGATCCAATATACGTTCTCGTGAAATAGTTCACGAAATCATGAAATATTATTCATGTAGGGGGATCCGAAGCTATTAAGACAATGGGGGTAATTCGAACTCCCACGATTTCTCAGAAAATAGCAAGACCTTCTGACTATCGCACATATTCGTGGAACCGCTATTCTGAAACATAAATTTTGAGATCTGAATTTAATTCTTGGGATTTTTTAGAAGGGAGATACGTGTTTCGTTTTTTTGCCATTCTCAAAACAAAAATCATTATAATGGAAAAACCGTGATTAAATTAACGAATAAAAGTGAAAAAAGGTAAGTGTTTAGAAAGCCTGCGGCTCCTTTTTTATGGAATGATTTTTGTTTGGGTGAAAACACATATATTCGAGACACCACTTTTGAGCGTACGGGGCTTTTCGGACCTCCTATTCTGTCAACCACCGTTCAGCGGCTTGCGGCTGCGCATATCGACAGCTGTGACTTACCAGATTAAGTTTTTGTAAAGCAATTTATTTTTTTGCTTCTTAAGGAGTGTCTTTTATAAATATTTTATAGGTAAACATAATTCCATTGTAAAAAAAATTAAAGAAAAATGACCTGAATTGCCCCGTAGGGAGGTCCGAATTACCCCTACATTGTAAAAGGATGGAAAAACGTAGAAGTTTGCAAATCGTCGCCTAGCGCTGCCATTGAGTGGTGCAAATGAACCTTTTATGGCACCAAAATGTAGCTAAGGTTTCAAACTAACAATTAGGACCTTCGACCGGTAAATTTTTTCACATCTATCTACCCAAAAAGGCGATTTGTTTAAGTAGGTCCGAATAGCCCCGGGTTCCCCTATTAATATTCACCACTTATCATTTGTTTTCGTGAAAAAGTGCACAAAATCATAAAAAATTATTCATGTATTCGTGAACTGGATCATGATTCACGATCTATCTAGTATCTATTTGCGTGCTTGTGATATTTATAAGATATCCCTAATCATTTACAATTCCACGCAACATGGTAATGAAATATTTACGTGACCTCTTCTACAAAATTTGGAGTATTATTCGTGGAATAATTTTCGTTCCATGCACTTTTTCATGAAATACCTAGCTGCTAGTGACCAGTAATAGATACGAGCAGTAGATATAAAAGTAACTATTAGGACCTCGAACATCGTTATTCATTTGCTAAGGTTCATTGTGATGTCCGGACAGAAAACGAAAACTGCAGTGAGAACCCCAAATAGTGTGCGTGATATAGTTCGCAGAACTAGATATAGCGAATGAGTCTTATTTTGCTGATACAGTTCATATTGACACGTTAATTCGAGTAAACAAACCGTTAGTAACCAAAAAATAACTAGTTTACACCATTTCTGAACTAAATAAGCTGGGGGTCATTTTCAATGTAAAAACGTGTGCTGAATCCGAAAATGAGGTCCAAAAAATTTACAGTAGAACAGTTTTCGAGTGAGAGTGAAAAAATGAATTTTACTTTTAAAATTAAAAGTACTTTTAGTAAAATCCAAATATGTTCGGTTGTAGTGTATCGATATGAAATATTATTATGTCGAATTAAAGGTAATTGAATGCACTTTAGATCGTTGAAACATGTTGTTTTAGTGCGAATGCTGGTTCTGATGTTAATTACGAATCCATTGAACTTTTTCTTAATTTTTCGTGATTTTTTGAAGAAAAATGAGCATGTGGTCAATATTTTTGGCAAGATAAAACAATCCTAAAAATTATATTTTTATGGAAAATTAAAGCCTGATAAAAACCAATGAAAAAAGCACTTGTTAGTTTGAATCCGATGAAAATTGCGAAAGTTATTCAATTTTTTGTAAAATGGCAATTTTTGTGTTTCTCTGGGTCAACTTATTGAACCGTCTCGATTCCAATTTTTTCTAGGGTCTTTTCAAGGGCTTTTTTCTAGGTCTTTAACAATATATGCGGGTCCCTCCGTCAGAATTCTGTTAAACAAGTAAATGGAAGAATTTAATGTAAGGTAATACTCGAACTCATTTATCTAAATGATTAAAGACTTCTGATAACAATAATTTCAGGCTCAGTGAAGTAATGTCATCAAAAATTTGGCATTATTAATACGCATAATATTTACATGTGTCATACAGAATCGTATATGTAGAAAAACGTTGTAAACTGCACGCTCATGCCTTGATACACACGTCGGAAGCTCATCACGGTGCAAAATGCAAAATTCGGGCACTAGCTTAACGAAAGATGACTTATCCACCTATTTCGTCACGTTTTGCTCTACTAACAATTTATTTTACGTTATTAAAACGTCTAGAAGGTTATAATTTGAAATCATATTGGATTAATATTGGCTTCTACGACGTACCGATTTTACTGTAGTAGTTCACAAAACTTCAAACTACTACAATGTATTGCGTAAAACATCTAAGTGCAATCACAAAATATTCTACATTTTTCAAATCATTCTGAGATTTTAGACCTAAAATAAGTCTTGTTCGATGCCCTACAGTATTTCAAAACACTAGATGTTCTATGAAGGAACACAAATTAAAAGTTTTACAAATTATTAATTTTATATTACTTGACGTATGCAGTATCACATATTTCTACGGATTCGTATAATTTGTATTAACATTGTACTAAACCCAGTTGAGCAGCCAGCAGCCTTCAAAATACGAATTTTATAACGCATTGCTATTTACTAAAAATTGAATAACTTTCGCAATTTTCATCGGATCCAAACTAACAAGTGCTTATTTTCATTGGTTATAAGCAGGCTTTAATTTGCCAAAAAAAAAAATATAATTTTTAGGATTGCTTTATCTTGCCGAAAATGTTGATCACACTCTCATTTTTCTTCAAAAAATGACGAAAAATTAAGAAAAAATCCAAAAGATTCGTAAATGACGTCAGAACCAGTAGTCGCTTTAAAACAAAATGTTCTAAAGATCGAAAGTGCATTCAATTGCCTTTAATTCAACATAATAAAATTTCATATCGATGCACTATAACCGAAGATAATTGGATTTTACTGAACGTACTTTTATTTTTAAAGGTGAAATTCATTTTTTCACTGTAACTCGAAAACCGTTCTACTGTAAATTTTTTTAACCTCATTTTCGAATTCAGCACGCAATTTTACATCAGAAAAGGTGTTCGAATATTGAAGTTCAGATTTTTATTTTTATTTTGTAAACTAGTGTAATAGACAAGGCGAAGAGAAATTACGAATAATTGCTGATATCATATTAGTTCCATTACTCTTTGAAAGTATGCTCTAAAAAAATATGACAGCATGAACAGAAATTACGAAAATCGTGACCAAGATCCTGAAATCATGAAATCATGAGCATGAATTGCTCTATTCATGACTGAAATATCACGATAACATGAACATAAGTTACAAAAATCGCGACTAAGATCCTGAAATCATGAATACAAATCACACAACTCGTGACAAAATATTTAAAATCGTGACAAAGATCCTGAAATCATGAACATGCATCACTCTACTCATGACTAAAATATCACGATAACGTGAATAGAAATTACAAACATCGTTACTAAGATCTTGAAATCATGAACTTTAGTCCCGCTAATGTCCAGAGCATTTACAAGAATCGCGAATAAGCTCTTGAAATCATGAGCTTCGTTTGACTGTCGACTTAGTATTCCCAAATCATGACAAGGATCACAACAAAAACTAAACATGTCCAGGGAACAAAAACAGTAACCCAACCAAACATTCTAATGTTACGACATGTATATATTCGGGGCGAACTGGTTTTTAAAAAACACAAATAGTTTCATGAATACGAGCTTTATTATTCATAAATTCAGGAACTTGGTCACGGTTTTCGTAAATCATTCAGTTCACGAAATCGTGTCCGTTTGTTCATGAATTTATGAACGGATTTTTTTCCGTGTGCCTATCGTCCATTATGTCTAACGTCCATTATGCCTACCGTACTTATGGCTAACGTATGTATGCCTAACTTACTTAGGCCTAACGTCGCGCACCCAAATCCCCGATTAACATGGATAACGATGCTAATCTGATATATTCTGATTCATGATACACGCGAAAACTGTTCTAAATTAAGAATCAGCCTGAATAGCCAGAACAGCACACCACACATTTCATCATTAAACTTCGATTATGATATCTTGGATAAAAACATCCCGAAAACAAAAACGATTTTTTTCCTTTTAGTTTTAATACATAACGCTACTAGTAAAAAGTTTTCGCGCCCTGCCAGTCATCTTTTCGAACGTTAACGTCGCGTTCTATTTATGCTGGTATAATACACAGCGATCGAGAAGACGCCACGGCAATACAAAAAAAATCCCACAAACTGATGCCACAACCCTCGATCGAGTACGACGCAACGCGCGTGCGGTCCGACATAACAAAAAAAAATAACTAGAACATAATGTAACGTGTCATTTTATCTTAATTAAATTTTCCGCCTATTCGCGCCTTTTCCAAGCGGCTGTCTTGGCACGTCGCGGTCGGTGTTCAGTAGACTCCTCTCCGTCGCCGTCCGTCAGTCACTCAGTCAGGCTCAATTTTCTCGCGCATCAGCCATCAACTTCTATGTTTATTAAGGATCACAGAAGACAATCGTCGTGGCGTGGCGTGGCATATGCGATACTACAAGAAAAAACGCGTTTTCCGTCAGCACTTGCAATGTGCGTGGCAGCCGCCAAGAACATTCTCAATCTGTCTGTCTATCGAATCGTTGGGATCATCGCTAAACAGCCACGAACGACGCGTTCATCTCGCTGTGTACCTACTTCGGATTCCCCTTGACACCGGATAGCATAAGTTTACCCCTCTTCACCCGGGTTAAAATGTTCATACTGGGTATGACACTATTACCTGTTTGTGTTGTTAATAAATTCAAAAGCAGTCCCATCAAGATCGAATCTGGAACGCACTAGTGTTAAAAAGCTAGATAATTAATTGTTTAATTTAAATCAGAAGCAATTTTGGATCCGTTAATCACAACTCAGTCAACAGATGTCTTATTTGTCAGGTGCGCCTTCGAGTGGAACTCCGCTCTTGTTGTAATCTTTTAACCTGAACAAATAATAAAATGGAGATCAGTAAAAATTAAAAATTTAGTTCTTCACCTCCAACTGTTCCGCATTTTCACTTCATAATTGTGTTCATTGTTTATTTATGAGTATGCTACTTACTACCCGGGCTCATCGTCGCAAAAATGTTTCAGTTTCCGCGTACGAATTACGAATTATAGCATAATTCTAAACAACGTGTCATTTTTCACTATATGTAATTAGTCCACCAATCATCCTAATGTAGCAGAACTAACATCTTGTTCAGTCATTTCAAGAAAAATTGTGCCGGTGGTAAAATTATCATAAAATGCTCCAAATTTCCGTTCCGCCGACGAAAGCACGGTAGACAATTTCGTGACTACATTGTATAACAGGGGCTACGTGATCCCTTCTTGCCCTTCATTCTTCCGTGCCAATCGTTTACCGAAACCCGCTATCCGCGGTCCGCGCACCTGTCAGCAACGGCGGCGGCGGCAGTAGCAGGCAAGAGCGAAAAAACAACTCCCATTCCGGCTTCCTTTATTATTAATTTCATTAGTTTTATAGACCGCAACTAGTCACGGTTCCGAGGGCTTCCGATTCGTGCACCTTGACTCGTCTCAGGTTAGTCCTGCACTACCACCACCACCACCACCAGCAACAACCGCGTGGCGGACTGCCGAGATGGGTACATAATTTTATTAGCGCATTAATAAATTAAGCACCTTTAATTGTACCTATTTCGGAACCACTTTCAGCAGCAGCAGCAGCTGACTTCTGTGACTGTTTCGGTGTTTGTTTTCTTCCCCCCCCCCCCAAAAAAAAGAACTGATGTCTACCGACTGAATTGAAGAGGCGCCCGGCCCTTTCACCGGGTTTATCTGGATCCGGTGCAGGCAGGGCAGACACACACATACACAAACACCCATCGCTTTGGTCGAGGAGTTATCGGAAGCAGTTAATGAGAGGGACGCAACCGGACATTTGTTGATTTCTGATTGTCGAACTGGACCTAGTGATCAGGCTAATTACTGCCCGGCCCAACTCGGGGTGTGCAGCATTTTGCGGATATTTTCTGGTATTTATTTGCAAGTTTGTAGTTACCGTAGGTTGATACCGGTGTGTAGCAGATAAGGGAAGATTTGTAGTGGAATTCAAATTTTTGGTATTGATCGCTCTTAATTTGGGGTGCGTGACGTTTAGTATTAGCACGTTAAACATGGACGACTGGCACAATTTAAAAAAAAATATTTTAGCCTTAGGCTTGTTTTTTCGTATATTTGCATATTCGTTGAATGAAAAGTTATAAAACGTTCCATTCTTCATTTCATGAGCTGTTCTTCAAAGCAAATATTTTCTCCTTCAACGATAACAGCTTGCATGTATTTTATCCATACTTAAATTCAAATAAGATTGATTTGAAAACAGGGGTGTTGAGCCCACTTTAGGAATGCTTATATTATGACTATATGCGAATCCGACCTCACAATTAGCGATATGTGGGCAATCACGGTCAATATGACAATATGATAACATAAGAGGAATTCCATGAGAAAACAGCCGACCGCAAAATATGACCATCGTCGATTCGAGCGATCTCCATGATTTTCTCTGCCTAGTGCAATATTTTCGTACGCTACCAATTTTCAAAAGGGCGTAGACGTATAGCTTTCAAATGGTTTACAATACAATAGAATTTCGCGCTAAATCGTATTCAGAGTAGGCAGCACTCTCTCAGATTTTAATGAAACTTTCTGTACATGAAAAAAATGTCACAAAAAGCCACTTTGCATACTTTGTTTTTCCAAAAATGATGTAGACTGTCTTTTGAAAAGGGTCAAACTTTTATTTGCCAATTTTTTTCAAGCGGCTATAGTCTAAAAATGACAAATCCTACAAAAAAAATGTTGTAGGGGTGATTTTCACAAAATAAGCCAAGTTTTTTAATAAAAAAATTGAAAAAAAACTTCTTCGACTTCTACACTGAAAAAAAAATCAATTTTAAAAATTTAAAGTCGATTTCCAAAAAAAACTTTATTTGGTTGAAATTTTGTTCCAAGATAGGTAATTATGTTCCCTACCTACCGCCAAAAATTCAAGTTGGGGACTGTCAAGGAGAAAATTTATTTGAAAAAAAAAAACTTTTCGTTGTCCAAAGTGATTTTTTTTCAGTGCATTTTTAGCAAAAACTAAACCAATGATAGTCATAATCATCTCAGAATCTAATTTCCCAACTGCTAGTTGCCTGATACATGCAAAAAGTACCAATAACGAATTTGGTATGTATTCCTAACAAACTTGAATGAAGATTGGAAGACTGAATGATTTTTTTCAGTGTATTCTTATAGAAAACTAAACCAATGAAAGTCTTTCGCAGTCTTCCAGTCTTCCAATCTTCAACAGTCTTCCAGTCTTCTAGTCTTTCAGAGTCTTCCCGTCTTGCACAGTCTTCCACAAACTTCCAGTCTTCAACAGTCTTCCAATCTTCCACAGTCTTCCACAGTCTTCTAGTCTTTCAGTCTTCCAGTCTTGCGCAGTCTTCCACAAACTTCCAGTCTTTCAATCTTCCAGTTTTCCACAGTCTTCCACAGTCTTCCAGAGTCTTCCAGTCTTCTCGTCTTCCACAGACTCCCAGTCTTCGACAGTCTTCCACAGTCTTCCACTCTTCCACAGTCTTCCAATCTTCCACAGTCTTCCACAGTCTTCTAGTCTTTCACAGTCTTCCAGTCTTGCACAGTCTTCCAGTCGTCCACAAACTTCCAGTCTTCCCCAGTCTTCCAATCTTCCAGTATTCCACAGTCTTCCACAGTCTTCCAGAGTATTCCAGTCGACAGTCTTCCAGTCTTCCACAACCTTGAAGTCTTCCATAATCTTTCAGTCTTCCAATCTTCCAGAGTCGTCCAGTCTTCCACAGTCTTCTAGTCTTCGACAGTCTTCCACAATCTTCCAGTCTTCCATAATCTTCCAGTCTTCCAATCTTCCACAGTCTTTCAGTCCTCCACAGTCTTCCAGTCTTCCACAGTCTTCCACAACCTTGCAGTCTTCCATAATCTTTCAGTCTTCCACTCTTCCACAGTCTTCCAATCTTCCACAGTCTTCCACAGTCTTCTAGTCTTTCACAGTCTTCCAGTCTTGCACAGTCTTCCAGTCGTCCACAAACTTCCAGTCTTCCCCAGTCTTCCAATCTTCCAGTTTTCCACAGTCTTCCACAGTCTTCCAGAGTATTCCAGTCGACAGTCTTCCAGTCTTCCACAACCTTGAAGTCTTCCATAATCTTTCAGTCTTCCAATCTTCCAGAGTCTTCCAGTCTTCCACAGTCTTCTAGTCTTCGACACTCTTCCACAATCTTCCAGTCTTCCATAATCTTCCAGTCTTCCAATCTTCCACAGTCTTTCAGTCCTCCACAGTCTTCCAGTCTTCGACAGTCTTCCAGTCTTCCATAATCTTTCAGTCTTCCACAGTCTTCCACTCTTCCACAGTCTTCCAATCTTCCACAGTCTTCCACAGTCTTCTAGTCTTTCACAGTCTTCCAGTCTTGCACAGTCTTCCAGTCGTCCACAAACTTCCAGTCTTCCCCAGTCTTCCAATCTTCCAGTTTTCCACAGTCTTCCAGAGTATTCCAGTCGACAGTCTTCCAGTCTTCCACAACCTTGAAGTCTTCCATAATCTTTCAGTCTTCCAATCTTTCAGAGTCTTCCAGTCTTCCACAGTCTTCTAGTCTTCGACAGTCTTCCACAATCTTCCAGTCTTCCATAATCTTCCAGTCTTCCAATCTTCCACAGTCTTTCAGTCCTCCACAGTCTTCCAGTCTTCCACAGTCTTCCACAGTTTCCCAGTTTTCAACAGTCTTCCAGTCTTTCACAGTCTACCAGTCTTCCAGTCTTCCACAATCTTCCAATCTTCCACAGTCTTCCAGTCTTCCACAGTCTTCCAGAGTCTACCAGTCTTCCAGTCTTCCACAATCTTCCAGTCTTCCATATTCTTCCAGTCTTCCACAGTCATCCAGTCTTCGACACTCTTCCAGCCTTCCACAGTCTTCCAGTTCTCTACTGGAAGACTGTCAAAGATTGGAAGACTGTGGAAGACTGAAAGACTGTCACAGTTTTCCGGTCCTCCATAGACTACCAGTCTTCCACAGTCTTCCAGAGTCTACCAGTCTTCCAGTCTTCGACAGTCTTCCACAGTTTTCAAATCTTCCACAATCTTCCAGAGTCTACCAGTCTTCCACAGTCTTCCCTTAATCTTCCAGTCTTCCATAATCTTCCACAGTCTTCCACAGTCTTCCAGCCTTCCACAGTGTTCCAGTCTGCCACAGTCTTCCAGTCCTCCATAGTCTTCCAGTCTTCCACAGTCTTCCAGTCCTCCACAAAGACTGTGGAGGACTGGAAGACTGTGACAGTCTTTCAGTCTTCCACAGTCTTCCGATCTTCCACAGTCCTCCAGTCTTCCACAGTTTTCCAGTCTTCCAATCTGCCACAGTCTTCCAGTCCTTTACAGTCTTCCAGTCCTCCTTAGTCTTCCAGTCTTCCAATCTTCCAGTCTTCCACAGTCTTCCAGTCCTCCATAGTCTTCCAGTCCTCCACAATCTTCCAGTCTTCCACAGTCTTCCACAATCTTCCACAGTCTTCCAGTCCGCTACAGTCTTTCAGTCTTCCACAGTCTTCCAGTCTTTCACAGTCTTCCAGTTTTCCAGTCTTCCACAGTCTTCCAGAATTTCACAGTCTTTCATAGTCTTCCAGTCTTCCATAATCTTCCAGTCTGCCACAGTATTCCAGTCTTTCACAGTCTTCCACAGTCTTCCAGACTTCCATAGTCTTCCAGTTTTCCACAGTCTTCCAGTCCTCCACAGTCTTCCAGTCTTCCACAGTCTTCCACAAACATCCAGTCTTCCAGAGTCTTCCACAGTTTTCCAGTCTTCCACAGTCTTCCAGACTCACATAGTCTTCCAGTTTTCCACAGTCTTCCAGTCCTCCACAGTCTTCCAGAGTCTTCCAGTCTTCCACAAACTTCCAGTCTTTCAGAGTCTTCCAGTCTTCCACAGTCTTCCAGTCTTCCAGTCTTCCACAGTCTTCCAGTCTTTCACAGTCTTCCAGTCCTCCACAGTCTTCCAGGCTTCCACAGTCTTCCACAGTTTTTTTACTTATAAAATTGCGGAATTTTTCTTGAAAACAACAATTTTTATTTGAAATGAGAAAAAGCCTCTGTATTGAAAACATATCTCGAAAACTCAATTTTTTAGAAAGAATGTGCATGCAAGTTTGTAATAAATCGGTTAAGTAGTTTTTGAATGGCAGTTAACAGCGCAAATCGTGTTTTTTCCAGAGACGTTATACAAAAAGCTCCGTCACCGTCACCGAGTCGCTTGTCAAAATTTTTGCCAGGGAAAATTACAAAATGTTTCTTAAATGATATATTATAATGCGCCAAAGTTTTGATCAATTCGCTTCACCAAAATTTAAAAAAAACGCGAAAAATTGATACGAAAATTGATAAAATAGAACAATGAATAAAACAAATGAAATGGATGAATTGAATAAAATTAATGAACAAAAATTTAAAAAATGCAGAAAGCAAATAAAGTAATTAAAAGGAAGAGAACGTATAAAATGAGTAAAATGAACATTCTGAATAAAACGAATAAAATGAATGAGTCTGATAAGATGAGTAAAATGAAGAATATTAATAAAACGAATTATATGGAAGAGATGAACAAAATTAATAAATCATACAAGATTTTAAAAAATAATCAAAATGAATAAAATAAATAAATAATATGGATAAAATATAATATCAATAAAATGAATAGAATTAATAAAAAATGAATATAATTGTTGAAAAGAACAAAAAGATCAAAAACAAACAGAAAAAATGAAATACTGAGTACATTGTATGGATTGGAAAATATGGATGAAATGCATAAAATGAAAACAAGGAGCAAAATAAGTGAAATGCACACCATATATGAAATGAATAAAATCAACTGAAATGAACAAAATGAATAAAAAATGGCAGAATGAAATAAATGATTAAAATGAAATGACCATATATTTAAAATTAGTTCAATTATCGAAACGCACAAAATAGACAAAAACGAATAAAATCCTTGAAATTATTAACCCTTTACGAAGCGATTTTTTTCATTGTTAATACTGTTATTTTTAGCTTAATATAGGGTTTCGGGGTCGCTCATTCTGATTCTGACGTCGAAAATGTAAAATTCAAAATGGCGGATCCCATATGGCGACTGTGCTTGGCTAAATTTCATGTTTTTATATTGGCCTAAAACGTCTTACAAGGGGGTTTTCGGGGTCACTGATTCTGATTCTGATTCTGACGTCGAAAATCTAAAATTCAAAATTCAAAATGGGGGATCCAATATGGCGACCGTGCTTAGCTAAATTTCATTTTATTTATATTGGCCTAAAACGTCATACAAGGGGGTTTTCGGGGTTACTAATTCGGATTCTGACGACGAAAATGTAAAATTCAAAATGGCGTATCTACTATGGCGAACGTGCTTGGCTAAATTTCATGTTTTTTTTTATATTGGCCCAAAAGTCCTACAAGGGGATTTTCGGGGTTGCTGATTCTGATTGTGACGTCGAAAATGTAAAATTCAAAATGGCGGATCCAATAAGGCGACTGTGCTTGGCTATTGTGTAGCCGCCATTTTTATAACTAATAAGAATTCACACATTTTTGTGCTAGTTGTACTCCTTTCATCCCTAAGCATTAATTAAAAGAAAGCATTCGTATTTATATGTCAACGCTAACTAGAAATGCAATAAAAACATAGGAGAAGTAGGTTCAACCGCGTAGCAAAGGGATAAACTGTAAAAATATGAATATAAAATTCAAATGACGACAAAAATGATTTACATAAAGTTAATGAATAAATCAAATTAGAAATTGAGAACCATTGTTTCAGAATATTCTGAAATGTTCGTGAAAATACCATGGTAGAGACAACAACAAAACACCGTATTGTCAGCATCACCCCAGCAAAAAACGATAGACCTTAGGGACCATCTATAAATGAATTTGAGTGATTTTGATTTTTTAGAAATAAGAACTTCAAACTTTTTCTATCAATAATAGCGGCTTTTCAAATAGTTTCCAGTTTGTATGGGATCGTAAGCTAATTGTGTTACTCATAGAATTTAAAAGCGTGCTGACGTGATAGTATTGGAAGTCTGCTTCACTTTTTCAGCCCTCAAAAGCGCACAATTTCATTTTCCTCGAATTGCGGGCAAAGCACCTGGGAGGGCCTGACAAGCCAAACCTCGTATTCGTTGTCTGTCTAGATTAACTGCCCGAACACTCAGAATATATACAGCTATTCATAACTGGTGCAGGTGCAATTTTCGAAAAATATTTATACAATTAATTAGGGTCAAAATCAAGCTGTAGCAAATTGGGTGGTAAAAAGTAACGCTATCCGAGGATGTTTGCCCCTACCCATCACAACCATCGTAATGAATGATCATCGGAGAATTTTATCAAAATAAGTCAATTAGTGCTCGATCCACGAGTTTGTGACACGGCATTTCACCGGCGAGCGAATTCAATCCAAGGGCCCCACCGGTCCCGGCTCAGACACGAGCAGTTTAACGCTAATCCGAGCTTCGAGCGCACCTATAGTTATACAATGTTTTATTCAGGCGGCTGTGTGTCTGCGCCTGGGGGGCAACAGGGCGGAACAATCTGTGTGTGAGATATACGAAAACCACGCCACGGTTTGTTAGTTCAGGAGCTCTATGAAGTTATTGTCTGTAAAATATTTTAAGGTTAAGTGACGGATGGGGTTGATTCGCGTGAAATTGGACTGATTTCGTAGGCCGCCACTTGATGGGAACCGTTTCAGCACCCGCCCGGTCGGCTAGTGTTCGTTTCTCGATACGACGCAAAGTGCATTGTTTCTTCTGCGGAATTAACTCATCGGATCCGACATTTCGCTCGCTGTGTTCTGGCTAGTTGAGCATTGCGTCGGAAGAATTGCATTCTATTAGCACGACACGTTACGCCGTGCACTGCGAACCTACAGCACCGACTCGCGTAGATCACTATAATCACAGACGACAAGAGTGGAGTCAGCCTTCGTTAACCAGCCCGACTGGGTAATTGATCCGACTGTTTTGTAAGCATTGCAACAATGTTGCAACGACGAGTGAACGACGAGAAAGGCACCGAAAGATCGAGTCTTCGGAAAATGCAGTCATCATAAACAAATTGTTGGCATTCTCGAGACACTCTTCATGCTTCGCGCACTGTCGCCTCACTGCCAACCAGAACCCACGGCAACCTCCTGTCGTTTGTCATGGCGAGCCAGGATTGTGTCACCATCAGCGCAAGGGGCTACACGATAAAGAAAATTCGACTTGAAGAACAACCGCAAAATTAGATCGGTTAACCATACAAATACTAACCAACAAACCACAAACTAAAAAACATCAACAACAAGAAACGAAACGAACGAGAGCGGAACAAAAAAAAAACACTCGCAGGAATGCGTCTGCCCTAGTGAGAATAAACGTGCAGCCAGCCAGACAGGATTACGACGCACGCGGCGGTGCAGTGTGGTGCAGCCGATCGCAGAACAACTTACGAATCGAGCAACACCGCGTCGGACAATTTCCTTTCGCACAGCGGGTTGTCACTACTGCTGCTGATGGTGTGGGGTGGGAAAATGCGCGACAAAAGCGCATCCGACCCGATGTGGTCGGGTTTAAAAATAACGCAATTTGCTGCATGTAAATACCTCTGCATACTATCGGGCCAAATTTGATCGGGTTTGTTTTTTTTTTGTTTTGGGTGTCTGGTGGTAAGATCATGTGCCCAAACTAAACACTTAAGCTGTGTTTATTGCGTTCCACATTTGGATCAGTTGGAGTGATACAGAGAAAATACAGCTCACGATAGAAGCGGGTCCTTCAGCGACTTATGATAGTGGGGACATACTAAACAGAAACTGAGACCCGTTTCGGCAATTACAGTCCATTAGCGAACGACAACTGTATTTCTGAGAAGGATTTTGTGACACAATCTGAAATTCGGTAAACCGAAAAGAAAACGAAGCCCAATTTCGATTATTTTATTTCTATGTTAAATCGTCAAGATCATTTTTATTATCTGGCTTTGTTAGCGACTCCGGCGTTAATGCATAACTCTATGCTATAGCAAACTTTTGGTTACATGGAAAAAATCAGTTCATAAATTCATAAACAATTTTCTTGAACTGAACGATTTACGAAAACCGTGACCAAGTTCCTGAAATTATGAATAATAAACCTCGTATTCATGAAACTAGTGTTTTCTAACTGTTACTGTTGTTGTTCCCTGGACATGTTTATTTTTTGTTGTGATTCTTGTTCATTGTTTGGGAATACAAAGTCGACAGTCAAACGTTGTTCATGATTTCAAGAGCTTATTCACGATTTTTGTAAATTCTCCTGACATTAGCAGGATTAAAGTTCATGATTTCAAGATCTCAGTCGCGATGTTCGTTATTTCTATTCATGTTATCATGATAGGGGAATTTATTCGGCTGTTCAGTCATGTAAATTTTAGCGAACACTAATTATGGTAATGTCCAAACTTTTCAACCGTTGGTTCCGGTCTTCTTCAGTGGATATTCTCTATAATGTTCTTGTTACTCGCTTTTTCAAGGCGATCTATTGTCATTATAACTGCCTTCCAATGATTTGGCGCTAAAAATTGGTCGCGCTGTTTTATTTGATACTCGGGAAAAAAAATTCTTGTCACCGGAGGAAACACTTTTTTCGGGCACGGAGGTAAAACTCCAAGAACATTATAGAGAATCTCCACTGAAGAAGACCGGAACCAACGGTCGAAACGTTTGGACATTGCCAAAATTAGTGTTCGCTAAAATTTACATGACTGAACAGCCGAATAAATTCCCCTGAAACAACCACAGTCGTAACAACACCCAACAGTTATCGTGATATTTTAGTCATGAGTAGAGTGATTCATGTTCATGTTTTCAGGATCTTTGTCACGATTTTAAATAATTTTTTTCACGAGTTGTGTGATATGTGTTCATGATTTCAGGATCTTAGTCGCGATTTTTGTAGCTTCTGTTCATGTTATCATAATATTTTATTTTAGAGCTTACCTTCAAAGAGTAATGTAACTAATGTTCATGATATCAGCAGTTTTATCATGGTATTCGTAAGTTCTCTTTGTCTTATCGTGATATATTATTTTTTGGTTACTAACGGTTTTTTACTCGGAATAACGTGAATACGAAATACGAAATGGATCAGTTAAATAAGACTTATTTGCGATATCTGGTTCTGTGAACTATATCACGCACACTATTTGGGGTTCTCAGTGCAGTTTTCGTTTGACTGACCGGACATCACAATGAACATTATCAAATGAATAACGATGTTCGAGGTCCTAATAGTTTTTTATGTCTACTGCTCGTGCCTATTACTGGTCGCTAGCAGCTGAATATTTCATGAAAAAGTGCATGTAACAAAAATGATTCCACGAATAGTACTCCAAATTTTGTGAACGAGGTCACGTAAATATTGCATTACCATGTTGCATGAAATTGTAAATGATTAGGAATATCTTCTAAATATCACAAGCACGCAAAAAGATACTAGATAGCTCGTAAATCATGTACTAGGAGTCATAAACCAGTTCACGAATACATGAATATTATTTCACGATTTCGTGAACTATTTCACGAGCACGGATATTGGATCGTGACTAACATGTTAGGAATAATGAACCAGTTCACGAATACATGAATAATATTTCATGATTTCGTGAACTATTTCACGAGCACGGAGATTGGATCGTAACTAATATATTAGGGATCATGAATTAGTTCACGAGGATTGAATGGATTCATGAATAAAATTCCGAATTTCGTGAAATAGTTCACGAGGAAAAATATAGAATATTTTGATTTTGTGATTTAATGTTCCTATATCTATGAAAAAATCATGAGTCAACCTTTGGTTTTATGATTAGTGTTCATAAAGTTGTCAACTAGTTCGCGTGCTGAGAATCGAATTGTAAATAACTTTGCAGAAACCGTGACTGAAGTTCACAAAAAACAATATTTTCACTAACGAAAGCGTTATGCTGGCGTTACTGAAACTGAACTGAAATTGAACAGAATTATAAAAGCCATGACTTTTGTTCATGGTCCTGTTTTCGTAACGTAAAAACGTGATTGTTCCAGAATTCATGGCGCTTTATTCACCATTTTGGGAACAATTTTTTTCCGTGTAAAGAACTAGTATTATTTTTGAGAACCTTGTTAACCTAACAATTCGAATGGCTACTCCTAAGTGGTTATCTTTTGCAGGTAGTCCCCGCCATCCTTCCGTTCAAAGGTTCGCTATTCCGCTTGTTCATTTTTCGATCTGTTTCCCCATTACCAACTTCAATCTTGTTGCAGGATTTGGATCCAATGTGTACGAAATCTGGACAAATCCTCGATGGGAGTTGAAGTTGCTTCTGTGCCAAGTTTTCCGTGCGGCAATGTGGTAAGTAGAGGAGGGGGGGGGCGATGCTACACCCAACTGCATATTATACCTTTTATTTGAGACTTGTTTTGAGAAAATCGGTGCGGTCATCTCCGAGTAACCGATGCGCAATTGTTGGTCACACACAGCCATACACAAATACGAATACACATGTTTTTCGAACTCAACAAAGAGAGTCGAATGGTATACGAGTGTCGGCCAACAATTTCAAGCAATTTGTAACTCATTTTAATTATTTTTGCATCATCTATACATATATTGGTTACCGGTATATATGGGAATATCACATATGGCCGCATACTTCAACCCGTAACACAGGAACCAGAACTCCGATTCAATGAAAATTTAGTAGCATTCAATAGGGATGTTCTAGCTTTCACTTGAGACTAACTTTGTGAAAATCGAGTCAGAAATTTTTGAAAAGCAGATGTGAGTTCAATTCAGGAACTTAACCACTTTCCCGAGGCTTCTGGTTCCGCCGAACGTGTCCAATGTGGCCAACGTGGATTTTTATTGGGCATCAGTGAGCTGATATTATCAGTCTAAACATTTTCGAACACATATTATGAAGTTTTGCATTTTTAGATACCATGCTGATCCCGATTTATATGGGAATTTCATGCGTGGCCCCGCTCCTCAACACGTAACTCCGGAACTGGAAGTCGGAATTGAATGAAATTCAATAGCAGCCTATAGGAACGTTGTACTTTTCATTTGAGACTAAGTTTGAAAAAATCGGTTCAGCCATCTCTGAGTAACCGATGTGCATATTTTTGGTCTCATACATACATACACACGCACATACATATGCACACACATACGCATACTAGAGTGGGACATGGTTATACGAAAAAAATAAAATTTAGCTCCGAATAACTTTTTGGGTCCCATTTAGCTCCCAGAACAACTCTGCGAATTTTTAGCTCGATCGGTGAAACTATATTTTTGCGCCCACTGTTTAAAGTTTACATGGGATTTCGTATGGGAAAATTGTCTGTTGCAAATTACTTCTTCCAAGAGTCGCCCGTTACCCCCTAAAAATAAATAGATGTCTGATTTTTATAGGAAATTTATTAAGGAAACAAATTCTGATACTTGTGGAAAAAGTTATTAAGCAAAAACTGATTGATGCCCTGAAGATTGATGAAAATTTCACTTTTCATAGCATCATTCATAGCTTTTGACGGTCTAATAATATTCAAAATTTTTAACTTTCTCTTATTATGTACAAAAGAAGCCTCAATTTATCCCTCAAAACCTTGCGAAGTGGCCAAATAGTATAGATAAACGATTTAGATACATTAAGAGAGGATTAAAACAAAATTGCGTATAATTGGACAACCAACAGCAGTGGTGCTTGAAAAAATGAATATTTTATCAATCGTTAGAGTATCAATCAGTTTCTGCTTAATAACTTTTTTCTCAAGCGTCAGATCGTTTTGTGGTTTTTCAGACTTTGTTTGTTAAATTTCCTATAAAAGCCACGTAACGATTTATTTTTAGGAAGTAATGGGCGACTCCTGGAGGAATTATTTTGTAAAAGATAATTTTCTCGTGCAAAATCCCATATAAACTTCAAACAATGGGCGCAAAAATATAGTTTCACCGATCGAGCTAAGAATTTGCACAGTTATTCTAGGACCCAAATGGTACCTAAAAAGTTGCTCGGAGGTGGAATCTAATTTTTGTCCCACCCTACTGTGCAACTTAGCGGATGTAAACAGTACACTCTAAAGAGAAACTGGGCAAAATTTGGTTCATTTCAGTCAAGTAAGAAAAATGTTACGTAAATTAAAAAGTGTCGCAATAATTAGCGGCTCAGTCTTATTAACCCTTTACAATTTTTCGAAAAATTCCCACTGCAAATAGAATTATTTTCGTAGCGTAAGATGTGTTTTATCCAGGAGTGGAGAATTGTGCACTGTTAGAAATTTCTGCAGGAATATAGTAAAGGGCGAACACGAAATTATTGCGACACATTCAACAGGGCATAACTTTTTTACCATTGGGTAAAAATCAACCAAATTTTGCACACTTTCTCATTGATGTGTATTGTTTACATGCTGTCAAACTCGAAGTCGTGTTTTTCGATTCAACGAAAATGGAGGTGAACCAACGCGAGTCGAGAGAACAAATTCTTTCCAAACACCTGGAATTTCCTGACCTGTCGCACCGGCAGTTGGGAAAAATGTTGAACATTCACCATTCAACCGTCTCCAGAGTGTTGAAGCGGTTCCAGGAGCGGTTGACGTTGGACCACGGCAAAGGAGCTGGAAGAAAACCGTGACCGGAGAACAAAAAGACGGAGGGAAAGGTGAAGCGGATGACTAAAGCAAATCCCAACGTCTCAAGCCGTGATTTGGCTAAAAAGATCGGCATGTCACAGAGCTACGTCCAGAATGCAAAGAAGAGAGCTGGACTACATACATACAAGGTACAGAACTTCCCAAACCGCGATGAGCAGCAACAATCGACGGCTAAAACTCGGGCACGGAAGCTCTACGAGAAGATGCTGACAAAATATGGCTGCTGTGTGATGGACGACGAAACGTATATAAAAGCCGATTTTAAGCAAATTCCGGGGTTGGAGTTTTTCACCGGCAAGAGCAAGTTCTATGTGGACGACAAATTTAAGAAGAAGAAAATGTCGAAGTTCGCCTCCAAATATCTCATTTGGCAGGCCATCTGCTCTTGCGAACTGAGGAGTGAGCCTTTCGTGACAAAGGGCACAGTAAATGACGAGATCTACAAATCTGAGTGCCTCGAGAAGCGCCTTTTGCCGTTCTTGCAGTAGCACGACGAAGCTCCGCTATTTTGGCCAGATTTGGCATCATGCCACTATTCTAAAAGTGTCCTGGAGTGGTATGAGGCCAATTCTGTCCATTTTGTTCCAAAGGACATGAATCCGCCAAACTGTCCGGAGCTGCGCCCGGTGGCAATGATGAAGTGGAAACTTCGGAATAGCAAGAGGACAGTCAAAGACGAGAAGGACAAGTTAAGAAAATGGAAAAAAACTGAGAAACTGGTACCGGATGACACTGTAAAGACTTTGATGGAGGGCATCAAGCGAAAATGCGTTCAATTTTACACGCAAGGCTCCATCGATTACCTTTTCTTTTGATTTTTGAAGTAAATATATGCATAAAATTTTGGTTTGATTTTAAACATTATAAGAAAATTGGCATGACATTTTCGGTGTCGCAATAATTTCGTGTTCGCCCTTTATTTTACCATGATCAAAATCATTAAAGAATTAAAGAAAGAATTGAAAATAAGTCGTTATGCTGAGATCAAACTAGAGAATCAATTCGATCGAGTTAAGGGGTCATAATCCAAAGTGCAAAAGGGAACAAACCATATTTCGGTAACGCCTTCGTGTCGATTATTTCTTGTGTGGGAAAGTATCGAGCAAAAAATCAAAACGAAATAACATCGACACCAAAGCACAAATCAAATTCATAACTATTCGTTCCAGATTTCCTAGCTTTATCCATAAGGTCCCACTAATCGAGTAAACTACATAATTTTCCGCATACCTGTTCGAAGAATAGCTGGGAAACACAGCAAGAGATTGCTCAACAATTTACCCCTTTGATACTAATAAGATACGATTCGACCTGCAGATCTAGTTAGGCGGCACACCACAGTTCCAAATAGACCGCCCAATAAAACCCAATCGATCTCTCAGGTACTCGCTCACCCGGATCTCTATCTAATTCACTACACTTAATCGCCTTCGATTCATTCGGCCCGGATGGTGGTGCATTCTCCCATCCCTCCACCCCTTCTATTAATCCTCTTTCAGTTCACAAGTCCCACGATGATTTTTGCAAACGGCCGTAAAGGCAGACGAGATCGAGTAGCAGAAGCAAAAAAATGCGAATTGCGCGCCTTTGATCCCGGATCATGTGTTGATGTGCCGATATTTAAGGTCCAGGTGGGGAAAAAAGACGATTTCTCCAGAATTTCGCTGATTTAGTTTCTGCAGACAGATTTCACAAATAGTACTTGTTTGATTCTAGTTAATACTGACGTTTCAGTATCCTCGTTTTTATTTGTGGACATTGTGTATTTCCATTAGAAATAATGAGTCATATAGCTGCACCAACTTGCCGAGAGTGCCTCAAGGGAGCAATCCAGAACCTTTTCTTTCTTCGTTGTTCTGCAATGACGTTTGTTATGTTATACCTCCAGGATGACGATCTCAAACTATTTCTCATTGTGCGGTCAACAGAAGATTGCATGGAACTACAGCGACCCTTCAAACCGAGACTCGGAGGGCTGAGTTTCTTATACCATTCGACTCAGTTTGTTGGGTTCGGCAAATGTCTGAGTGTGCGTATGTGTGTAGATATGTAAGTGGTTAACAGTTGAACATCGGTTACTCGGAGATGTCCAAACCGATTTTATCAATCTTAGTCTCAATACTACGGTTCGCATAGGCTGCTATTGAATTTCATTTAATTCTGACTTCCGGTTCCGGGGGTATGAGTTGAAGAGTATTGGTCACGCATACAATTTCCATTCAAATCGGTATCAGCATGTTTTCTAAAAGATGTAAAACTTCATAAAATGAGTTATAAATTGCTTGGATTTATTGAGTTTGAGCTCACTGATTCCCAATCAAATTCACATTGACCACTTTGGACACTTTCGGCGGAACCGGAAGCTTCGGAGAGTTGCTAAGTTTCTGAATTGAACTCACATCTGAAGATCCATCCGAAAATCTTTATAATCGTGACCGACCATCTTTGATTCCGGATGAAACTTTACACGTTTCACCAGCATGGAGAACTAAAACTTTTCCACAGTCATTAAGATTATTTTTACTCAAGAGCAATTTTTTAAAAGGGCATGAAAGTTTCTACATGTAGCATTTTTGAAAAAAAAATTTCGATTACCGTATTTTATAAAACAAAACTATCTTAGAACAAGTTACAGAGAATAAATGCTCCTGCACGAAAAATATATACACTGAAAAAAATGTTGTGACAAAAACAATCATTCATGTTAAAAATTTACATAGCGAAAAAACATATTTTTAATTTGTATAAACAAAAACCCAGTTTTTTTAAGCAAACAGCGTTAATTGGAAAATCCGCGTAAAAAGCGTTAATCCGCGTTAATTGGAAAATTCGCGTAAAAAACACGTTAATACGAAAATCCGCGTAAAAAAACTCTCAGCTAAAGACTTAGAATATTTTTGGAAGTTTTTTTTACGCACGGATTTCGCAATTAACACGGTTTTGACTGCAAAAGACATGGACTTTTTCCTGAAAAAAATTCTAAGTGCTTTTAAATGCAAAGAACTTTGGCAGTTTTTTGCGCGGATTTCGTAATTAACACGGTTTTTGAAAAAAATATTCCTTTATAATGCAAAAGACTGTAGATTTTCGGAAAGATGGAAGCGACGGGTCTGGACTCCTTATGGCCCGCACCTCAACAATATGGGTATTTTCGGAATGGACTTGACGAGTATGTGCCAGAAATTGATTTTTGACGCGATTTTGAAATCAAAGATGGCGACCTCCGGTTTAGCGAAAATCGCTGTAACCCAATCAATATGGGTATTTTCGGAATGATTTTGACGAGTAGGCGGCAGAAGTTTGTGTTTGACGGCATTTTGAAATCCAAAATGGCGACTTCCGGTTTAACGAAAATCGCTGTAACCCAATCAATATGGGTATTTTTGGAGTGGTCTTGACGAGTAGGTGCCAGAAATTGATTTTTGACGCCATTTTGAAATCCAAGATGGCGACTTCCGGTTTAGCGAAAATCGGTGTAACCCAATCAATATGGGTATTTTCGAAATGGTCTTGACGAGTAGGTACCAGAAACTTATGTTTGTCGCCATTTTGAAATCCAAGACGGCGACTTCCGGTTTAGCAAAAATCGCTGTAACCCAATCAATATGGATATTTTCGGAATGGTCTTGAAGAGTAGGTGCCAGAAATTGATTTTGGACGCCATTTTGAAATCAAAGATGGCGACCTCCGGTTTAGCGGAAATCGTTGTAACCCAATCAATATTGATATTTTTGGAATGGTCTTGAAGAGTAGGTGCCAGAAATTGATTTTGGAAGCCAATCAATATGGGTATTTTCGGAATGATTTTGACGAGTAGGCGCCAGAAGTTTGTGTTTGACGGCATTTTGAAATTCAAAATGGCGACTTCCGGTTTAACGAAAATCGCTGTAACCCAATCAATATGGGTATTTTTGGAGTGGTCTTGACGAGTAGGTGCCAGAAAATGATTTTTGACGCGATTTCGAAATCAAAGATGGCGATTTCCGGTTTAGCGAAAATCGCTGTAACCCAATCAATATGGATATTTTCGGAATGGTCTTGAAGAGTAGGTGTTAGAAATTTATGCTTGAGGCCATTTATAAATCAAAGATGGCGACTTCCGGTTTAGCGAAAATCGCTGTAACCCAATCAATACTTTCGGAATGGTCTTGAAGAGCAGGTGCCAGAAATTGATTTTTGACGCCATTTTGAAATCCAAGATGGCGACTTCCGGTTTTGCGAAAATCGCTGTAACCCAATCAATATGGGTATTTACGGAATGGTCTTGACGAGTAGGTGCCAGAAATTTGTTTGACGCCATTTTGAAATCCAAGATGGCGAAGATGGTCCCAAACGAAAGCTACAGCATTCCAATTGACTGCTTTAAATTTCCATGGGAATCGAAGTTCTGATTGCTGTATTACGGGCTCAAGTCTTATGCGAAATTCACATATAAACCGGTATAATCATAGCAAAATACACTCAGGTTTTTTTTTACGCGGGGGATACGAGCCGCGTAAATGAAAACCGCGTAAATGAAAACCGCGTAAATTTCAAAATCCGCGTAAATGAAAACCGCGTAAATTTCAAAATCCGCGTAAATGAAAACCGCGTAAATTTCAAAATCCGCGTAAATGAAAACCGCGTAAATTTCAAAATCCGCGTAAATGAAAACCGCGTAAATTTCAAAATCCGCGTAAATGAAGACCACTTAAATTTAAGAATCCGCGATAAAGGGAACCTCATTGATGGATACCGCGTAAATTCCAAAATCCGCGTAAATGAAAACCGCGTAAATTTCAAAAACCGCGTAAATGAAAACCGCGTAAATTTCAAAATCCGCGTAAATGAAAACCGCGTAAATTTCAAAATCCGCGTAAATGAAAACCGCGTAAATTTCAAAATCCGCGTAAAAAAATACCGCGCAAAAAAAAATCGCGTAAAAAAAAACTTGAGTGTAATGCAAAAATAATTGAAATGAGCTCTATATTGCTGGCCCTAATCACTAATTCCTAATCAAAGTCTCTTTGATCACATTCAGATTTCCTGAAAATTACCAAGTTCCTAAATTAGATTCACACCTTTTCCTCATATATTGCTGACTCGATTATTACGTAAGCCTTATTAGGCTTAAATGAAGGGTACAGTATTGACATTGATTGCTACCGAACATCATTTGAACGAACCGTAGTTATGAGTGAAAGAATCCGATCGCACGTGAATTTCCCATATAAACCTTTTTGTCTTTCTCCTTTAGAAAGGTCAGTCTGGAATAACTCTGAATTTATCAACAGAGGCCCGGAGGGTCGAAACTCTTATACCAACTGCTCCGAAGCGCACGGAATGCACAACTTCAATTCCACACTCTGGCGACGACGAGGACACCGAAGAAGTCATTTGCAAGTGCAAAACCAGTACCTATCGTGCCCGCAGATTTTAAAGACGCCGAAAAAAGTATCTTCACCTTATTGGACTTAGCTTGAAAAATATTTAGCATTCGGCATAAAATCATTACTGCCAAAACGTCCCCATCGAACGAGTGCTTGTTTGTCAAGATCAGTGCAAAAATACCATCGCACGAGCTCGCCAAAAAAACTGACCTATTTGACTTCACTCTACTGTACTAAGTGATTATGTTTAATTGTAGTGTGAAACCATTACAATCAGGTATGAAAAATACGAAAAGATGATAGGTTTTCACGCCCTTTTGAGGACCGCTGTTGAAGTACATCCAAATGTGCTTTTTCCATTCCACAACATTTCATGTAGACCAACATAGGTCAGACGATAAATTAATATGGTATTTAACGTTTTCCGATTCATTGTTGTGTTACAGAACAATTATTCAAAATAAGTCGTTAAGCGAAGATCAATCCGATGCTGCTAAGGGAGCTCACAATTCATAGAGAATAAGGAAACAAAAAAAATATATTTTGGTAACGACGCCGTCTTGACTGTTTCTTTTGTGTAAATGTATCGGGCTAAGAACCAAAGCGAACTGACACCGATCCAAAGCACACGCAAAATTTAAAACTATTCGTTCAAGCTAGTTAGTTAGTTACATCCATAAATTCCCACCGATCGAGTAAAATCCACAATTTTCGGCATATCTGTTTGAAGAATTGCTGGGAAAAACAGCAAGAGATTGCTCAACAATTTACCCGTTTCGATACTAACAAGATACGATTCGACCTGCAGATCTAGTTAGGCGGCGTACCGCAGTTCCAAATAGATCGCACAATAAAACCCAATCAATCTCCCTGCCATTCGCTCTCCCGGATCTCTAATTCACGACACTTAACCACGTTCGATCCGTTCGGCCCGAACTCCTGTGTGGCAGTACACGCTCCCATCCATCCCCTTCCAGTAATCCACTTTCAGTTCGCAAGTCCCACGATGATTTTTTTGCAAACGACCGAGAAGGCGGAAGATCGAATAGCAGAAGCAAAAAAAAAAACAAACGCGAATTGCGCGCCATTCAAGCGCGAAAGGAAACCAACATAACCTGCAAGTGAGCAAATGAAAACATAAATTCTCGAAAGGCTCTTGAACTCTGCTGCTAGCTGGCCGCTGCTGAGCCGGGCCAGCTTCTCCGAGATGATCACCGATCTTTTCAATGCGCCTCTGCTACACACAACACATCTGTACTTTAAATACCGAATACCGCTGGTACCGATGGACGGACGGACCGACCGACGCACGTAACGCCGTTGGTAGAAGATGCCTTCCTAGGTCTGTGTTCTGAATTGCTTTCATAAAATTGGCGAAATGAGACGAGGGATCCAAAACTTCGTCGCGGAATCGATATAACTATGTGTGGCGCGTCAGAGTTGTTTGAACTTGATTTATGGTTTTTTGACATTATCAATAACAATGAAGTCATTGTTCGGTCTAACTTCCAGGGAACAATGACTAATCTCGATAAAATTCAGGAGATAGAGAGCCAAACACATATTAATGATAGTTGATGATATCACATTTTTTTCTACATGGACTAGCAACTAGAAACAAAAAGATAGAACCACTTACAACTGAAATTAGCTTCTTTGCTACTTTGGCAATCGCCAACCGAAATTAAGTTTCGCAATCCCGCTGCTAAACCTATCCGGTTCACACGAACTTACTTGTGCGAATTCGGTGTCGTCGGCGGTTAGGCTTTCATCACCGAGTTCCGTAATTACGTGTAGTTTGTTTTTGTGGGCAATTTCTACTTCCTCCATGCGTCTGGCTGTGCGTGGTTCCACCCAACCATTCCGGTTTCCGCACCGTGCGTACGCGAAAGGCTACTACTCACTCTACTAGCTATGGATATGACCTCCTGCTCCGGATGGTGGTGTATACTGGATACTAAATACCGAAAGCAAAGCTTCCAAGACTACCAATTTACTTCTTTCCGACTTCTTTCGAGATCGGTGGTTGATGTTTACGATTGCATTCGGACCCTTTTTGAGGCTCACTTCGGTCGCGTCTGAACTGAACGTCGCGTCAGTGGGACTGACGAGCACGTGTGGCACGGTGAGGGGTAGGATAGGTGGAACGGTTCCGGTAGTTTGCTACTGTCGACCGTGATCGTATGCTTAACCGCAGAACTTGCAATAAAAATCAACTTTTGCGGTTTTACACAATTGCACCTTTTTTACGTCTTGTTCGGGCCGTCGGTGATTGGAAACGAGATAATAAACTTTATGGGTTTTTGGTGGTTTTTGCCCGTGGATAAAATATTCAATAACAGGCACAACACTGAGGGGGTTCAGTGATTTTTTTGTTTTCAAGCGACCCAATTTGTAATTCAATTGTTATGGAAATAGATGTTCCCATGCCAACGTGAGACGGTTTCTATAAATAGAAAAAGTAATAAACTGAGCGTCCAAGAGTACATGCTTAATTCTTAATGTTCACCGCACCGTTTGTAATTAATTTTATTGGCACAAATTAATCACTTTGTTTAGTAAAGATGACATCTTTATTGCACTATGGGCCAAAAACCGTATTCAGGAGGCCAGCATTGTTTATATTCGATGTAGTTCGTTTCAGATACGCACAGTTATGTCACAGAAAAAACTTGTTTTAATCCACCTAGTGGAATAATCGTCCCCTTCTCATTTATCCAAACTATTTTTTTATATATATATATAACTAAGTTTATTTAGGCCCAAATACGGTAGCTTAACGAGGCCAATAATTCATTTTTTAATCGAAGATGAATTGATGTTCTGTGCCATGTAATCGAAGTACAAGGACATGAATCGGGTCTGAGAATTAAGCTCGACAAGCCTTTCAAAATTTGCAATCACCAATGGGTTCAAAATATCGCATCGAATGAGCAATCGATACGAGAGGTCCCAAAATCGATTTTTTTAGTGGAAGGATACCCGCCAGCACTTCTAAACTCATCGTATGGGTCGCGTGCATGCAACCCAAGGCAATACGCAAACAGCGATACTGGATTCTCTCCAGTTTGATGAAATGTATGGTCGCAACGGAGCGAAAGCAGAAACGTCCGTACTCCATCACTGATAATATCGTTGTTTGGTACAGCCTGATTAGGTCTCCTGGGTGGGCACCCCACCATGTTCCGGTTATTGTACGGAGAAAGTTGATCCTTTGTTGGCACTTCTGTTTCAGATACCTAGTGTGACATCCCCAGGTACCTTTAAAGTCGAACCAGACCCCGAGAGATTTGAATGTTGAAACCTGAGCAATAGTTTTATCCATTAACTGAAGCTGTAGTTTCGCTGGTTCACGCTTCCCTGAAAATACGACTAGCTCAGTTTTCTCCGTAGAGAACTCGATACCCAGCTGGAGAGCCCAAGCAGACAAATTGTCCAAGGTATTTTGCAGTGGTCCTTGCAAGTCGACGGCTTTGGGACCTGTGATAGAGACCAGGTTTAGCAAAAAGTTATTTAAAATTGGTGAAAGACCATGCTGGTGCAACTTCTCATAAAGAATGTTGATAGAAACTGAATCGAAAGCCCCCGTAATATCCAAGAATACTGATGCCATCTGCTCTTTGTTAGCATATGTCATTTGAATTTCTTTTGAGAGCAACGCAAGGCAATCGTTCGCCCCTTTGCCTTTGCGGAAGCCAAATTGTGTATCTGACAGTTAGCCATTTGCTTCAACCCAATTGTCGGGGCGAAACAAGATCATTTTCTCGAATAACTTTCGGATACAGGATAGCATCACAATCGGTCGATACGAGTTGTGGTCGGAGGCTGGTTTTCCTGGTTTTTGGATGGCTATGACACTCACTTGTCTCCAATCATGTGAGACAATGTTACCCTCAAGAAACTTATTAAATAAATTCAACAAGCGTCTCTTGGCAGAGTCTGGTAGATTCTTCAACAAGTTGAATTTGATTCTGTCTGGTCCTGGAGCTTTATTGTTACATGATAAGAGAGCAAGTGAGAACTCCACCATCGAAAACGGTGTTTCGTTCGCGGTATTGTAAGGCGACGCGGCACGGTAGTTTTTCTGTGCCGGGGCGGAATCCGGACAAACCTTCTTGGCGAAATCGAATATCCAACGGTTTGAATATTCCACGCTCTCCTTGTTAACCCGTCGATAAACCGGCGCCAGTAACTGCGTTTCTTGGCTTTCATTAAATTTTTCATTCGCTTTTCTAATATCGCGTACAGTCGATAGCTAGCGACTAACCCGTCGTTCCGGAAGGCTTTATACACGGCAGCCTTCTCCGCGTACACGTCTGAGCACTCTGTCCCACCACGGGCTGGGAGAACGTTTTTGGGTGTTCCCGTAGGGTACTCCCTTCGTCTGAATTTGAATCGCGGATCTTGAGAATCGAGTTGGACAAAAACTTATACTCTTCCTCCGAGGGAAGTACCTGTGTTGAATCGATGGTGTTGGATATCTCAGCAGCGTAGCTCTTCCAATCAATGTTTCGTGTGAGGTCATAGGAAACATTGATTGGTTCCGAAGGTCTTGAACGAGTGGCGATTGCAATTACAATCGGCAGGTGGTCACTACCGTGGGGATCAGATATTACCTTCCACTTGCAATCTAACCGTAGTGGTCTATAAATCCGTGTCATTTTCCATTTTTGGTGCCCCGGGGAGTGCTGGGAATTCCTGGTTGTATCTCAATTTCTCAAAACCAGGAGGTATTATCTTCGGATTTGTGGTAGCACTTCCAGTTGATCTATTATTTTTATTTTGTACCCTTACGAGGAAGTTTAGGTGAGTTTTGATTAGGTTTCCTTTTCCTAGAGTTTCCAAGCAGAGCCAAAGAATGCCCCTCGCAATTCTGCCCACAGTAAACACCTTCTCAGCGGGCCTACTGCAAGTATCATCCGTATGGCGTTCCCCACATTTATCGCACCGTTGCTTATTGCTACAGTAAATGGCCGTGTGACCTAGCTGCTTGCAATTGGAACAATTCGCGGTACAAACAGACGCACAGGTAGACGAGCTCCTCCCACTTCAACGTAGCTCGGAAGTGCAGATCCGGCGAAGGTTACGCGAAACGAGTCTCATGGATAGTAATTCACATCTTCGATGGGCTTTGAGTGCAATTGCTTACACTCCAAAATCTTAACTTACAGCGGCGAACCCCATCATTCATCAGATCATCGACAGTTAGACCCGCATCACTTACCACACCGTCGATCTCCACATCACGACAAGGAATGTAGACGCTCCAGATACTCCAGCGTAAAGAGGCTATTGCTAACGATACCATTGGCCTATTTCAAGTCAGTAACGACCACGCGCAGTTTATCTGACTGAACCTTTTTAATCTCGGTTACGGCCGAGTAACGTTTTGTCAGCTCCCGTGCAACAGTTATGCTGTTTGACGGTTTATTTTTGGGCCGAAAGTATACCACCCAAGGACCAGCGGATCCATCCTGGTAAACCTTGACTCAGGGGGGCTGTGAGACATTGGGGGAAAATGGGGGAAGTGGATCGCCCATATCATGATCTGTCTCCGGATCAGATACACGTTCCTCTTCCCCATAATATTCGTCTTCGGAGGTGATCCTTCTGTGTGTTCCATTTTGTTGCGGGAGCAACACGCTCGACCGCACTTTTTAACTTAAATCAAAATAAAAAAAAACAATAATAAAAAAAATCGATAAGAAAAGTAAAAAACGAAACACTTCACCAGTTGGTTCCTGACGAGCTGGTAGGTGAATTGATCCTTCGTTTGTCCGTCACCCGCGTGACCACACAGTAGAGAGCTGGTATAGCTCGTCTAAACAAAGCTGTTTTTCAGGCAAGAAAACTGTTTAGTACCGCACTGCACTACTTGACACAATTTAACATTTATAATGTTTGTAATGTTTATACTCCAGCCCTTGCTGGGATAAAAACCTTCACCGATATCGCCTAACTCAAGGTAATGTTACAACAAACAACGCGCGTGTGTAAACTGAAAGGGCGCTCGGTTACGAATGTTATCCAAACTATGATTCAATAGCTGGTTATGTTTAATATAACATTGTGGAAATGTCTGTTACATTCTTATTAAATTTGGTAAATATATACAGGATATTTAGTTCATGGTTAAACACCTCTCGAGGGGTGATTGACTGTTATATTTGGAGAAAAAAATGTCTCCTTGGTGGAGAAAATTTTGGCTAAACAAACTATTTTTCTCCACTAAGGAAAAGATTGTTTTAAACCACCTTGGCGGTAAAAGACACAAAGCCAATAACTAAATTAATTATTGGAGGCGGTTCGAGTTCCTCTCATCAGATCAGAATTCGACACCAACTTAGTTAACGGACTAAGCTAGCGCTAGCTCCAAAAAACGAAAACACGATATGTGTGTCTGAGCAAACCTCTAGTCCTACGTGATGTCTCGTAAGAAAAAAAGTTCTGATTTAAGCCGATGCGAATTAATTAACCGAAACTTGGTTTGGCTTAGCCGAGAGAGAGAGAGAAGAAATATAGCATAGTGCATATTACATCAACCTGCTAAATACATTAAGAATCATCAATTAGTTAATGAAGATTGTATGGATTCAAGAAAAAAATTGATTAGATTTTGTGAATTGTTGTTCCTAAATCTATGAATAACATCATGAGTCAACCTTTGGTCATGGTCTTGTTTTCGTAACGTAAAAACGTGGTCGTTTCAGAATTCATGGTACTTTATTCACGATTTTGGGAACCATTTTTTTCCGTGTACTATTTATTTCAATTTGAGAATTGTAGTATTCCTTTACTTAATTTAATGTTAACGGGTACATATCCGAAAAGGTATCTTGGTACTCTTTTTGTTCTTGTCCATAGTTTGAAAATGGAACTAAGTGATATATTACAACATCACCAAACATTGCTTTTTTTCTTTGGTCTGACTTATTTTATTAAATTTCTTCCTTTCAATTAATTCCTTTTCTCGATTTATTCATTATGTACATTTAATTTATTTTATTAATAATTCGCATTTTATTCGTTTTATTATTTCATTTATTTTATTTTTCTTTTTATTTTATTTATAGGGGGACACGGGGCTATTAAGACAGTGGGGGTGATTCGATTTCTCAGAAAATAGCAAGACTATCTGACTATCGTATATATTCGTGGAACCTCTAATCTGAAACATTAATTTTGAGAGTTGAAGTTGATTCTTTGTTCTTTGTAGAAAGGAGATACAACGTGTTTCGTTGTTTTGCCATTCTCAAAACAAAAATCATTATAATGGAAAAATCGTGATTAAAGCAACAAATAAAAGTGAAACAATAAAAGATAAGTGTTTTGGAAAGCTTGAGGCTCCTATTTTATGGAATATTTTTTGTTTGGGTGAAAACACAGATATTTTCGAGACGCTCACCACTTTTGTGCGATATGAACGTACGGGGCTATTCGGACCCCCTACTCCGTCAACCACCGTTCAGCGGCTTGCGGCTGCGCACACCATTGCACACGCCACAGCAAAGAAAATATGTGGGCCGCCAATCGACCGCTGTGACATGCCAGAATTAGTTTTTGTAAAGAAATTTATTTAATTTTTTTGCTTCTTTAGGAGTGTCTCTTGTAACTAATTCACAGGTAAACATCATTCCATTCTAAGCAAATTAAAGGAAAATGATAGTCTGAATTGCCCCCTAAGACGGTCCGAATTACCCTGTAAAAGGTTTGTAAAAGGATGGAAAAACGTAGAGGTTTGCAAATCATCGCCAAGCGCTGCCATTGAGTGGTGCAAATGAACCTTTTATGGCACCAAAATGTAGCAATTAGGACTTTTGACCGGTAACTTTTTTCACTTCAATCCACCTAAAAAGGGCAATTTGCTAAAGTAGGTCCGAATAGCCCCGGGTTCCCCTACGTTTATTTAATTTATTCTATACATATTATATGTATTATTAATTTGTTAATTTTTATGGTTTTGTTTGCATAACACACTTTGCAAGAATTTTAAGCTTTTACTAAAGCTAAACAACTTAGCCTTATTATGTGTTTGGGCAAGTGTTCGTATTTTGTTTAAACAACAGTTAGCGTGGTTCAAATTTTATCAAGATCTAAAATTATTATTTTTTTAACATTCTAGTTTCAATGAAGTTGTAGAACGACTTTTTTTTTGCTGAAGGCGTGTATGCTCCACCTGTTTCACTTTTCATTTCACAAGAAATTTAAAATCAAGATTTAGGGTGTCTCTTAGTGTTTCTTGGAAAAACTGTTTCATTCATATAACTGCGATGTTGATTGAAAACTGTAATAATCTTCAAACAATTTTAAAATTGTTTTAGAGGGAATAATTTGTATCATGGCACCTCATATCTAACTATTATCTTTGAAAAATTATGAGCATATTTTTTTTAGAATTCCAATATCACTGATTGCGGCAAACCACCGTTAATTTTTATTAAATTCACAAAATTAATTAAAAAAAACAAATTGTAAAATTGTAACCACTTATATTTTTTAGTAATAGGCGCTAGATCTTTGTTGTGTTAGAAGAAAATGTTTGTATTCAAAAACTCTAAAAATCGTCTAAAGAATATGTTAGCAAAAATGAAAATGGTAAGTTACATTATAAATTTGGCTTTTAATGAATTGACCCTTGGTAGCATGCTGCCTAAATTACTTTCACAGTAGACATAGTTTCGTTCTCACTATAATGTTTTCATTTTACAAAAAATGTCCATTTTTTAAAATTTTATTTTTAAAACCACCCTTCTAAATTTATTACACTCAGGTATTGTTCCACGCGGTTTTTTTTTATTTGCGCGTTTTTTACGCGGATTCCGGATTCTTTACTCGGATTTTCCGCGTTAATCGGAAAATCCGAATAAAGAAAAACCACGCTAATTCGAAAATCCGCGTAAAAAAACCGCGGTTATTCGAAAATCCGCGTAAAAAACCTCCAGAAAAAGACAAAAAGTAAAAGAATATTTTTGGAAGTTTTTTTTCGCGGACCATTTCGAAAATATCCATATTGTTTAGATTATAGAGAATTTCGCATTCTTGGATTTCAAAAATCAATTTCTGGCACCTGCTCATCAAGACCATTCCGAAAATACCTATTGGATTGATTGGATTATAGAGAATTTCGTAAAACTGGAAGTTACCATCTTGGATTTCAAAATGGGGTCAAACATAAATTTCTGACATTCCGAACATACTTATATTGATTGGGTTATAGCGAATATCGCTGAACCGGAAGTCGCCATTTTGGATTTCAAAATCGCGTCAAATATAAATTTCTGACACCTACTCGTCATGACATTCCGAAAATCCCATATTGATTGGGTTATAGCAAATTTCACTAAACATATATTTCTAGCACTTTATCGTCAAGGCCGTTCCGAAAATACCCATATTGCTGAGGCGCGGGTCATCAGGAGTCTTCCTGACCCGTCTCTTCCATCTTTTCGAAAATCTTCTAATTTTTTTGCATTCAAAAGGAGAAAAAAGAATATTTTTGCGAAATCCGTGCAAAAAAAAAACTTCCAAAAATATTTTTTTGCATAATTTTTTTTTTAAAGTCTTTTGCTGAGAGTTTTTTTACGCTGAATTTCGAATCAACGTGGTTTTTTTACGCGGATTTTCCAATTACACGGATTTTCTAATTAACGCGATTTTTACGCGTATTTTTTACGCGGTAAGTACCATCACCCTAGTTTCTGTTCCAACGAAAAGAATAGGCCTTTGGAAAGTGCAGCACCTTTCCTAAACAAATTATAAGGCTAAGTTATATAGTTTTCAGTTAAAGTTTGAATTCCTGCTTAATTTTCATTCTGGACCACTGTGCATTGGTACATATCACATACGATGGCATCGATGTATGTACACTGCAGAAAATAGAATATCGAATTCGAACTGTAATTTTATTTATTTCACTTACTTTATTTTGTTAAGTTTATTTACTTTATTTATTTTTAAAGCCATTTATTTTAAATATTTAAAGTATTCTTTCTTCTGACTCATTACATTAAATTTTTCTCTTTCATTTAAGTCATTTTTCTCGATTTATTCATTGTATACATTTAGTTTATTTTATCGATAGTATTCATTTTATCCGTTTCATTATTTTATTGATTATATTTATTTTATCGAATTGATTTATTTTATGTTTTTCATGTATTTTATTTGTTTTATTTATTTTATTTGTTCTATTAATTTTATTTTTTTTATTCTGCACATTTTCTTAATTTCATGAGTTTTGCATTCAATGGTTGGAATTTATTTGATTTGTTATCTATATTGTATTTGCTTTATTGATTTTTAAAGCTTGTTTCATTTTATGCCTTGTATTGTTTTTAGTTTATTTGCCTTTGTTTCTTTTATTCATCTTATATTGCGTTAGATTTTTTGTGTATTTTAATTGTTAAATATATTTTATATGATTTATTTATCGATCTTGTTGTGCTCGTCTTGTTGCTTATTTATTTGTTTTCAAGCCAAATCTACTTTATATATTTTATGTAGAGTAGAGTGGGGTCAAGTAGGTCAATTTTTTTTGGCGAGTTCATGTGATGGTATTTTTGCACTATTTTTAACAAATAAGCACTCGTTAAAAACGTTATAGATCTAACAACGTTTTGGAAATAATGATTTTATGCCTGGCTAACTATTTTTCAAGCTAAATCCAATAAGGCGGAGGAACTTCTTTCAATGCTGGGGTACGATAAGTCAATATATTCGAGGTTAAATAAAAAAATGTACACACCTAGCAAATCGGCGGTTCAACTTTTTATTGAAGGGTACACATTCAAATGACTTCTTCGGTTATAATAATTAATGAAAAGGTTTAAGCACTAAATATATCAAAAATGCATTATTTTAAATCAATTTTTTTTAAAATGTCGCGCTCAATTATAACTCTAATCATGACCTTATTTATAGTTGAAAAGGAATTATCTTTTGTTTGCCCCAATGAGTGATATTGTTATTCCAAAGAACCCCACTTTTGGCGAAAAAGTCCTCATAACTTTTCAGCGAAAATAGTCGGACATGTGGTTCCATGAAGCGAATTATTCACCTCAAAACAATCCTAAAGTAGTCTGAAAACTACCTCAGTTTTAAATTAATACCGCAAAAGTTATTAAAATAATTTTTGCGGTATTGATTTAAAATTGCTTTTCTAAGAAGCACTAAGAAACACCCTAACCTTCGATTTTTAATTTGTAGTAAGTATCACAGATTTTAATTAGAAAAGTATCACAGATAGAGCTTACATGTCTTCAGCAAACTTTTCCAAAATTTGTCGTTCTCCAACTTTGCTGAAGGCTCTGGCTAGAATGATTGAAAAGTTAATTTGCTGGTCTTGGTAAAATTAGAACCACCCAAAAGAAGGTGCTCACAGCCACGAAAACTTCTCCAAAGACTTAATAAGGCTAATTTGTTTAGTTTTAGTAAAATAACAAAATTCCTACCCAATTTGCATTCTGGACCACTATGCATTGTCGGCAAAATCGGACGCACGCTGTTACAATGCGTGCTGATTGTGCACCAATATTCATTAAAAGAATTGATGCCGCGAGGACCAACATACCAATTATCTTATCACAGTCACCTTTCTCCTCTTACCCAAAGCAGAAACTCAAAATCGAGCCTGTTATAGCTATCTGCCACTTTGTTGCATATCAACTGCACAAACATTACAGTATCGTTGCCCCCACCTGTAAAGTACCCCTCACCGCATCCCCCTAATTACGCCCCTGTTAAAATACAGAAAACCTATACAAGTCAAAAAAAAAATGGCCGGGATTACGTTGATGATGTTTAGAGTGATTGCATATCCTTTCTATAGGAGAAAGGCAAAAATGTGAATTTGCTGTGTGTCCGCACTCTTCAACCCGTAACTCCGGAACCGGAAGTCGGAGTTTAATGAAATTCAATAGCAGCCTATGGGAACGTTGTACCTTTCATTTGAGACTAAGTATGATGAAATCGGTTCAGCCATCTCCGAGCAAACGATGTGCATATTTTTGGTCACATACATACATACATATATACATACATACACACATACATACGCACACATACACAGACATTTGCCGAATTCGACGAACTGAGTCGAATGGTATGTGACAGACAGCTCTCCGAACCGGGATTAAGTTGATGATGTTTAGAGTGATTGCATAACCTTTCTATAGGAGAAAGGCAAAAATGGGTATTTTCGGAATGGGGTTGACAAGTGCATGATGGAAATCGATGTATGAAGCCATTTTGAAATTTAAGATTGTTCATTTTCGTCATCTACTTGTAAAGTTCCAAAAGCATCCAAATTGTTAGGGTTAACGAGAATATTGCTCTACCGGAAGTTGTGATCTTCGATTCCAAAGTGGTTCCAATTGTCCATTTTCATCATCTACGTGTCAAGCCAATTCCAAAAAGGCCTAAATTGTTAAGTTTTAATTTTAATAAGAATGTGAAGCAAAGTTTTTTACGAACTAAATTCCAGATAACGAGCACTTTTTTACGAACTAATTCAATTTACGAACCCCCGAACAAAAATTGTTTTGTCTTGCCTCGCTTTCGATGTTGTTCCAATAGTTAAAGTGTGAAACAAAGACTTGGCTATATGCAAGGCTTTGCCGTAACGGTTCACATAAAGTAGAATCTCAAATTATTCTCAAAATAATTATTTTATTGTAGTGGCGGATCATATTTCATATTTTACGTTGTTTTGGTATGACGATTAAAATTTGGTGAACATTTTCTCCTTGTTTACTATTTTATTTGTGTCTCCGTTTTTTTTTGGAGCCAGCATCAATCCGGCACTAGCTTAATACTATCACTAAGTTAGTGTCGTATTCTGAGGAGACAAAGTTGAAACGCAAATTTCATAACTAATTTACTATTTTATTATTTTTACGAAGTGACGATTGCCCAATATTTTCTATTCACCTTATCTATCTATCTATCTATCTATCTATCTATCTATCTATCTATATCTATCTATATCTATCTATCTATCTATCTATCTATCTATATCTATCTATCTATCTATCTATCTATCTATCTATCTATCTATCTATCTATCTATCTATCTATCTATCTATCTATCTATCTATCTATCTATCTATCTATCTATCTATATATATAAAAGTGAATGTTTGTATGTATATGATTTATGGACTCCCAAACGGCTTAACCGATTGCCGTAAAAATTCATACATAGTAGGCATTTGTTATGGAGAGTGTTTGTGTGCTATTGGTTGGGGATTACCTGCCCGCCAGATGGCGCTTCGGAACAAATTGTGTTTTTCTCCTATTTCGTTGAAAGTCGCAGCAACGCGCGATGGGTATTAGCTAGTTCTTCATAAATTTGAAGAATTTGGATCATAGTTGAACGTTTTACATTATTCCTGAGCTACCTTTCCAGTACGGACGTCAATTTTGTTTTTTTATACCACAGCACAGTGGTTTTTTTTTCGTCAAAATCATGCGATCTATTGATTACGCCTAAATCGTTAGAATTGGGTCAATGATGTCTTCGGAGGACTTTGTGAACATTACAAGCTCTTTCTTAAAAGTGGCGGTGGTCAGCTATTTTCGTCCGCGTCCCTTATTACCAATTTTTATACAGTGATTCATCAGCAGTGCTATCTTTGAAAATGAACCACCTTGGTTATGCAATCAAGTTTTTCCGATCTTTTTTTAAATGCAAATAATTAAGCAATCTTTATTTTGTTATATTCTGATTTGCACATATTTTGTCGTATGTAATTTTAAATATACTTTCATTTGATGGCATTGTAAGGGAACATGTATCCGCCGGTTGATGCTAATCGAGCTGACATTTCATTAGACTGAGCAAACTAATTTATTTGACCAACTAGGAAACGAATCCACTGGGTCTTTAATGCGTTTGGGAAATACGCATGGTCTTGTCTGAGTGAATGACTTTTGAATTATGTATGAAGGTGGAGAATTGACAATTCGCAAGATCAATTCAAATCCAATTACCAATTTGCGGCAATCATTTCAGCACGAGGAACAAATGTTTTATGGTCATATTTAATGCTTTACTTTTAGTCCATTAACTCATCAGTCAATTATGCTGAGCTAAGAATATGTACGTACTATTTGGAAACGGGGGGTGTTTTATTCATGCATGATGTTAATATCGTTTAGGAACGCAGTATTTATATTTTTTTCAGTTTCGCGTCTTCATTGTAATATCGGAACGTTTACTCGAACGAGGTGGAAAATTTCAAGTTACGGGATCTCAATATGCTTGTGATTATACCAATAAGGACCATTTTTAAATTCTGCCACGTTATTAAAAGGAAGAGATATGACTAATTGTGACATAAATGGGAGGGGCGCACGTCATGTGCTTTGACGCAATCGGCCGTTTTACGCACGATTGCGCCATGTATATAGGAAATTCCATAGAACATGAATACTTTTGTGAGTAGCGGCATAAAAGTGCTACTACAAAATGAAGGAAAAACTAAAAGAATTTGATTCGTATTAGACCAAGGGGAAAAATAACGTGGTAATATGACGGAGAGTTAGTTAGGATTGGGTAATCTTTGCGTGACATAATTTATGAATAATCCACCATACCACTTTTAAACTCATTGTTTACGGTCCATTTTACATTGTCGACAACACTCACGACAGCCGGCTGTCCGGAGTTCAAGTTGTTTTCGATGAAACAATCTCGATAAACGATTAGCCAGAGTTTAAACGCCTAGAAGATTTACGTATCCTACAGTCAATAAACTATTCAAACATGCACGAAAATATATTCTCAGTCGCATCGCTTGCTTGAAGCGAATCCTGACTAACAACCCACCCACTACCCAATCCGTGGTACTTATGGGAGTGTCACTGAGTCGGGGCCTTCCGTTAAGTAAGTACCACATCAACACTTCCTTTCTCATCCCAAGTTACGGTAAAGATGGTCGTGGCCCGCAATGGTGACTCTCAGGCGATCGCTCGGACTGGATCAATTGTTATTCCCAAACAATGCTCCTCAAGTAGTCTGGCTGGAAATGAGAGTCATCAGTCTGCAATCTACGAAGTATAACGTGCTTACGCAACGCAACGCATTGCAAGCTTTTTCTTAAAAGTGAGATATATACCAACTTGCTCGTAAGTGCATATATTACAATAATGTCTTCGGCAAAGTTGTAGTGCAAGCTGTTACCAACAACTTTGCCGAAGACACAAAGTCTCCATCAATAATATCTTCAACAATATTGCTGGTTGTTTGTGGATGATCCATTTAAAGCCAATTCATTACTATAACTTTTAAATATCATTCTGACAAATTCGTAATGTTCAATAAAATGGTTTAAATTATCAAAATGGACCACTTTCTATATTACAACAACGGCTTATTTCGTGTATTTTCTCAATTTTAATGCAATTTTTGAAACAAAACAATTTATTTCAAATGGTGACTGGTTGTTAGCGTGGAAACGGCTCAGTTTACGTGTTAGTGTTTACGGACCACTTATCAAAAATTGCTAGGTCTTTCATTTGCTGCTTTGATTTTCGCGAATAATCGTCCTATAAGTGAGATTTTTCAACTATTTTTTTCTGCTAAGAGAAATGAGCTAATGTCTTTAGAAAAGCTGTGGAGATTGCTTTCATGAATCTTGTTTCTGAACACATGAATAGCTATAGCTATAGCTCGTTACATTTGGATGACCCCAAAATTTTTTTTAAATATCTTTTTAATTATTATTCCTATTATTCATATATTCTACGAAGTTATTTCAATAATCAAAATGCACAATTTTTATAATCGCATAATTTTTCATATCTCGAGTAAGCTCGAGAATATTGAACATTTTTTAAAAAACAGTAGTTTTTTTTCAAATCATCTATAACCCTACTGGAGATAACGAGAGACAAGTGAACTCTTTTGAGTTTTATAGTGTTGATGCAGCATTTCTAACTGCAACTAGACTTTGCTGCCCGTTTTTGCTCGTTTAAAAGTTTTAAAATATTTGCAAATTTTACCAAAAAATACTTAATAACTTCTAAGTCGCAAGAGATAGACCGAGGATCTGTTCTGGAAAGATATGTATCTTGTAAAGACAAGTAACTTTCTAGAACATGTTGAAGCTTTATCTACGATATTTAAAAAGTTATGTTCAAATATTTTTTTAAAGGGTCATTCGCCAATAACTTCGGGTGTACTTTAAATAGAGGTTTTTGGTACAAATGTTCGCAAAAAAAGTTCTTTAGCATTTCTGCAGACATTATCCTATTTTGGATACTTTAAAAAAAATTGTGGCAAACTTCTCACTTCAAGCAGAATTAATCAATCTAACTATATCATCAAAAAGACGGTCTTGGATTTTCTTAAAACATCCTAGAAGACACCATTGCTGTACGCTTTACCGTTTTCGCGTAAATAATTTTTCGCTCGTTTTGGCGAGAAAAAAACCACTGTGCACAGGTGCAAACTGCTTGCCGAACAATTTTTTTCTAAACTTATTTTGATTTTTTACACACTAATCTTCGTAACCAGAATTTCGTTAGAAATTAAATTGCAGTTACAGGAGATACTTTCATTCTTTCATTTAAAGCTAAGTGTTTTAGATGCCATAGTCTTTCTTAGTGAACTATCGCCTCGAAACCTTCCGCGGTGGGTGATCGGAACTTGTACCGACGAGGAGCAATAAAATTTTATATTCATCTCCTTAAAGCCCAAAAAGCATACCGTGAACAATATTCCTCACATTTCTGCACAAATTTCATAAAACTCGTCACACATCCATCAGCACAAGCACATTTCACTCTTCGATAAGCAATCCATCCCCACACGAGATATCGGTATCCCTTTTTTTACTACGCACGGAATGGCATTTTTACGATGTTGTTGTTTTGCATCGCCCCGTTGCCGATTCCCCTTCCTGTCCGGGTCAGCCCACACCTCCAATCTCTCGTCCCAGCTCCAAAAACACTCGAAGAAAAGCAATTCCACATCGGTAGCCGGGTACTATAGGTTATATAGCACAAACACACCATACCGGAGGCGCGCGATGGGACGCGGCGGAACAACGTAAAATGCATGGCCAGCCAGGTCGTTTTGCAAGCGGTGGCGCAGAGTCGTCGTCAGTGGCGGCATGCATTTCTTTAATTTACTGTTTTATTTCTGCAAGCCGCCAGCCAGCCAACCATCGCGCGCGCAAGCTCACGATACTCATCGCGCGCGTAGTTTATGATGCGGGGTTTTATGACGTCTGGCCTTTTTTTATGATGTCTAGCCGGGGTCCCTTGACCAACGGGCGCTGGAAATGGTTTTTGACCTGGGTGCTTTGCGGGGGGGGGGATAGTTGGCGGTCTTGTGGTTGACCCAACACGCGAAGGGAAGTTTACTGTTTACTGTGTTCTCAACTGGTTTGTATGCACTGGTTGACAGTCGGTTTGTGGCGGTTTTGTACAGAACTCAGCACCATTCAGTCACAAATGGTTCGTTTGTTGTTCCGTTGTGCTTGCGACTGCGCCAGCCTGCCCTTCCTGTCTGTCACTCAATGGTCCCGGTCGTAAAGCTATAATGAAGGCCTTAGAGTACGCGACGTTAATGACTGGAATCCATACATCAAGACGACTGAATTGGATGGAGGGAGGGGGTGGGGAGTGAATTTGGGGGTCCTGAAAGGAAGACCTCCGCGGTGGTGGAGAAAACCAAGTTCACAACAAGTCGTAAAATCGTGCAACAGTTCACTCCAAGAAGTTGAATGGTTTCTGTCTCGGACGACGTAAACAAGCCGATGTGTGCAGTCGGGTGCAGTTTTTCCGCGACCGGCCTTCTTCTCGTCATTGGTTGGTTGGTTAACGGCGGGAGTTGCTTGTTTGGGTGCTTCCCAGGCGAATTATAATGCTTAAGCAATATATGATCCAGAACGGGGCAATACATTATTATTTTTACCTTCGTTTTAGCAAAATAAGGTTGTAAAATCGGTTCAAAGACCTGCGGCTCGGTTTGGTAGGCTGATGTTCGAACATTCTTGGTCGGGTTTGTGATTGATTTGATTTGAATTGTGGGCTATAAATTGGCAAAGCACCTCCTTCTTAGTTACACTATAATCTCTAAATTTGGGGATTTGGTGTGCTTCTACCCACAGTATTTATATTGGTTGAAAGTTTTGTGATTTAAAGGAGTCTGGGTTATTTTGCCGAAAATCATTTCACCGAATCTCGTTTTTATTGAATAATAGTTTTCCAAATGGGATTGAAATGGCGGGAAAATAATATTAAAAGTGATTCGTGAAATTGATCGCAAGGAAGATCTACAACATGAGAATGAGGGCAAAGATAAGCCATTTAACATCATCGATATATGTGAGATTTAACTAGATACCACTTGGCCGTGTACGAAGGAGTATCTTGTCTATGTACCCGCCCGGGAAGTAGAGATTGATGGTGTAGTCTCCAACAGTGGCCTTAATTGCGAAGTATGGGGTTCGCTCTTTCAAGAACCCTTTGCTTCGGCCAGTGAAAATTCTGTTTCGCAAGCAATTGCGTTCAGGAAAAATCAAGGAGTATATGAAAACAATTTATTTTCCATCAGCCTTATTTCGAACCTTTCGCCGAATCTGCTGTTATAAACTTTCATCTTTTGAACGGAGTTAGACTACCTGTTCGCCTTGTTGTGCCGCGTTGCAAACAATTGGGCCTACAACGACTTATCGTAGCAACAAGGCACGTTGTGGAAAATACGGAGAGAATCGTGAAAAGTTTTCTTACTGTCGAGAGACTCCGCATGATCTCTCGACATATCCCGCATATAAATTATGTGGGGACAAAATGAAACATTCTTTTAAGGAAAGCTCCGATAAGAAATGCAAAAGAGCGCTATGCCATCGACAACGACTAATTTCTATCCCATTGTGGAAACATCTTCTAATGTGCCTATAAATTTCCGAAAGAGGAAAATCAGTTTTCTCTCCTAAGCTTCCTCGTAAAGGCCTGAGAGTGTCCCTTGAAGGGTGCTGTTACAAAATCGAAGTACGTAGTTCCTGATCTCGGTAATCTCAGAAACTAGCAGGAATTTCCACATCGGACATCAAAAATCCCAAGTGTCCTTATATTTCAGTTCCTACATTTCGCCCCACGTTTTACACAATGCATTTGCACTACGATTAAAGGTCAGACGAAACGAGTTCCTGACGCGAACAACCGCGAATTGCTTAGAATTGCACGAGAAAGGGACTTTTGAACGTCGGATCGCCCGAATTTTTTCCAATATACGCGAAGCTACAAAAACGCGACTACTGGCACCGGTCCGTCGACGGATTAACGGACGGATCGTGAGAGAAACAATGTTTCATCTGGAGGCTAGGGCCTACGTTGTGTATTCGATTCATCCTGTGATTGGAATATACGAAACGTTCGTCATGATGACAGCTATGCATCGCTTTTATGCTAATTATTATGACAGTAGTGGTGAGTGCAATCATAAAAGAGGCTATGCTGCTAACATTCTCCCCAACAAAACTGATGGTTTTATATTTACCTATCAACGACCATGCCCGCATCGTTACAGTTACGGGAGGCTCTCTGTTTGATCGAGCATGGTAAGCACTCTTTGTATTTCCTGGAGTTTTTGAGTGCTTTATCTGAAAAACATTGCAGATTTCCTTAGTTTGAGTTCTTTCGCAGTGCTCCATTTCGGGTAATGAGAAGGCGGACACCTGGATTAGAATGATAATGAGAAGGTGGACATTTAGGCATTAGAAGATTGATTATTATATTACGAAAGATCGCGTTGCTTCAACGAGCTTTTAAATCTTTCTTCTCAGAGGGCGCTCGAAGGTTGGCAAATTTCGGGGAGCGATGGAAGTTCAGGAATCCCAAAGGTTCAAGATAATGGATGAGGGTCATGACTTCATTCGGGTGATATCTCGGGTCATGTACAATCATTATACGTAGAATGCCCATCTCCGGCGTATTGAGATCGTGGAGAGCGGTCTCTGCACGTGTGGTGGCGGTTATCGCGATATTAAACATGTTGTCTGGTCGTGCGCCAAGTGTTCTAGTACCAGATCTCCGTTAAACGAATCCCTTCGGCCTCGTTCCAGTCCAGTCCGAGATGGTATCCCAAATTCGTTACTGATACTTTTTGCATGTATCAAGTAGGCAGCTAGTAGTTGGGAAATTGGATTCTGAGATGATTATGACTTTCATTGGTTTAGTTTTGGATAAAAATATACTGAAAAAAAATCAGTTTGGACAAGAAATTTTTTTTCGAATAACTTTTTTTCCTTGAAAGTGTTCAACTTGGATTTTTGACGGTTGGTAGGGAACATAATTACCTATCTTGGAACGAAATTTCATCCAAATCAAAGGTGTTTTTTTGTAAATCTGCATTAAATTTTTAAAATCGATTTTTTCGGTGTACGAGTCGATGAAGAATTGTTTTAATATTTTTATTCAAAAATATGACTAATTTTGTGAAAATCACTCCTACAATAATTTTTTTCTAGGCTTTGTAATTTTTAGACTACAGCCATTTGTAAAAATAGGTAAAAAAGTTTGACCCCTTTTCAAAAGATAGTCTAGATCATTTTTGGAAAAACAAAGTATGCAAAGTAGGGTGTCCCAAAATGACATCATGTTAAAAAAGTCATCGGGTTCACTTCTTAAATGAAAGGTTAGGGTATTAGGACCACTTTCTTCTTCGGAGTGAGTTTGCTAAAACGCTTCCTACTGGTGGCGACTTTTGATTTTTTGAAAAATGGGCCGATTTTGGATAAAATTTCAAATTTATGCCTGTTGAAGTGGTCCTGAACTGTCTTAGATTTTTTTCAGCATTTTTTTATTTTTCTGGAGATCCAAACGGAGAAGTTTGGTTAGTTAGTTTGTACAAATTTGGAATTATAAGAGCGGCAGGGCCATTAAAACTTAGTAAAAAGTGAAATTTTTGGTGTTTTTCAGTATTTTTTTCTTCAAAACTGGGTATCTACAAAATTTTAAAAGTGCAGAAAATACTTTATACAGTTGAGCCGAATTCAGGGGCGTAATTTTGCTGAAGAAAGTGTATAGCTATGGCTAATGGGGTATGAGTTATTAAGGTTTTTGTTAGATAACCTTTGAGATTTTTAGCAATTTATCAAAAATAATTCTGTTCCAAAAAGTAAATCAGTTCAAATGTGCTTTGACCACACATTGTTTTTCGAAAAATGGAAGGAAAATTATTAAAAATGACGTTTTCCGTACGTCTTTAGTATGTCAGGACGAGGTTTAATGAGCATCTGATGATTTTTTTTTTTTGAAACTTAAATTATAAAAATAATAACTTTGCTAATGACGCCATGTCTCTAATTATTTTTTGAAGAGTTAATTCTCCATAATTACTTCTAGGAGGCATCTTCAACAAAACGATGCGCTGTATTTTGTTGTAAAACTTTTTCGAGGATATTTGCCCCAAATTTGACTATATCGGAATTATGTGATCTAAACAGTAAATATCAGTTTTTCAACACTCACCTCACTCTTCTGCATTTTTCTCCACTTCAAAGTTCCTAACATGAAAATAAGACTTAATATACAAAATGTAAGTACGTTAATCAATTCAGCCTTCAAATATACGCCATAACTTGCCGTTAACTCGACATATTTGTTTAATTTTAGTGATTTTCAAGCCCGCTAGGAGGCTATTAATATAGAAAATATTTTTTAAAAAAATCGTGAAATGCTTATAAAAACGGATTCTGATGTACTAGAGACAAGCGAAAAACGCCATTTTTCATCATTTTCCTTCTATTTTCTGAAAAATAATATGCGGACTAAGCCCATTTAAGTTGTTTTATTTTGTAGAACAGTGTTATTTTTTGTGAATATCATAAAATGTCAAAAAGTTATTTAACAAAAACGTAAATAACTTATACCCCATTGGCCGTAGCTATACACTTTCTTCAGCAAAATTACGCCCCTAAATTCGGCTCAACTATATAAAGTGTTTTCTGTACTTTTCAAATTTTGTAGATACCCAGTTTTGAAGAAAAAATACTGAAAAGCACCAAAAATTTCACTTTTTACTAAGTTTTAATGGCTCTGCCGCTCTTATAATTCAAAATTTGTACAAACTAACCAAACTTCTCCGTTTGGATCTCCCAAAAAATAAAAAATGCTCAAAAAATATCTAAGACAGTTCAGGACCACTTCAACAGGCATAAATTTGAAATTTTATCCAAGATCGGCCCATTTTTCAAAAAATCAAAAGTCGCCACCAGTAGGAAGCGTTTTAGCAAACTCACTCCGAAGAAGAAAGTGGTCCTAATACCCTAACCTTTCATTTAAGAAGTGAGCCCGATGACTTTTTAACATGATGTCATTTTGGGACACCCTAATGCAAAGTGGCTTTTTGTGACAAAGTTGTCATGTACAGAAAGTTTCATTAAAATCTGTGAGGTTGCTGCCAACATTTGTTCGAGTTGGCGCGAAATTCGTCATAGAGAAATATAGCATGGCGCATAACATAAATCGTGTTTTCGTTTATAGAGCTAGCGTCAGTCCGGCGATAGCTTAGTCCTGCACTAAGTTAGTGTCGAATTCTGATGAGACGAAGTCGAAACACAAATTCCATAACATATTTAGAAAAACATGATGTTTGTTCACGGTTCTGTTTTCGATATGTGAAATGGTATTCATGACAATTCACGAATTTTTAATCAATATTTTTATTCATATTAATTTCAGCAACAGAATAGAAAAAAATCCGAACCGCAAATCATAAATTTCAACAAATCAGACATGTACCACACGTGTCTTGATCCGTCCCAATCTTACACCGGTAGCTAAGGTATCCCCCCAACTAAAGCGGAAAAAGTGACAAAACCCGACGACGAACTCGACACGCTCAATACGAGGAAGCAAAATTCCTGGCGGCGCCGGCCGACACAAGGAGAGATGAAAATGCCAGTTGGAAATCAGTTCATTGAACCTTCAATCTTCCGATTGTTTCCGACTTTTTTTCCTTTCTCATTTTGGGATGGGAATACCAACCAACCTACCTACCTACCTACCTCTACTCGTTGGCCTTGCTGCGGGATCGCACTTCCCATCGGTTGTTCGCTTTATGCTTGGTACCCCTCATCCTGCCTATTCGCTCGTAGACGGTGATGTTTACGGTACTACACACATATTTTCGCTATTGCTATTCAATTGGATTACAGTGTGGTTCGGTACAGATGGGACGTGTAATGCATAAATAACTATGTATATCGCATGAGGCGGCGTGGCGGCACAGGGAATTCGGGACGAGAGGTGGCGGTGGCAAAGCAAGATTGATGCAGTTGTTGCTCTCTGGTCTTTGGTTGGTTGGTGCGGGGACGAGTGCTGTGAGAAGTTTCGGCATTTTTGACAATCTCTTACAATAAGGGGAAAAATATGCCTTTTCGTAGACACCAACTGCCAAACTGATACGCTCGAGGGTGCGGAGGATCGGACAAAAGTTGACACGTTTCGATAGGAAACGAACTGATTTTTGTTCTACGTGACGAAATTCATGTAGACTTTGATCAAACTTTCGAGACTGAAATGCTGGCGTGCAATGAAAGTTCGACTTCGTCTCATCAGAATCGGACACTAACTTAGTGACAGGACTAAGCTAGCGCGGATTGGCGCTAGCTGCGGAATTTTTCCATTATCATCAGCGTAATCAGAACTCCTTTTCTTGCGGGACATCACGCAGGGCTAGGGGTTTGCTCGGCAATACAACGAGTAGCACGTCAATCCGGCGCCAGCTTCGTCGTGTCACTACGTTAGTGTCGGATTCTGATGAGACGAAGTCGAAACGCAAATTCCATAACTAATTGAACCCAAGTAATCGCCAATCATTTATAGGTTCCCTACCCAAATGACAAAAGTTTTTTTTCACTTTCTCTTCAGAAAACCCGAGCTTTCGTATTTGCTTCTCGGGACATCACTCAGAACAAGCCAGTTGCTGTAGGCGTTTACATGTGTTATGTGAACAGTTTGGATTTTTTTTGTGTCTAAATACTGCTAATTTGGTACTAGTTTAGATACATCGTCTAATTAGGCACTCAGTTGGTGCTAGTTACTGAAGAGATGAATTCTAAATACAAAAATCAAACTTAATTTAAGTTAGGTCGTGCGCCCTTAATGCGTAAATTTGTTTAATCCAATTCTCGTTTTTGGAAATTTACAATTGCATAATTCTCCTAGTGCAAATTGTGCCCCGCTAGAAAAACACTAAATTCTAAAATGGCATACTATTTTAACTAAATTGTTTTCCCGGTTGGTATAAATTTTGTAATGATGAGAACCTAAACCCCGAATTTATGTATAAAGTTGCAAAAACTCAGCTTAAGTAAAATTGTTTTTTTTTTGGGTTTCAGATCCTTCCGACGGAATAATTTTTCTAACTTGTTGACGTAAAAAAACTATATATCATACATACAAGAATCCGGATGCGAAATAGCCACTGTACTTCATACCTGCAACGAAAAAAACACAAGAAAATATGTTAATAACTAAATGAATAATGATCCGGAGCAGTTAACATTTTTTGTGTCATTCATTCTAAGTATATGTCACAATTTCAAGACTAATATTCGACTCCATCAATCAGAAAATAATCCGTTCGCATTGATAATGCTAGTGACTGGTGAAATATGTAATGTGGGCAGCAGAATAAAATTAGGATGAGGGCGTCATGCTGGCGTCGAGACGCTATTAGCAGAAGCAGCATAATCGGAAAGTAGATGAGGCGTAGTAGACCGGAAAGTGATACGAAAAAAAAAGAATATAAGAATGAAAAAAACCAACCCGAAACTAGGACGAACCAGTGCGGCCAACATTCTAATTAGGTAGGTACACTCAAGGCAAGGATATCCGCCCTGTATGTATGCGGGGTTGTACAGAGAGTTTCCACGGAGATGGAGAGAAAATGCGAGAGAGAGAGCAGACGTTAGGAAAGCGACAAAAAAGTCGGGTGGATCATGATTTATCGGGCTGAACTATGTAGAATGATGCTCACAGGGAGGAATGGTAGGACAGAAGTTGTAAACTTCTGCCAGACAGACTACGATGAGAGGGTGCGTATTCTCGGTTACTCTTCCGGTTTGGAAGAGATGAAAATAAAACTCGGATAAGGTCCGGTGGGTGATTGTTGCCACCAGTCGCTAAAATTAGAATCGTATAAAACCAAAAATTTAGTTGTAAATACGTACCCGTAGATAGAGGTTAAAAGGCGATCAATAAATACTTACTGTCACTATTGCTCTTGGAAGTTACATCCTCAAATCACCTGCCAGATCGGATGTTCCTTCAAGCAAAATTCGTTACTTTTAACTATGAGTGACACTAAGTTAGTGTCTAATTCTGATGAGACGAAGTCGAAACGAAAATTCCATAACTAATTTGGTAATATCCCTAGTAACAATTGAAGTTTTATGGCACTCTTGAAACCCTTCTTAAAACTTAGCATGTTTTGGTAGTGTGCTACAAAACCAGAATTGCTACTTGGGATGCTTTGTATACTCAACGCGCAAATGTGATTTTAAACAATTTTCTCCTTACTGGATCCTTAGTGGAGTGGAGTTTTAACCCAAATTTTTCTCCACCAAGGAGAAATATCGTATAGTGCATCTGGCATTAGCTTGCTAAGCCAAACCAAATGTTTCAATTTCACAAGTTCTCATCAGTCTAAAAATTAATATTTAGTGTCACCATTTCGTCACTTCCAGTGTGTTCACCATTCAACATCTTCGCTTACTGGAGCAGGGGGTCAATCAGTAGATCCGCGTGTGCCAAGTCGAATTGATGACTACACCATCGATCTTAACTTTGTGAGCGGGTATGCAAACGCAGCAATTCTTTATAAAAAGCTTGTTGCAAGTAATATCATTTGTTTGCTTTAGACAAAATATCCCAATTCTAAGCTTATTTTGGTGAACTTTCTAGCATTCGTGTCACTCGTGCAACATTCTTTTTAAATTTCATTTGAAAACTTTAGTTTAAAAATTTAAGTACCAGTGAGATTACCTTTTTTAAATATTTTTTTACGGGAAGATACAAAATCCGTCTTTTCATGCTTTTCTAAGGATTTGAAATCAAAAATAGATTGAAACTTCAGTTTCAAACAACTTTATTTATGCATCGATAGCATACTTTTCTATCTGCCTCTCGTTTCTTCTGCTGTAAATTTTATGCATTGGACATATACGGTACATCCACTCATTGAATGCATGCTAGAAGTATATGCTAGAAAATGCATAAAAATCACAACAGAATAAAAGAGACGGGAATAGAAAGTACGCTAACTACGCATATTTTTATTTCTCCGTGCAGTCTCTTTTTGTAGTAATAAGCTTTACTTAGTGATATGGATGGATGACACATATGACCGTACTAAATTTTACAGTCTTTGAATCGCTGGAATTCGTCATATTTTCCAGCGCTCAAATATATTATTTTTTGTTCATGTATAAATTTATTTTTCATAATAATCATCAATAAACCAAGTCAAAGGAAATTTGTAGAAAAATATTGTAATATGAATTTCGACATATTTGGAAGCGTAGAACTCAGTTACGGTACAACAAATCAATGCGAGTAGAATACTACGGGATGTAGAGACAATACAGAACTATCTACTGATCCGCTGATTGGTCGTTTTAACAATCGCAAGCATTCAAATAGCTTTCGGTGGTGTCGCAAGTGCTCTGAGCTGCAATACGTTTTGATACATATTGAATTAAAATTGAACATTAAGATTTAACTACGTATATTGTTAACAGAAACATGAATTAAAATGATAAATAAATTTAAATTCAGCACGATTTGTATATTCTTAGCATAGCTGCGATCCATGAGATTCCTAAACGCTATTGATGTGACATCAAGACGCGTCAGAGAATTTTTGATTGACATCCTTCGACACGAGTTTGACTGTACCAAACAGTAACGCGGGTGACGTCGTGTAAACTTTCGAATACGAATTGCCAATTGCCACAGCTTAGTCTGATACATGTAATAAATCATACGAAAGTACTCCTGCAGGAATGGTTTAAGATAAAAAATTTAAAACTTTGGTTTAGTACGACGGACACTGTCATGATTACATTTTTTGTTTCCCCATGAGATAGCCGCCGATTTATCCTACTTTCCGATTAAGATATCGACGATTTCTTAGTTTCTCAGAACATTATAATTTCGACGTTCAATAATAGTAAACATAAATGCGAATTCCACTCGCCAGTAAACCATTTTGACAGAGGCAAATTTAACTGCTACTTCATGCTCAACTGATTCCTTTCATTCTTAGATGGGTATAGGATCCAAAAAAAAAAAAATTAAAATCTTCGGGATTTTTGGTTGATATTCTGTATTAATAAGACGGGTTCGGATCGGGTTTTTCAAATTTTAAATTTTCTGGTTCAGTTCTGGTTTTCAAATTTTAAAATTCTCGGGCTCGGATCAGGTTCGGATTTTACCAAATTTTATTCTTATAAATTTTATAAATTTGTTATGATACACAAGTATGTAGAAACCTACAACTAATACAAATCAGTTACAATACGACAATCCACGAATTTTAGTTTACAGGGTATCAAACGATAATTTGAAAAATGTCATCAAATGTCCACATTTGATTCCATCCGGAACCGATGTAGGAATGGACACGCACCGAAATTGAGGGAGCTGTAGAACCGTATAAGTGAAAGAACCTCGTCTTTTGTACAGATATATGAACCTACAAAGCTGAAATGAGCATGAGCATGATGACCGTACAATTCGAAGTTACTACTCCGTGATTGACCATAACGAGCGAAATTGTACAGAGAATCAACGAATGGAACCAGCGAGTAGCTATCCATTCTCAATGTGCACGTTTCGATAGTTCTATACTTTGAAACGCCCATAACGGCGCCGGCCACGTCCTTACAGTCATCGGGAAGGAAAGGAATGTTAGTGCAGCAAACGTTGTTATGAAGACCGTGTATACCTCTGCATTTCCACGTTTGTCACGGGAAGGAGTTTTTGTTAGTAGGATGGAGTAGAGTTACATAAATCTGGATTCACCTTGATAAGTGATACGATCTATGCAACTGTCAGAAGTATTATAATGTGTTCATTGTTCTGGGCAGCCGGCTGCCGAGAATTTTTGATATTTTTATCGTATGTTGAATTAATTTGGAAATACTCGGTTGGTAAAAAAAAGCAACTTCAACTCCGGATTCAACAGTCTGGAGTGTTGCTTATATTTATTTTAATGAACGATTTTATTATTCCGACGAAAAACCACATTGCAAAAACAATACAATATCATGAAAAGCGATTACCATTAGTGTCTCGAGACATTTGTCGAAATAGATACAGTAATAGCTGTGTAATTGAAGATTTCGTAATACAAGTATTATTATCGTATAAAATAAGCACAACCGAAATACCGAAAACGACTAGCCTTGTATGTCGAATATACAACCGATGACGCTAATTTTTACACTAATTACTAGAACTAGTAACTGGCTCATACATGGTTCAACAGTCATAACTTCACTCAGCCAAGACCATGCGTATTCCCCACGCACATAAAATGCCCAGTGGATTAGTTTCATAGTTGGTCAAATAAACACTAAACAAACAAAGAAATTAGTTTAGTTTTTGCTTGTCAGGTTGCCTGACAGGTTACGATTGTTATTTTTGGCATCTGCTTGTTCACTGGTAGATTCAGTTTTATAAACAACTTCCGCGCATGGTTTCCCATGGTGTACCGTCTGATTACAGAATACAGAATACGTATTATTTTGCCACCCTCAAGATACACAACAATTTTAATTTTAGCACTCTCACTTTCAACCCCGCGTTTGGGTTGTTCTGCAAAACGAAATTTTCTGCTAGGGGCGTGTTGAATGATATCAGCGCCGAGTTTTGTACGTGGCGGAACTGGATGAACGAGACTTCCGTAAGCCTAAGCTCCATTTTAACCAACAGTAAATTTTCCACATCGCGGGTACTGGGTCGAAATACGCAACCACCACTCCTACCACTACCGGCGTTATTTCATCTACTTCATTCATCGTGGCAAGAATAAGTGAAATAATTTCCTCGTTCTTCAAATAATACATACTACATTGAGTGACTGATGGATTTTTGTAACAAAAAGCGATTTTTCGTAAAAAATGATATGTAATCTCTTCGTCATTATAAGGACCATGAAAATTGCTTTTTAATTCCGCTATCACTCAAGTGATTTAAGGGGATCTTCTCCTGGATTTGGCGGAAAATCGAAGCAATATTTGAGATTTTTTTGTTGTAAAATTAAAAGACACGCGAACTTGTGCTTTTGGTCACTTATTCGTTGATTATCGATAACTAGAAAATGATTTTTTTCTTCGAAAATTCAAAATGGCGTTTTTCTGGGAACCATTTTTTTCATCTTACGGCAACAACAGGACTTATTTTTTGATCTGATTTCTTGTATTCAAAAAATGTTTGAAAGTATAAACTTTTTGTATGACTTATACCTGTCAGTGGCATGAAAAATTATTTATTTACGAGATTCCAGTAAGATAAGGGACAAATTTCACTTTTTGCCTTTCTCATATAGAAAGGTTATGCAATCACTCTGAAAACTATCAACCTAATCCCGGCCTGGAGGGCCGAGTGTCATATCCCATTCGACTCAGTTCGTCGAGATCGGAAAAAGTCTGTATGTGTGTGTATGTATGTATGTGCGTATGTGTCAAAAAATGTCACTCATTTTTCTCAGAGATGGCTGGACCGATTTGCCCAAACTTAGTCTCAAATGAAAGGAACAACGGCTGCTATTGAATTTTGTGTCAATCGGAATTCCGGTTCCGGAGTTACGGCTTTAAGAGTGCGGCCACGCATAAATTTCCCATATAAACTGCAGGAAAATTCAAAAATAGGATTTTTATTTTTAATGTCAAATGTCTTTAAGGTGTTATGAAACGTCGAGATTTCATACAAACTTAAATAAAAATTGACGAAAATTCACTTTTTTGGATTTTGGTACATTTTTGCCTTTCTCACATAGAAAGGTTAGGCAATCACTCTGAAAATCGTCAACCTAATCCCGGCCCTATTTTTTTTACCGGCATAAGGTTTCTGGATTTTAACAGGGGCGTAGTTTGGGGTGTGCGGAGCGGGGGATACTCATCCACCTCCACTGTTCACCCCCTCTTGAATCACCCCTCAGACCACCATCCCATCCAGCCCTCATACCCTCGCCCTCTCAACCCCATCATCTTTAAACCACCACTATTTCACAAGGCATACCAAATTAAGCTTGGGAGTCGTTCGTTCGTGGGTTTTTCGCCCTCCTCACACACCCACCCTCGCATGGCAAAATTAGTTAGCAAGAAGATAACATTGAACTAATGCTGATTAGGCTAATTAAGTATGGTATTTTTTTGTTTAAAGTGTTCCACCGTCGACGCGTAGCTCTTCAAGTTCGTGGCTGGCGAGTCATTGTGTACTACGAATGTAACGGACATTCATTCAATTATATTGAACATAACATGCCACTGAGCCATAGTTTGGAGAAATGAGAAAGGCACAATTGCACCATTAGATGGATTTAAATAGGTTTTTTCTTTAACATCTATAAAATTGGTTTTTGTTTCATCTAAATTTCTTGAAATTAGGTATAAGTCAATGGAAATTTTATCTATATTAATAAATAATAACAATTTCTCATTTCGGTTCACTGCGAGAGGCCTTGCACTTGACAAGATCCGCCATTTTGAAGCCGCCATTTTGAATTTTCGAAAAAAAAAATCATTTTCTAATTATTGATAAACAACGAATAAGTGATCAAAAGCAGAAGTTCGTACGCCTTTTTATTTTTCCGACAAAAAAATTCTCAAATATTGCTCGATTGTCCACCGAATCCAGTTGAAGGATGATCGAAAAAACATTGAGAGTCTCTTTGCAGATCACTTTAAAAATTTATTTACCAACCCTCCAGTCATTCTAAAACATCAGTCACCCTCTTCCTAACGTAAATGATGCCGATGTATTGCACTGTTTAGCTACAGTAGTGGAAAAGCTTGCTTACATAGCGATTTCAACACGAATTTGTAAAAAAAAACTTCGAATTTGACGATGTATACAAGTTTTCTTATTCTAACAGCCGAGAAGCGTTAACAAGTTGATGCAATATATACCCCAAAATATTGATATTATTAAACTGAAGCGACTAGAATTTCCTCCATGGTAACAAAATGACTGTAAACCTATCTTTCCGAACGATTTTCTTTCGTTAGAATTAGCATTACATGTTCAAGAGTATTTGCAACGCCAACTGCCAAACGTCCCTCAAGGAAGGCACCTAGAGCCACTTATCTTTCGCTTATACATCAACGATCTCTGCACCCGCATCAAGACTGGAAAACTATTCCATGCTGACGATCTAAATATCCTTCGTTTAATTACCTCAGGACTCGATTTTTCTGTGCTTCATGATGATATAGCTAGTATTGAAGAGTGGTGTTTGCTGAACCTCCAGCAAACGAAAACCCATTCCGATCAAATGGAAAGCCCACACAAAACGATATCTTATGGTACCAAAAAATGATGATGGATTCCCCATTAGCGTAGGTGTTTGAATGGAATCCATCCATGAAATATCCCAAAAAATAACCGAACCTTTCCAAGATGAGGACATGGCCCATTGAATCCATCAAAATACTTTGATTTTATGTAGTGTATTGTAACAATCGGTCTTCCCAAATTAACGTCGTACACAACGTTCGCTCTGGTTCTGTGCTCATATTAAATCCACACTTCGTGTACAAACTCAAACACGCTGTTTCGTACCAAGGCACGTGCACATGTTCACTGGCACATCCGAACCCCATGTACGTACACGGTGTGCGTACACATAGGTTCGTGGCACCAGTTTTCTCTTTCTCACTCTCATCATCACTAGCGTTGACTCTTTTTGCTTTGTGCGAATCGTTCTCGTGTACGCACGCGGTGTGCGTACACGGATGTTTGAACTAGAGTTTCTACATCGTTCGCTTGGGTTCGATGTTCAAGGCGAACATAGGAACGATGTTCAAGGCGAACATAGGGACGGACGTGGTTGAACTCGTGCACGACATTTTGTACTGAGGTACAAACTTGACGATGTGCATGGAAAGTCTGGTTATAGGTTTTGGCTCTTCACTCCCAAAGATGGTTTCAAACAATTTTCTCCTCAATGGAGAAAAAATCGTTAGGAAGCCGTATTATGCACCACGGTATGAGGTTTTGTTACACTCGGCCTTGCCAGTTTCCAAAAATGCTAATTTGTAGCTCCTACACCATAGTCAGTAAATTCGCCAAATTCTACACCTTGCGGCTAGGTTGATGGATACATTGATTTCTCCCGCAAATTTTGCAAGACACAAATCTCATCGTAGATGTATGTCGGTCCCTCAGTTTTAATCGTTTCACGACTATGTCGTCAGACTGCAGACAGCCTTTGGCAACTGCCAGAAAGTCCGTTTCTGTTACATCGGGCGATATTTTTGTCAGTTACACCAAAAATCTAGACATCGGATATTCTAACGTGACCGTGGGTAGATTGACATTAGTCGCCTCTGAAGTACCACGAAGAACAGTCGATGGTTGATTATCGATGGCGATAGCTGTAGCGTGGTCTTCTGGTGCCCCTGGCGGAGTCTGAGTTTTGCGCCACTTTGGTGTTTACTTCTGCTGTTTTTTTCTCTTTGCAAAATTTTAGCTCAATCGGTTGCGCCCAAAAAATGTGAGGACAAAAGTTGCCTGTATGGTACCTTTACAAAATTCGTCATCAAAGACTTCGAATTTCCATTTAAAATCAAACATATTGAACTAGGCTCGATCATATCCGATCTTCTTTCGGATCAAGGATAGTCCGCTAAGTATTCTAATATTTCGCAAGACGCAGAAATATTCAGCTGTGCCAGATATCTGGAAAGTTGGCCTAGATAAGCTCAGAATTGTAAAATTTTGTCTAAAGCAAACAAATGACGTTACTTTTATGAATAACTAACGCGTTTACATGCCCGCTCACAAAGTTGAGATCGATGGTGTAGTTATCGATTCTAACTCGGCATACGTGGACAGGATTGGCTGTTTCAAGAATCCCTTGCTCCAGTGAGCGAAGATTTTGAATGACAATCGCACCGCAGTGTCAGGTGACCTATGGCGAGACTGTCTTCTTCGACAATGATCGTCTGGATGATCGGTTGTTCGTGCCATGTATTGCACTAATTACAAGCAAATGGATCTTTTTTCGAGAGTTATCCTACTGGAGCTGTAGAGCTAGATTCTCGGAAGGGCTCCCCGTCAGAATCACATACTACAATTTGCAGACGAGACAGGCAATGGCGCCCTCTAAAACACTGCTTTAGGCCAATTTTAGCGGGCCTGAATATGATATTCATTGTACGGTTCAGGTATGTGCGGACGTAGGGATCTCGCGATCGCGTGTATCATCGCGAAGGTCTCGAGCATTTGTACGTAAACGTGTTCGATCGCGTGTGCATGTGTATGTCGCGTGTGCTAATGTGTATGTAACTTTGCGTGTAAAAAGTCTATATTAAAACCGTTTGCCTTTCGCATATTCGCGTGTGTTCTAAAATGACCGCGCGCGGACCGTGAATCTGTTACTTAATTTTCCATGTACGGTTCAGATCACTAGATCACTAGAGTTCCCAATCATGGAACGTGTTGTCTAGTGGATGTGTGCTTTATTTTCTGATTGGTATGATTGAATATATTGACCTGAGTTGCTAGAATGGAGGGTAAACATTTCCGGACGAAAAAGATGCGTTTTCGGGTTCGCGTTTGAGACCGCGTTTGTAACTTCGTAAGTACTAAAATGTTAACATTGTTACCGGAGCGTTATAAAGTTTGCGCGTTTACGCACGTTGGTGTGCGTGGATGATCGCGAAGAGCTTAAGCGTTCGTATGTTGACGTGTTTGTCGCGTGTGCTCACGTGTATGTGTCTTCGCGTGAATAAATTCGATTTTGTGACCCTGTGGCCATTCACATATTCGCGTGTATTCTTGAATGGTCACGCGGACCGTCATCCTAATATTTAGTTTTCGGTGTACGGATCACATTCTGACAGGGAGTGAGTTACCCCATATCACTAGAGTCATGTCGCCATGCAACGTGTTGTCCAGTGGATACGAGAGCTTTCTTTTTAATTGATTCCTAGACTAGGGCATTGATTTTTTTTTAATTCTCGAAGGCCCCCTCTCTCATATTGTGCCAAATGTCAAAGTCAGCTCAGATACCAAATTTCACATTATTTGGACAATTCTAGGCTCCTGCCCAGTTCGATTGAAATTTTTGAAATGGGAAAATATGAAGAAAAAATATATTAAATGCAACAACTTTTGAAGCAGCAATGAGAAAATTACAATTTATACCTCTTTTTAAAGGAAATAATCTTAGTATTTGAATAGAGATACATCCGTTTCTAGAAAAATGCGGGAAAGTGGGGTACTGGGTCAGTTTGGCCCTAAAATCCCCCTATTTTTAATAATTTTGCTGCTCCGTGATGAAAATCATACATATTTTGCAGTTTTTCTAATGTGAAAAAATCTCAGAAATCGAACGGAACCTTTTTGACCTTTGTCCGAATACGAGAAGTTGGGGTTATAGGGCCTTTTTTCATTCATCTTAAATTTTATCAGTTTCCCGTGCATATATATCTATTATTCTTCACTCAATTTTAATAAATTGTACCTTGTTGAACATGGAAAATCCTTAGGAACAAAATTTAAATAGATTCGTTACCGGTAAAATTCAGAAACATCAAATTTTCTGACATATAGTCTCGATTTCACATTTTTATCAAAAAATCGCACATATTAACTCCATTTAACAACAAAATTCTTATTAAATTTACTACTTTTAGTGAAAATTGCGCTTGAGGATCACATGGGAAAAGTTTCCATCCTGGAAAAATAGGGGAAGTAGAGGTATTAGGACATTTAATGAAAAAATGTGATTTGTAGAGTTAATGTTAGAAAATTTGATGTTTCTGAATTTTACCGGTAACGAACTTATTTTTGCTGTATTCCTAAGAATTTTCCACGTTCAACAAGGTACATTTTATGAAAATTTATTTAAGAATAATAGAGACATATGCACGAGAAAATGATAAAATTTAATATGAATGACAAAAGGTCCTATAACCCCAACTTCTCGTATTCTGACAAAGGTCAAAAAGGTTCCGTTCGATTTCTGAGATTTTTTCACATTAGAAAAACTGCAAAATAAGTATGATTTGCATCACGAAGCAGAAAAATTATTAATAATAAGGGATTTTGGGGCCAAAATGACCCAGTACCCACCTTTCCCGTATTTTTTTTAGAAACAGGAATATCTCCATTCAAATAATTATTTTTATTTTTTAAATAGTTATTTCCTTCAAAAGGAGATATAAATGGTAATTCTATAATCGCTACTTCAAAAGTTATAGCATTTAATATATTTTTTCTCCATATTTTACGATAGTACCAATTTCAAAAATTTCAAGCGAAGTGGGCGGGAGTCTAGAATTGTCCAAATGAGGTGAAAATTGGCATCTGAGCTTACTTTGACGTTTGTCACCATATGAGAGGGGGCCTTTGAGAATCCAAAAAAAATCAGTCCCCTAACCTAGACTGCTGGAATCGAGGAAAGAGACGTGACCAATTCATGCTCGCGCGAGTGCGGGGAACTGTAGATTTACGCTTGAGATCGCGTTTGAATGTTTATAAGTGTTGAGACGTTCATATTATCACCGGGATGTTATCATGTCTGCGAGAGCACGGGTGTAGGTTGCGTGGATGATCGCGAAGGGCTCAAGCATTTGTATGTTTGTTTGTTGCGTGTATGTGACTTCGTGTGTATAAATTCGACTTTTATGTCGCCGTGTAGTTTAGTGGATATGAGCATCATCTTTTTGATTAGTTCACCTGAAGGCATTGGACTTATGCGACTAGGGCCGAGAATAGGGGCTTCTGGACGAAACCGATTCATGATCGCGCGAATACGGGCACTTGGAGGTTCACTATTGAGACCGCGTTTGTTAATTTATAAGTACTAAACCGTTTACTTAGTCACCGGGGTGTTATACCTTTTACGAGATCGTAAGTGTGGTTGTGCGTGATGATCGCGAAGGACTCGAGCGTTTGTATGTTGACGTTTTAGTGTGTATGTAACCTCGCGTAGGCACATTATTTATATAAGCGTATGGCCATTCGCATGTTCGCGTGTTCCTCACTGATCGCGCGTAGTTGTCCTTGTCTAGTTTTTATTTCTTTTGGTCCATCTGAAGGCATGAGTTTGGGTTGCTAGAATCAAGGTGGTAGGTGCAAACGTTCATTTAATTTCCGGGGTGTTTGAATGTTGGAGAGATCGCGGGGGCTCGCATTCGCATTTGTGACATACATTTTTGGGTGTGTAAGGGAAGTATAGCCCCCAAAATCAGAATTTCTGATGCATCTCACAAGATCTTGATGTAATAACCATGTTCAGAAAAATAATAGACGTTTCTATTTTAGAAAAATATTTTCTGGTAAAATCCAAATATAGCTCGCAAAAAGGAATTTAGATGTATTTTTGACTTTTGTGTTGATTATTTCTAACTAAGTTGACATGAATAAAATTGCACGTTGAATTATTAATTTTACAAGATTAGTAAAATCTCAATGATTCGACATTTTAGAACGTACCAAAACTACCCACTTTACCGTACGCTATCCACCACGTCAACGATGATTTGTACTACGAACAAAATTCACTCCTTACACACACTCGTGCCCTTTTGAGTTTGCTCTCATTCATGCTGCAGAGCTGATGGGACTCCATATACTCTCCCACGGTCGGACCGGAACATAAGTAGCAGTGCGGGGTGACGACGATGAGTACTATACCTACTACTGACTGCAGCCGAACGAAACGTTTTACCAGTGCCCGTCTTACTTCTGCTGTTACATGTATGTATTGCAACACAGATAGCAGAAGCAACAGCAGAAGAACTGCATCATCACTCGCCCAAAATCGCACATTCTGAGAACCCCTCGCTCAGAGTCACCTCATCGTCGCACCATGCATGCATGTATGCAGGAGCGGAGTACATCGTGCGCTCGCTCCGCAAACCACTCAATCATCGTAGCTTCAACCCAACACGACACGGGCGCGCGCTAGCTCCTTCTACACACATTCATATCCGGTTGGAGCGCTCACACATACACGCGCGTGGGCATGGTCGCTGTTTTGCTGCCGATTTTTTCATCATTCGCCAGCGCAGAGCGAATGAGTGTGTGAGTGCGTGTCTGTAGCACTCTGTCTCGTAGTACGCGAGCCGTGATGTTTGCATGCTTTTGGTTGGAGTTCGTTGAACTTTACTCGTGGGGTGGCATCGCTGCCGTTGTCGTAGTAGTCGGCGTCCTCCGTGTTCGGGCAGCAGGATTGCTAGCGAGGACGAGGCTGCTGGCATTTGCTTTTTCGCAACAATCTTCCCTTCTGCTTTCCTTCTACACAACCGGCGGCGCACGATGCATCATCGTCGTTGTTGGTTGTGTGGAAACAGCGCACTCCTCACAATTGCAGGAATGAGCGAGAAGGATCCGATCTCGTTGCGTTTGTCGTCGTAGTTTTGCACAATCCTTTTGCTAATGAAATTTCTCGTCTTTTTTGCTCGGGATTTGGTAGGGAGGTATTGCGGAAATGTTTGGGTTGAGCTTGAGGTAAGTATGAGTTTCGGGAGCGCGCGAAGGAAGAGGATTTTTGCGCGCGCCTGTCTGCTGCATTTCTGCTATTCGGACGGATTTCCTCCTTGCGGCACTTCCTCCCCCAGCGAAGTGTAAACCGCACTTTTCCTTCTTTGGCCCAGTTCGCGTGTAAAGGTACATGCAGTCGAAAGTAGGTACTGTGCGGTCGGGTGGATCAGGATGGCAGGTTTCGTCGGTCTGTCTGTCTGTCTGGTTGTGCGCAGTTTGGTGATGGGAAGCAATTTCCTTCCTACCGTCTCAGGAGATGCTGGCGGTTTTACAGTACGAACGGGATAGATTTACTGCAGCTGCTGATGATGATGAAGGAGATGACGGTGGGGGTGGTGGTTACCGTCGTGTGAAGCATTGACTCTTATATTTTTTCCCTTTTATTTCTTCTAGCTGCTGCAGAGAAAAGGCTCCCGGGTAATGAGAGATCCTTTTCGGGAGATTGTCAAGGGGCAAATTAATTCAATGGGTGCTTTTGAGGAGCTGTTGTTGAATCAACAATTTATATAGCATTGAGTGTTGCGAAAATTATTCGAATTGCAATTAACACTTCGTTGGGCCATTGACTAGAGCAATTACGGGATTTTCACGCAACGGGTTTACGGAATAGCGAATCCAACGTTGGTTGTTATTTTAATCATCAAATAGACAGTGAATAGATTTCTTATCATACGAATCTATCCATGGATTTTTTATCCCACAAAGGGCGACATAACTAAAGCAATTTATAAGCGATTTGAACAATTTTGGATGTTTTGATTTAATTCTCTGCCAACCAGGGCTGCAGAGAGAAATCACGGGACCGGGGGGTCCAGCGTAAGGGCTCCCTCCATCGCTGTAGATTTTTCGAACACAGAAACCGTTAAGCTCGAAATCTATTGGAAAAAATAATTATCTGCTATTATGTATGGTGCATAGAAAATTTGTGGAGAACTAGAGGAGAATACACTTAGTACTTTTAATTCCAATATTTTTTTCTTTTCAAAGGGTGTTATGGTCAATTTTTTTTCGTTTATTTTCCGTCGATCATTGTCCGCACTGAGTGCCTATCACTGACGCCAGAGAGGTGACTCCACAACTAGATATCGGTTCGTCAACACATGGACCAGGATCAACGACTCTACTTCTCTTGCAAAAGAAGACGTGACACGGAGTTTTCACCTCAGAAAATCTCAACGACCTCGGCTGGGATTGAACCCAGACCCACTGGGCTGAGCGACGGTCACGCTTACTACTCAAACGCCGGCGTCGTCTATAATCAAAATTTAATCAAACAACAATGATATTTTTTTTATTAAAAGTTGTTTTTTCATTAGTTCAATTAGTATAAAATACAGAAAAATATGGTAAGCTTTCGGTTGAGCGTCTTTTAATTACTGCCTTCAAATTTTGTACGGCTACCTCGTCCACTTTGTTCGCCCCAGCCAGTTCACTTTAACAGTTTTGGGTATTACTTAGGTTCCGCTTGACGATGGGCCAATATTCCTCGATTGTGCCGAGCTCTAGTGTGTTGGGAGGGTTCTTGTCCTTGGCTGCTACCTGAACTTTGTAGGCATCATACCACTACATGTCCGTCCAAAATAGCGTGGAATAATCGTGTTGCTTCAAGCAAGGTAGCAGACGTTTTTCATGCACTCTTTCACGAAAATTTCCTTGTTGACAGGCTCGGTCGCAATGAAAATGTCGCTTTTCAAATCACAGGTACAGAAAGCTTGCCAAACAGATATTTTTGTGCGAACTTCGACAGCTTTATATGCTTGAAAATATCGGCCACTATTCCTCCCGGTAAGTATTTCGGATTCTGGCTTAGATTTGTTGAATATCGTGCAACGAAATGTGTCAAGTTTAAGTCGATCAAATTTTGGCCGTAAAACCATTTAAATGTTTCTACGAAATCTTTGAATGTAGCCGATTCATTAATATTTTCAAATTTATTCAAGTGTCGGTATTGTATGGAAACCTAATACCGACACCTGAATCTTTGTCTGGTTTCGCCTAGAATTCATTAAAAACAACACATTATTCGATAGTGTAGCTGACTTTTTTTGGTTTCAAGGAATCTGATTCAGGTGATTTTTGCGAGTAATTTATATGTTTGGTACAATATTATTGAAGAAATCATAATTAAAACCTTGCACAAATTGCGAAAATAGTAGCAAAATGAGAATGTAATAAATTTAAATAAAAACAAAAAGAACATTCAACGAAGGTAGAATGTAAAGAGAGAAAAACAAAAAAGGGACAAATGAGGAAAAACTAATAAATAGATATAATGGAACAAAACAAGAAAGCTAAAAAATGACATTGGAAATAATGGAACAAGATTATTAAATTGCAAATAGTCCAAAACCTACCAATATCAAAAATAGAAAAGAAATCCAAAATGGATAAACAACAGAAAATGGATGGGGTGGTGGTCTGAGGGGTGATTTAAGGAGATTTTTAAAAGGAGGGGAGTGAACAGTAAAGGGGGGGGGGGTGTAACCCCTCTCCGTAAACCATCAACTACGCCCCTGTTACAATCCAGAAACCTTATGCGAGTCGAAAAAAAAATTTGGCCGGGATTAGGTTGACGTTTTTCAGAGTGATTGCATAACCTTTCTATATGAGAAAGGCAAAACATGAAAAGATGAAACGAATTAAAAAAATTGGACAAATACATAAAATGGGACAAATTTTAAAAAAGAAGTAAAATGGAAAAAATAGAAAAAGGGAAAATATGTGGCAAAATATACAAAAAAAATTGAATAGGATTATTTGAAGAAAATAGAAGGAATACAAAACCTGGATGAAATGGAAAAAGAAACAAAAGAAAAAAAAAAAAGGAAAAATTTATTTAAATTGAGAAACTTAGTTAAAGATGAAAATTTAGGATTTAGGTTCCCGTATTTAAATAATATTTTCCAAGTGAATGCAAAACATTACTATGGATCGTTTTCTTTGTGGATTTTCATGTTCTTTCTTGATTTGTGGAGTTATTCAAAATTCGTTTCACAAATCCTATTTGACCAATTGATCATGATCACTCTAAAAGAAGTCACATATCGTCCTGAAAAGATTAAAAATCGTAATTGGACTAATGATTCAATTTTAATCGTAAGGCTATAGCTAATTTTTTGAAACCCATCCGCAGATTGCAAAGCCTCGAATTAATTAATAAAATTCGAAACAAAATCAATTTCCCGGAACTTTTAACTTTAACTAACTCAACTTTTCAAATGGTTCTTCAAAATCCAGGAGATAATTATAGTGAAACATGAAATAGAAAATTTCAGTCTTTTAATACACAATTTACAAAAAAAGTTCTTAAGTATTTTTGCCCGCTGCGCGTAAAAATCATTTTTGAGTTCTAGTTTCAAAGTTTTCTTTTGATTAGTCCTTCATGACGTATAAACTTTATAATATAATTTACGATTAACTTTATGATAAAAATTGATGGAAATTAAATCATACCAATATTGAAACTCTAATCGAATTTTCAAATCAATTGTTAGTAAAATAATAGTTGACAGAATCATTCCTTCGGTTCAAAGTCCGGGCCCCCTCCACAACTCCGGGCCCGCGGAGGAAACACACCGTTCCCCCTCCCCTCTCGGCGGCCCTGCCCAGGAAAAAGGAATCGGATGAATCCGTCTGGTTCCCAGTATCACGGATTTCCGTCGGCATGTTCCAGTAATGGATTACTATTTGTGAACTTTAATGAATCTAAAGTAAAATGGGTGTCAAAATGCTTGGAAGAGTATAAGAATATTGATCCAGGAACAGTAATTCTGGTGCAGGTTCCGTTGAGGCCATGAATGATCGTTCCGAAGTAACATAAGCGGCAATTTCCACAATGTGCCTCCCCCCAATGTTAGAATTCTATTGGAATTTTTCAAATGATGTTCCCATACTGGAACATGCCTCAGGAATCCAGATGTACTCATCCATTTATTTCTGTCAAAATCCTAAAGTGAAAGTTTGGCTTTTAGTGTATCGGATTCTCCTCTTCAGTAACTGACACCAACCTAGAACCCGTTAGATAAGTAAAAACAAGCACCGAATTAGACATTAATTCCAACAAGTCTCACGTCTTCTGTGCACACCTAAACAACTGGCTTGTTCCGAGTGATGCCTCGAGAGTAAGCACAGTAGTTGTAGTTCGCTGATGCAGAATTTGCATACAAAACTTTGGGTTCAAGAACCAAACGCCTGGCACTATGCAATTTTTCCCTCAATTTTTTTTTGTATGAGACGAAATGCTGTGCATAAGGGCACAATACCTAAATTGAAAGTTTGATTTTTAGTGCTACGGATTCTCCTTGTCAGTAACTGGCACCTACTTGGAGTAAGTTCAAACAAGCACTAAATTGGATGTTTTTGGATTTAGTGTCTAACTGAGATAAAAATAATAAGTAGACAAAGGTCTACCAAAAAGATGAATATTGCCAGGATGATCATTTTATATTCACGTGCACTATATTTCTTATCATTGTTTTGCATTGTGGTAGACAGATAATACATGGTGTTTGGTTAATTTATTTTCTCATTTTTCATCTGACCCGTGTTGGTCTACATGAAATTTAATGTTGTTGTATGGGAAAAGCCCATTTCAAGGTTTCAAAATTACATACAAGGTATACAGCATTACAATAACATTTTTTTCGATAGTTGTCCTACTGGAGCTATACAGCTAGGTTCTCGGAAGGGCTCCCCGTCAGAATCACACACTACAATTGCAGACGAGACAGGCAAAAAACACTGCTTTAGGTCAATTGTAACGGGCCGTAATTCTGAATGTGATATTCATTGTACGGTTCAGGTATGTGCGGGCGTAGGGACTTCACATGTAACATCGCGAAGGGCTCGAACATTTGTACGTTAACGTGTTCGTTTGAATGTCGCGTGTGCTAACGGGTATGTAACTTCGTGTGTGTAAATTCTAATTTTATAACCGTAACCAAATTCGCGTGTATTCTGGATTGATGGCGCGCGGACCATGAATCTGATGCTCAATTTTTCGTGTTCGGTTCAGATTCTTGAAGAAAGTGCGTTCTTCTATACTATTAGTTCTCAGTCATGTCGCCATGGAAGGTGTTGTCTAGGGGAGCTTTATTTTTGGCTTGATCCAACTGAATGTATGGGCCTAAGTTACCAGGACGGACGGATTTCCGGATCTAACCGATTCATGAACGCGCGAGCTCGGGAGTTTGTAGGTTCACGCTTGAGACCACGTTAAAAAAATTATAAGCGCGGAGACGTTCCACTTATCACCGGGATGGTATCATGTTTGCAAGATCGCGGGTGTAGGCTGCGGGAATGGTTGCGAAGGGCTCAAGCATTTGTATGTTAACGTGTTTGTCGCGTGTACGTAACTTCGCGTGTATAAATTCGATTTTATAATCATGTAGCCATTCGCATATTCGAGTGTATTCATGAATTATCGTGCGTGGACCGTGAATGAAATGCTTAATTTTTAGTGCATGTTACACATGCTAGAAGAGGATCAGTTCCCCCATATCACTATTTCCCGGTTATATGGCCATGGAACGTGTTGTCTAGTGAATATGTACGTCATTATTTCTATTGGTCAAACTGAATGCATGAGTCTAGGCTGCTAGGACTGACCGTAGTGATCGCGCGAGCGGTAGGTACCTGATTTAGACCACGAAGGCCACGAGCGTTTGTAAGTATACACACAGAAAAAACAACTAGCGCCTACTGTTAGCTTGAAAGTAAAACTATTAGGTTAATCAAGAATAATAATCAAAATAAAAGTATTCCTTTCAAGCTAGTGAAGGATAGTAATAAAAAAGAAGTTTTATTATCAAACTGAGAGTATGTGTTGGTTAGGGAATTGCAAATTTTTTTTTGAATTCTCAAAGGCCCCCCTCTCATATTGTGACAAATGTCCAAGTAAGCTCAGATGCCAAATTTCACATCATTTGGACAATTCTAGACCCCTCGCCCACATCGCTTGAAATTTTTGAAATTGATGCTATGGGAAAATGTGGATGAAAATATATTAAATGCTATTACTTTTGAAGTAGCAATCAGAAAATTACAATTCATACCACTTTTTAAAGGAAATAACCTTAGTATTGGAATGAAGACGTTCCGGTTCCAAGAAAAATACGGGAAAGTGGGGTACTGGGTCATTTTGGCCCTAATATCCCCTATTTTTTAAATTTTTCTGTTCCGTGGTGCAAACCATACATATTTTGCAGTTTTTCTAATGTAAAAAAATCTCAGAAATCGAACGGAACCTTTTAGACCTTATTAAATTTTATCATTTTCTCGGTCATATATCTCTATTATTCTTCATTCAATTTTAATAAATTGTACCTTGTTGAACGTGGGAAATTCTTAGAAATACAACCAAAATAGATTCGTTTGCGTTAAAATTCAAAAACATCAAATTTTTTGACATTAACTCTACAAACAACATTTTTTTCATTAAATGTCCTAATATCTCAACATCCTCTATTTTTCTGGTATGAAACTTTTCTCATGTGATTCCTAAGCGCATTTTTCACTATAAATAGTAAATTAAATAATAATTTTCTTGTTAAATGAAGTTAATACGTGCGATTTTATGGTAAAAATGTGAAATCGAGACTAAATGTCAGAAAATTTGAAGTTTATGAATTTTACCGGTAACGAGTCTATTTTTATTTTGTTCTTAAGGATTTTCCACGTTCAACAAGGTACAATTTATGAAAATTGAATGAAGAATAAAAGATATATACACGAGAAAATTATAAAATTTAATATGAATGACAAAAAGCCCTATAACCCCAACTTCTCGTATTTGGACAAAGGTCAAAAAGGTTTCGTTCGATTTCTGAGATTTTTTCACATTAGAAAAAATGCAAAATATGTATAGTTTGCACAACGGAGCAGAAAAATTCAAAAAATAGGGGATTATGGGGTCAAAATGACCCAGTACCCCAATTTTCCGTATTTTTATAGAAACAGGAATATCTTCATTCCAAAACTAAGGTTATTTTCTTTAAAAAGAAGTATAAATTAATTTTCAAATTGCTACTTCAAAAGTTGTAGCATGTAATATATTTTTCCACCACATTTTCCCATAGCATCAATTTAAAAAATTTCAAGCGAAGTGGGCGGGGTTTAGAATTGTCCAAATGATGTGAAATTTGGCATCTGAGCTTACTTTGACATTTGTCACAATATGAGAGGGGGGGGGGGGGCTTTGAGAATTCAAAAAAAAATTGCAATGCCCTAGTGTTGGTTGTTATTTGCTAAGAGCGAAAAACTCCTATTTTTACCAAGTTTTTTTCTGTGTCCATTTCCAACGTTAAGATATTTTTATTATATTCATCTTTTCACGTTCTTCATTTTTGCATTTTGTTCCATTTTTATCACTATCTCTTTGCTTTATTTTATAGTCGTTTTTATGTTATTGCATTTCATTTGCATTTTTTTAAAGGAATTCTACTTTATTTTATTTTTTATATTCATATTTTAATGCCCTGCTTTTTTATTTGTTTCTTTAAATTTTAAAATTTGTTTATTTACTCCATATATTCTTATCATACCCTTTTTGTATTTTCTTTTTTCTCCATATTTTTTTTTTCATTTCGTCAAGAATTTTTTTTTTTCAAATTTATCCCAATTTGTCAAATTATGTTCATTCTGTTATTTTGTTCCATGTTTTCTAGTTCTATGCTTTCTGGTTTCTTCATTTTTCTTTTATTCCCATTGTACAATTTTAATAATATTTTAATAATAATTAATACAATTCTCGACAAACATATGATTACGGCTCAAAAGCCAACTGTCAACATTCTCTTCGAATGAAAATTCCGGACAAACCGTTATTGGTCGAACACAGTTCATAGCAGTTAATGAAAGAGAAAACTTTTCTCTTTTGTTTACTACCAATATCTGTGATTGGCGCGTAACGGTTTGTCTGGAATTTCCTTTCAAAGTGAATTTTGACAGTTGGTTTTTAAGCCGTAATCATATGTTTGTTGAGAATTTCATTTATTTTTTACATACTTTCCTTAATCGTTCATTTTGTTCATTATTGTTATTTCTTCATTTTTTCCATTTAACCTATTTTAGTACCTATTTGGTTGACAATTTTTCTATGCGTTTACTTTCAATTTTTTAATTCTTTTTGTTTTTGCCTTTCTCATATAAAGAAAGGCTATGCAATCACTGTAAAAATCGACTTTTTAACCGAGGCCCGGAGGGCCGAGTATCATACACCATTCGATTCAGTTCGTCGAGATCGGCAAATGTCTGTGTGTGTGTATGTATGTGTGTGTGTATGTGTGTGTGTATGTGTGTGTGTCATTTAAACTCACACAATTTTCTCAGAGATGGCTGAACCGATTTTCGCAAACTTAGTTTCATCTGAAAGGTATAACGCTCCCATAAGCTGCTATTGAATTTTTAGTTGATCCGACTTTCGGTTCCGGAGTTACGGGTTGAAGAGTGCGGTCACACAGCAAATTCCCATATAAACTGGTACCACCATAATGTTCAAATGATGTAAAACATATTAAAATTGATGTAACATTACTCTAGTTTGCGGGTCTGGATCACTAATGATCAATCAAAGCAGCTTTGACCACATTGGCCACCTATGACGGTTCATGACGCCCTCGGGGAACCCGCCAAGTTCCTAAGCTAATATCACACCCATTCCACAACGAATTCTCTACCGATTTTTACGAACTTAATTTCAAATGAAAGATACAGTAATGCCATTGACTGCTGCTGAATTTCATTCGGTTCTGACTCTTGCTTCCGGAGTTACAGGGGTGTTAGTAAGGATACACTGGAATTTCCCATATAAATCGGTACAATCGTAATACCTCAGAGGCTAAAAACTATTGAAATGGTCACCAAATTACTTCTAATCGTAGATCTAGATCACTGATTGCCAATCAAACATTCTTTGAATATATTGTCCACTATCGACGATTCCGGAAGTCCGGAATTCCGGGCATATTCCACAATTAAAGTCACATCGGTTCATCGGTGATGACTGAACCGATTTTCTCAAACCAAGTCTCAAATGGAAGGCAAAATATGCAGTTGAGTATTGCGTAGCCGCCCCTTCCCCCCCTCCCCACCTTGCCCTTACACCTCCCTCCTTCATCACTCCCCTCTTCTTGGATCACCCTCACGCCCAGATTTCCTTCATCCACCCCGTATACCGAAATAAGATGAAGGATTTCTGACGCATCCTCCACACCCACTCTACTAAACCCCCATTCCCTACACGTTCAAACGCATTCCACCAACCTTTGCAAATTATAATCACATGAAGATAACATTGAACTCATGCTTATTAAGCTAATTAAATATTATTCTTTTGCCTTTCTTATATAGAAAGGTTATGCAATTGCTCCAAAAACCGACTTTCTAACCGAGGCCCGGAGGGCCGAGTCTCATATAACATTCGACTCAGTTCGCCGAGATCGCAAAATATCTGTGTGTATGTATGTGTGTATGTATGTGTGTATGTGTATGTGTGTATGTATGTGTGTGTATGTGCGGATTTGTTAACAAAATGTCCACATCGGTTACTCGGAGATGGCTGAACCGATTTTTACAAACTAAGATTCAAATGAAAGGTATAATATTCCCATAGGTTGCTATTGAATTTCATTTTCAACCGACATCTTGTTCCGAATTACGAGTTGAAGAGTATGGTTACAAAACAAAATTTGTTGATTTTTCCAAATCGGTTTCTCGGAATTTTCTGAACCGATTTTGACAAACTTAATTTTAAATGAAAGGTCCATCAGCTGCTGTTGAATTTTGTGTGGATCCGAGTTCTGGTTCCTGAATTACAGGGTGATACGTACGATCACGCAGCAAATCCCGATTCTAACGAATTCTGCGATGAATGTAAAAAGGTGATTTTTTTCCAAAATGTAAACACAACTGTTGAATTTGTAGATCTAGGTCCCCAACAGTCATTCAAAGTCTCTTTGGCCACACTGGCCACCATCGACGGATCCGGAAGCATCCAAAGTCAGAATAACGGTTATATTGGTTTCTCGAAAATGGCTAGATTTGCTCAACTTAGTCTCAAATGAAAGGTGTTGCGTCCCCAGAAACTGATATTAAATTCCATCTCCATCCGACTTCCAGCACCGGAGTTACGGGTTGTGGAGGTCGATCACATAGAAAACTCCGATTCAAACCGATACCGCGATGAATGCAAAAAGGTGCTCTTATATATACTTACCAAGTGTAATAAGAATGAAAGACATTTCCATAAAGTTATATTGTACGAACCAGCTATTAAATCATAGTTTGGAGAAATGAGAAAGGCACAATTGCACCTCTAGGTGGATTAAAACAGGTTTTTATTATATTTTTACTTTCATAAAAAAACCTTTGATTTATCTTTTTTTGTCATTATGCGCACTTTTTCTTCGTTAAACATTTAGTCCGCTGTTTGAATTTATTTCAACATAATGTTTTCTTTTCATGCTTTAAATAATTTAATCCATTATTTTTAATTTCTTCTTTTTGTCTCCATTTTGTGTGTTACTATGCCATACCATTTTGGTTTTACTACTATTGTTTGTTTTCAATTTTGTCCATTTGTTTTTGTTCAATCCATGCCTTCCGAATTTCTTTATTTTTTCGTCTTATCATCATTCCATTTTTTTTAAATTTCTGCATGGATATTTTATTTTTTCTCTAATTTTATGCATTCCTAAACTTTCATTCACTTTTTCTATTGCTTTAAATACTTCTTGTTTTTAATGTTAAATATAATTTACTATTTTCGGATTACCGAGTTTTTCAGTTTTATATATGTTTTAAATTAGTATTTCTATTATTTTCACGATTTCTTTTATTTTCAATGGTTCTCAAAATTTTACTACTTTTACCGAAATTTGTTTATTCTTTTCACCATTTGTTAAATAATGTTCGACTTCTTTAACGTTTGCCATTTGTTTGTCTGATTTCCTGTTCTCTTTTACCAGGTTTTACAGGTTCTGGTTTGGTTTTTCCCGATTATACAGGTTTTAACAATTTAATTTAGTTTGTTAATTTGGTTTATTTTGCTATGTTTAGGTTTTTTAGTCTATTCTTTCAATATATTTTTTTTCTTTTCCATTGATCTCTGTTTAGATAATAATTTAAATTTTTGTGATTACTAAATTTTAAATCTTTCCATTTCTTTACTTTTACTGATACTATTGACAAAATGGCTCTTTTCAAAGTCACTAAAACTTTCAAAAAGGTATTTAAAATACTTCAAATTATGAACAGCCCTTCGTTTTTCCGTCATTGGCACTGGTGCAAAAAACTGGTACACAACTATAAAATGTCAGTGTAATATATTTAAAATCAGTGAACTACAATGGATTTCCAACTTTAACTTTTTGATATTCAGGCAATATACAGTAATGGGGGCCCGTACGTTGGACCACCCCCCCCCCCCCCGGGCCCATATTTTCTCTCTACGGCCCTGTTGCCAGCAAATGTTAATAAAAATGCTTAACTCAGGTAATTCGTCAACAATGGTCGGCAGGCAGAAATCTGACTGAGCCTACCGATTTCTTATTAACTCACCCTACAAATTAAATGACTAGACATTATCACTGCTCAGGCTACGGTATGTGCACATCAAGAGCAACTTCCCACATGTCAATTTTGATAGAAAAAGGTACATCTGGTTGTCCGAGATGTACCTTTTTCTTTCAAAATTGACATGTGGGAAGTTGCTCCACAGAATCTACTAATGAAAAGCACAGAATTTGCTACTGCAACCAAATCCACGTTTTATGAAGAGACGAGCTACTATCAGTACTTAGATCTATTGCGGTAAGCAATAACGTCCACTCTAGTTTTTTAAGCTTGCCACGTAAGAAAACACGCTGTGATTTTTATCTGCTTGAATCACTTGTTTCTTGTTGATAATTTCGACCGTATATTCAGCTTAATATTCTTTCGAGCAATTGCAGGTTTGGTCAAATATGCTTTTGAGACATTCGAAGCAATATAACTCGTTTGACGGCCGCTTTGTGTTATAATATAATTATACACTGTCAAATTATGAAAAAACTCAAGCATCTTACAGACTTCCAAGAATCATAGCTCCGTAAACGAAAATGCACCCAAAAATAACCTTACACCCTTCCAACGAAAAACCAGTAACAGAAAAACCCGCTTGAACATACATAGAACCCTACCCCGCGGCAGAAGCGACGCAACAGTATCTCTATCGCAACCTAAACAAATCTAATTGCACAATAGTCCTCAGTTGAGACATTACACAAAAGATTAACAGATCCCGGTACCCTTTCCCCGGCGGCGAGGCGACAGAGACACGGACCGCACTACGTGGTTCCTATTTTTCGTGAATCTTTTATTTCTCCCCTTCCCACTTAAAAAAAACCCGATTGGAGTGACCAGTCGGTCAGCCGTTCGCCGCCGTTGGTTGTCGTTGCAGACATTTTTTTATGTAGGAACATTATTGTGTTTATAAAGGGAGTCGCCCAGACCAAACAGGAAGCGAGACTCGAATTGCGTCCTCGTCAGACGAAAATTATAGATAGTGTAAGGAGGTGTAGTCGACAGACGATACAGTGCCGCTGGAAACGTTTGGGAATAGGTTGAATATCCCGGTTCAAAGTTAAGGAAATTGGAGAGATGAAATTGCACATATCATACGCAATTTTATTTGATCGGATTAGAAAAAAATATCAATTCATTCCTTGGGAAATATTTGCTTGTTTCGAAAATAACTTGGTTTTTACGAGAAATACTGTTGTTGAATTCAAACCCTATCAGCATTCTTAAATTTCGATTTTCAATTCTCAATCTTCGATGTCCAATTTTCACTTTTAATTTTTCCTAGTCTCTTGTCATTTGTCACTTTAATTTTTTTAATTTCAATCTTCAATTTTCACTTTTCTTTGGTACTTCGTCACTTGTTTCTTGTCATTTGCGACTTATCACTCGTCACTCATTATTTGTCACTTGTTACCTGTCACTTATAACCTGTCACATGTCACTTAAATTTTCAATTTTGATTTATTAATTTTCAATTTTTAGTTTTCAAATTTTAGTTTTAAATTCTCAATCTTTAACCTTCAATCTTCAATTTCCAATTTTAACTTTTCGCTAGTCACTAATCACAAGTCAATAGTCACTTGTCACTCGTCACTCCTTACTCGTCACTTGTCATTTGCTACTTGTCAATTGTCACTAGTCACTCTTCACTCGTCTTTTGTCACTTGTTACCTGTCACTTATGAGCTGTTACTTGTCACTTCAATTTACAATTTTTTTATTTTAAATTTTCAATTTTCTGTTTTAAAATTAAAATTTTTAATCTGTAATCTTCAATTTCCATCTTGCAATTTTCACTTTTAACTTGTCACTAGTCACTTGTCATTTGTCACTCCTCACTCGTCATTTGTCACTTGTCACCTGACACTTATAAACTGTTACTTGTCACTTGCCACTTGTCACCTCAATATTAAATTTTTAAAATTCCAATTTTCAGTTTTAGTAACTTGTCACTTCTCACTCGTCACTTGTCTTATGCCACTTGTCGCTTGTCACTCGTCACTCGTCGCTTGTCACATGTCACGTGTCACTTGTCACTTGTCACTTGTCACTTGTCGCTTGTCACTTGTCACTTGTCGCTTGTCGCTTGTCGCTTGTCACTTGTCATGTGTCACTTGTCACTTGTCACGTGTCACGTGTCACGTGTCACTTGTCACTTGTCACTTGTCACTTGTCACTTGTCACTTGTCACTTGTCACTTGTCACTTGTCACTTGTCACTTGTCACTTGTCACTTGTCACTTGTCACTTGTCACTTGTCACTTGTCACTTGTCACTTGTCACTTGTCACTTGTCACTTGTCACTTGTCACTTGTCACTTGTCACTTGTCACTTGTCACTTGTCACTTGTCAATTTTCAATTTTCAATTTTCAATTTTCAATTTTCAATTTTCAATTTTCAATTTTCAATTTTCAATTTTCAATTTTCAATTTTCAATTTTCAATTTTCAATTTTCAATTTTCAATTTTCAATTTTCAATTTTCAATTTTCAATTTTCAATTTTCAATTTTCAATTTTCAATTTTCAATTTTCAATTTTCAATTTTCAATTTTCAATTTTCAATTTTCAATTTTCAATTTTCAATTTTCAATTTTCAATTTTCAATTTTCAATTTTCAATTTTCAATTTTCAATTTTCAATTTTCAATTTTCAATTTTCAATTTTCAATTTTCAATTTTCAATTTTCAATTTTCAATTTTCAATTTTCAATTTTCAATTTTCAATTTTCAATTTTCAATTTTCAATTTTCAATTTTCAATTTTCAATTTTCAATTTTCAATTTTCAATTTTCAATTTTCAATTTTCAATTTTCAATTTTCAATTTTCAATTTTCAATTTTCAATTTTCAATTTTCAATTTTCAATTTTCAATTTTCAATTTTCAATTTTCAATTTTCAATTTTCAATTTTCAATTTTCAATTTTCAATTTTCAATTTTCAATTTTCAATTTTCAATTTTCAATTTTCAATTTTCAATTTTCAATTTTCAATTTTCAATTTTCAATTTTCAATTTTCAATTTTCAATTTTCAATTTTCAATTTTCAATTTTCAATTTTCAATTTTCAATTTTCAATTTTCAATTTTCAATTTTCAATTTTCAATTTTCAATTTTCAATTTTCAATTTTCAATTTTCAATTTTCAATTTTCAATTTTCAATTTTCAATTTTCAATTTTCAATTTTCAATTTTCAATTTTCAATTTTCAATTTTCAATTTTCAATTTTCAATTTTTAATTTTCAATTTTCAATTTTCAAACTTTAAATTTTCAATTTTCAAACTTTCAATTTCCAATTTTCGATGTTCAATGTTCATTGTTCATTGTTCAATGTTCAATGTTCAATGTTCAATGTTCAATGTTCAATGTTCAATGTTCAATGTTCAATGTTCAATGTTCAATGTTCAATTTTCAATGTTCATGTTCATGTTCAATGTTCTATGTTCAATGTTTAATTTTCAATTTTCATTATTCAAACTTCAATCTTGGATCGTCAATTTTCAATTTCAGTTTTTATGTTTTAAATTTTCTTTTCAATTTATAGTTTTCAGTTCTCAATGTTCAATTTTTCTCCCATTATTAATTTTTAGTTATCCGTTTTCAATTTCTTGAATTTGGATTTCGAATTTTGAATCTTCTAAATCTTGGATTTGGAATTTTCAATTTCGAATTTTGAACCTTGAATTTTAAATTTGGAATTTAGAATTTTAAATTTCAAGATTTAAATTTTAAATTGTGAATTTTAAATTACGAATTTGAATTTTACATTTTATATCCTATTTTTTAAATTTTGAATTTAGAATGCAGCGAAGACCCGATTTTAACAGCTCCCGATTTTGTCTATCCCCGGTTTTATGAGATTTTTGACCTGATTTTGTCAGCCTCATGTGAAAATTCATAGTTGGTAGTTTGATGGGCTCTAGCAGACATATTGTGCATATTTTGCTTATCTCAGAGATCCGTGTCAGGCGCGTTTAGGGAAATTTTAAGTAAATGATCCGAAAGGGTTATGAGCCTATATCTATATCTAGGGACTAAAAAGAAAGAAAAATATATGTCCCGATTTTGTCAATGTCCCCGTTCAATCAGTTTAAAATTCACCAAGGGGCTGATAAAAACGAGTCTTCACTTTAAATTTAAATTTTGAATTTTGAATTTTGAATTTTGAATTTTGAATTTTAAATTTTAAATTTTGAATTTTGAATTTTGAATTTTGAATTTTGAATTTTGAATTTTGAATTTTGAATTTTGAATTTTGAATTTTGAATTTTGAATTTTGAATTTTGAATTTTGAATTTTGAATTTTGAATTTTGAATTTTGAATTTTGAATTTTGAATTTTGAATTTTGAATTTTGAATTTTGAATTTTGAATTTTGAATTTTGAATTTTGAATTTTGAATTTTGAATTTTGAATTTTGAATTTTGAATTTTGAATTTTGAATTTTGAATTTTGAATTTTGAATTTTGAATTTTGAATTTTGAATTTTGAATTTTGAATTTTGAATTTTGAATTTTGAATTTTGAATTTTGAATTTTGAATTTTGAATTTTGAATTTTGAATTTTGAATTTTGAATTTTGAATTTTGAATTTTGAATTTTGAATTTTGAATTTTGAATTTTGAATTTTGAATTTTGAATTTTGAATTTTGAATTTTGAATTTTGAATTTTGAATTTTGAATTTTGAATTTTGAATTTTGAATTTTGAATTTTGAATTTTGAATTTTGAATTTTGAATTTTGAATTTTGAATTTTGAATTTTGAATTTTGAATTTTGAATTTTGAATTTTGAATTTTGAATTTTGAATTTTGAATTTTAAATTTTAAATTTTGAATTTTGAATTTTGAATTTTGAATTTTGAATTTTGAATTTTGAATTTTGAATTTTGAATTTTGAATTTTGAATTTTGAATTTTGAATTTTGAATTTTAAATTTTAAATTTTAAATTTTGAATTTTGAATTTTGAATTTTGAATTTTGAATTTTGAATTTTGAATTTTGAATTTTGAATTTTGAATTTTGAATTTTGAATTTTGAATTTTGAATTTTGAATTTTGAATTTTGAATTTTGAATTTTGAATTTTGAATTTTGAATTTTGAATTTTGAATTTTGAATTTTGAATTTTGAATTTTGAATTTTGAATTTTGAATTTTGAATTTTGAATTTTGAATTTTGAATTTTGAATTTTGAATTTTGAATTTTGAATTTTGAATTTTGAATTTTGAATTTTGAATTTTGAATTTTGAATTTCAAATTTTGAATTTTGAATATTGAATTTTGAATTTCGAATTTTGAACTCAAAAATTAAAATTTTGTAGTTTAAATTTTGAATCCCCGTTCTATCAGTTTAAAATTCACCAAGGGGCTGATAAAAACGAGTCTTCAATTTAAATTTTAAATTTCGAATTTTAGATTCTAGATTTTAGATTCAAGATTCAACATTCTAGATTTTAGATTCTATATACTATATATTTGATACTAGATTCTAGGTTCTAGATTCTAGATGCTAGATTCTAGATTCTAGGTTCCAGATCCTAGATTCTGGAATCTAGATTCTAGGTTCTAGATCTTATATTCCGGATTCTAGATTCTAGATTTTAGATGTTAGATTTTAGATCTAGATTCTAGATTCTAGATTTTAGATTTTAGATTTTAGGTTTTAGGTTTTAGGTTTTAGATTTTAGATTTTAGATTATAGATTTTAGATTTTAGATTTTAGACTTTAGATTTTAGATCTTAGATCTTAGATTTTAGATTTTAGATTTTAGATTTTAGATTTTGGATTTTGGATTTTGGATTTTAGATTTTAGATTTTGGATTTTGGATTTTAGATTTTGGATTTTAGATTTTAGATCTTAGATTTTAGATTTTAGATTTTAGATTTTAGATTTTAGATTTTAGATTTTAGATTTTGGATTTTGGATTTTGGATTTTGGATTTTAGATTTTAGATTTTGGATTTTAGATTTTAGATTTTAGATTTTAGATTTTAGATTTTAGATTTTAGATTTTAGATTTTAGATTTTAGAATTTAGATTTTAGATTTTAGATTTCAGATTTTAGATTTGGGATATTAGATTTTTGTATTTTTAGCTTCTTGTATTTTTGCACTTTTGCCCTTTTGTATTTTAGCATTTTCATATTATTGTATTATTGAATTTTTATATTTTTGCATTTTTGTAGTTTCGTATGATTTTACCATTTTTCTGTATACATATTTGTAAACTTGTATTTTTGAATTTCTGAAAACACGTCTATATTTGTATATTTGTAGTTTTGTATTGTTGTATCTTTTTATTTTGTATTCTGGCATTATTACATTTTTATTTACTTGTGGTTTTGTATTTTTCTTTTTTTGTTTTTTTTTGCATTTGTGTTTTTTGAGTATTTTTGTATATTTGGATTTTTTGTATTGTTGTATTTTTGTTTTCATGTTTTTTTTAATTTTCTAGTTTTTGTATTTCTATATTTTTGTATTTTGGTGCCTCTTTATTTTTGAATTTTCTTATTGCTGATTTTTTGCATTTTTGTATATATGTAATATTGTATTTTAGAATTAAAGCATTTTTGGAGCATTTCGTATTTTTCTATTGTTGAATTGTTGTTTATTGCATTTTTGTATTTTCGTATTCATGTTTCATTTCGCATTTTCTCACGTTTGTAATTGTCTTTCTTTATTGTTGTATTTGTCTTTCTATATTTTTGTATTGTTCTATTATTGCATAGGTAAATTGTCGCAAATATGGGCGAATATGGAATTCACTATTCATTCACAGGTCACCCGAGCAAACGAAAAGCCCATAATACCCCTATGGTCATGGGGCTTGACATGGGTGTTTGAAATGGGTTCAAACCATGAAAACACCATCACCATGGTCCGGTAGATCCCATATAAAATACCATATGTTGGTGTATTTATGGGTTATTGAGACCATTTTATGGTGTCTTGATGGTTGTGAATTTTGTAACGGAGCATGTTTAAGGTCTTTTCACGGGGCTATGTGGTGTTTGAACCCATGAGTATTTGCTCGGGCATGTTGTCTTGAGCACGTTTAAGCATCAAAAGACTCAACAGCTTAAAAATCACAAAGTTGAGCCCCTTTTATGTTGTATTTCTACCATTTTCTTTTAGTAAGCCAAAAATCTGACTTTAACAAAAAAAATAAATAAAAGTAAACCCTCTACACCTTGCCACAGACAGTGGAAAAACACAACCGAACGCCAGTGTAAGTTTCTACACATGAACAGAGGAAAAGTAAGACGCGACATCGAAAATGATCGCAGAATACCATCGTCGTCAGAATGTCTATTCCTGCGCAATTACGCGGCACCCTTCCTGTTAGAAAGAAACCCAAATAAAGCATCGGAAAGAAAATTGGGAAACGATGAACAAGCAGTCCAAAATTAGATTTTAATCTTTTTGACATACACAGATCTGCTGGAGAAGTCTCTTCAGACCCCTGTTTTTTTTCCAATCCCCAACGTTGTCGTTTTTCGCTGTTAAACTAGTTTAATTTTTCTATTGCACAATAGGATCCGCTTGAATTGGACTGAATCTATAATAACCGCCGGCCGCAGAGGGAAGGCAGATTGAAGGAATAATTGGGGTGGAGAATAAGAATGTGCTCTATTAGCACACCTCTGGCAGTTTCCTCTCCGTTGGTGGTCAGTCAGCCGATGGATTCGTTGCGACACTTTTGTTTGATATGTCGTGTTCTGCCTTTTCCATCGTCAACAGTAGACTCCTTTTCGTAGGAATTTTGCGGAGGGATAAACATTATCTGAACACGTCTTAGCGATGGAAGAACTGGATGTTTATGTTGTTGTTGACGTCGTCGTCATCGTCGTCCTTGTCGCCATTAGACACGAGAATTAACCTTTGAATATGGATTATTGCAGGAAAATAGGGTCGGGGTATTTATTTCTCGTGCCAAAGTGATTACAATCAAATGAAATTGGATTGATTAGTGCCTCAGATGCATTTCAGTGTAAGAGGGGCTAACAAAGGAATTGAAATTTTTTACAGTTTGTTTATTTATTTTGAGCTTTGGTAGTGTTAATTCATTTCAAATAATGGGAGAGTTTAGTTATTGCTTTGCGTTATCTTTTGATCAATGACAATAGATATCATTATTTATTTATTTATATATTTACTGCAGCTTTAAGCACTAATATATTTTGTTAGCTGTCTGAATTATAACAAATTATTAACTCACCTTTTTGATGAAGAATTCCTGTGCATATTCAGCAAAACTCGATTTTTTTGAAAGCACACCACTACCAATTTTCTTAATTTAACAACCACTTTTCATACATTTTATATATTAAACTTTTTCTTCATTTGCCGCTTTTAAGGGATCTGCTCAATATCAATCTGGAACAAGAAAGAAAAAAAGAAAGTACCATCAGAATCATATGAATGCTCACAAAAAAAGATCACACTAAAGTATCGGCAATAAATCTGAGCGCTTTTCGAAATAACCAACACCGCACACGTCGACCGGTCCGGTTTCGTCATAGGCATTGTACCAGTTATTGGAATCGAGGATAAACAAGCGAATAATGCGGGTCAACGTGGGCTCGGTCACGTGCGCGCGTTCTAAGAGCAAACGGGCAGCGACCCAAGGAAAGATGCGTGTTTAAATACACATATCCCACATCAGAACCCCACCGATATAGAGTGGACGGGAAATAATTGATACCGAGTGCGGTAGCTACGTGAGTCACTGAAGAATCAATTCGAATGAATGATCTGGGGTTTAAGTCAGCTGGGAAATGGTCGCATACGCGACAGGTTAAGTATTATGAAAAATTGTATCGAAATTCATCAGTACGTGACAGCCGACTTGACCACAAACATAGATGTTAAGTCCAAAAAAACACCACTTGTGTTTACACGAGAACGGTTGGTAACGAATGACGTCCCGTTAGCAGGAATGCCACATTCTGTGTTTCGGTCAAAAAAATCTTTTTACCATTTGTGATGGCTAAAAATGGAAAAAAATCTGTGGAAATCTGTGATAAATTTCTAAAAAATCTGTGAAAAATCACAGTAATTCCAAAAATCTGTGAAATTTTCATCAAAATGCCAAAAATCTGTCATCTGTGAAAAAGAATCTGTGATCAAAAATTATGAAAAAAGATCTGTGACATTACAGAAAAATCTGTGAATATGGTAACCCTGCCCGTTAGTACAGAAATTAAACTTGACAGGGCCACTGTGGAACCTAAAGAACGGCATTACACGTTTTTCAGACATTCGTTTATGTATTAATGTTCGCTAATATTATTTGCTGTGGTGAAAATTGGAGTCTTCCGGCCACATCTGCAGATTGTCTGCCAAATCATCAGCCTACCGGAAAACCTGTCCGCAGAAACAAATTTATATTTTTTATGCTTGGAAACATCCCTGCAATCTCTGGCACCATAAAACTTTTAATTTGACGTAGGTATTTTCGTCCGCAGGGAGGCATCCGTTGAATTTGATCAGATCTTGGTCATCCAGGCCCGCCTTTTAGTTGCAACGTTCGCTTTTCGGTCCCGCTAGATTGCTGAATAGCCCTGTAGAAGCCTTCCCGAGTTAATTTAGAATTTCGCAGAGCAACTTCGCGTTTGTTGAACACATTTAATCTCGAAAGTCACTGCTTAAGGCCAATTGCAGCGGGTTGTGATTCTGAATGTGACATTCATTGTACGGTTCAGATATGTGCGGATATAAGGACTTCTCACTCGCGTGTATCGTCGCGAGGGGCTCGAGCATTTGTGCGTTAACGTGTTCGATCGCGTGAGCGTTTGTATGTCGCGCGTGCTAGCGTGTGTGTAACTTCGCATGTTTAAATTCAATTTTATAACCATGTTCGCATAATCGCGTGTGTTCTTGGATGGTCGCGCGCGGACCGTGAATCTGAAACTTATTTTTCATTGCATGGCTCAGATACTAGAATTCTTCCATATCATTAGAGTTCCCGGTCGTGTCGCCATGATCGCCGTGTTGTCTAGTGGATGAGCGTCATTTTTATTGGTCCAACTGAAAGGCCGTAAGGGCCGAGTAGGAAATGCCGGACGTGACCGATTTATGATCGCGCAAACATGGACGTTTGTAGGTTCACTCTTGGGACCGCGTTTGTAAAGTTATAAGTGCTGATCAGTTCACTTGGTCACCGAGGTGTTTTCATGTTTGCGAGGTCGCGGACGCAATGTGCGTGGATGATTGCGAAGGATGCGTAACTTTGCGTTTGGTATTCAATGTCGCATAATTTACGACTACTATAAATCTAGTCTAGTCTAGTCTAGTCTACACATACACAGCCAATACATGTAGGGATCCTGGAAAATTGCGGACGTTCGTCCACAATTTTTCTTGTCATTATTAATGTTTGTGGCACATATTGAATATAACACAAGCATTAAAGCGGCCAGGCCAACTGTGCAGCGTACAAAATAAAGATGATTCAAAATTATACGGCAATCAAATTATTCGTTCAATGAATAATTTAATCAACGTATTATTTTGAACCTTGAATAAGGAAGAAACGTGGACAACCGAACACAACCGTTTCAATTTGATGGGGGTTTGATAAATCGTTGGGAGTGACTATGCTAAGAGGGTTAATGTCACTCCTTTGGTCCTAGGCTCCTGGGATGGGACAGAAGCATTAAGCCCTGCCCTGGCTAATGAGCCAGGGTTATAGCGCCCTTACTCGCTCTCTGAAACAATAGAGAAAATTGGCGAATCTGGTTAATTAGTAGTAATATAAACAAAAAAAAACGCATAAAAATACAAACCAACAGACAACTCACCTTCGACAAAAATCCATATAGGACTTCTACGTCCTAATAGACAATACAGGATCATGAAAACAGAAACCTTCCGGAACGTTCCGGAATGCATTTCCTCCACATTTTGTGAAAAAAAATAAGAAAATTTTCGTAACGCCGGAATGTACTAAAAGTCGCATCCACACGTTTATAACACTCGTTCGCCAAAATTTAGAATTTATACAAAATTTTCCTGGCTTTCGAATAAAAATAAGAAAAGGTACAACAAGTGCCATACCATTTCAATAAGAGCTAGTATAAATGAATGTGAGATAAAAATATCCAAGTTCAATATCCCAAACACATGAAATCAAGAAAAGACAAGTGTATCATGCCAAAGAACAAACTATGCAACTCTTCAAGATTAAAAATTTGAATTATTAAAATGGTGATGTTAACTATTAACTATTCAGATTTTCGCGAAATGAACAAAAAATCGATCAAAATTGTTAAATTTTAAATAAATTACTGTGAAAAGGTTACTTAACCTCATTGGCTGAAACATTTGAGGACATTTTTCGATGGAAAATCCTCTCACCCATCCAATGGATCTAAAAGACCCGAAATACAAAGTATATTCTCTGAGTTAGAGCTATTTTATGACACTTAAGTTTTTAAAACAAAAATTCAACAACTCAGTAACGGTCGAGATCTGAAGGTATGTGTAGAACGATCCCTCTCTCCAAACATGACAGAGAATCATCCCTCTAACAGGTCCCAACCATGAACCAAACACCCTGTATGTTATGAAATACTGCGCCATGCTGGAACAAGGAAACAACCAAAATGAAATCCATCAGTTTCACATTCTTCCTTCTTACGCCACTTCAAAAACTCATAAGACTACTACAGAACACGATCCCATTATAGACTTTACGAAGATTACATGAAATTACATAAGAGCATCATTTTCACTAAGAATAATTGGAAATCTCTCACCAGATGATATCCACGACAATCTGTCTGTGCACGAACGGAGCTCCAGAAGCTCAATTTTTAGTCTGCCTTAGCTCCACAATAGCAAACCCTAGTCGCCCAAAGCTACACCACTGGTTTAGACACCCGTCCAGATACAACGAAGCACAGCGATTTCAATTATCGATGGCTGCGTCTGAATTTCTTCGAGCACAAATGTAGTAAAGCTTACAATGAAGAAATCCATTGTGCTGTTTATCAAAATTCACTTCACTTTTAATGTCGGAGTACTCGCTAAAACAAAAACCGGAAACAGAACCGACATTCAAAATTTTGATCGATTTTGAAGAAAAATATGCGAGAAAGGCAAAATTTGACGGGAGTGAAAATTCCTCGCGTCTCGCATAATTTACGACTACTATAAATGAAGCAAAAACGGATTTTTAGAAAATTCTTCGAAAACGACGGGGAAAATGCGAAATTTGCACGCATATTTCGGGCAGAGCCGCCAAAAAGAAGCATTCACGCGTTTCATCACATACGGAAAAGAGGTCGCGGACGCAATATGCGTGGATGATTGCGAAGGATGCGAGCGTTCGTATGTTAACGTATTTGTCGCTTACGCTAGCGTGTATGTAACTTTGCGTGCAAAAATTAGATTTTGTCCGTGTGCCCATTCGCATATTTGTGCGTCTTCTTGAATGATCGCGCGCGGATCAGCTTAATTTTTAGACCGTGGTACAGATGCTAGAAGAGAGTTACGTTCCTAATATCACTAGAATTCCCGGTCATGTCGCCATGTTTCCTAGTGAATATCAGCGTTATTTTTTGATTGGTGTAACTGAAGGCATGGACCTAGGATGCTAAGAGCGAAGGAAGAGATTTCCGAGCGTGCCCGCGGGCTTCAATGTGCGTAGATGATGATATTGAAGGGCTTAAGCGTTTGTATGTAAACGTGCTGTATGCTGGAAGAGTCACTCTGACCGTCGTTTTTTTTTCGATTGAACCAACTGAAGGCATGAGGCTAGGCTGCTCGGACCGAGGATAGAGACTTTCGGACGTAACTGAGTGACCAATTATGGGTTAAGACCGCGCTTGTTAATTTGTGTGTGTATTATTGCAATTGCATGTTCGCGTTTGTGACCAGGTTTATGTTATCGCGAAGGCCACGAACGTTTGTACATTTTAATTGAGGGAGATTAGATTTTATATGCGAGAATATGCAATTGACTGTGTTAGTGAGTGGTAGTATGAATCTAATTTAAAATAAATTTAGACTAATGAAGTAGAACAAAATGACACAGAACATGCAATCAAACTACTTGAACTCGTTTCAATGCCATTAAATTCTAGTTCTAAAATTATTGCTAACAGCCAAATCGATACAAAATTTGATAAAAATAATAACAATACAGTGAAAAAAAAACAGCAATGAAGGAATCAGCCGAAATTAGCGGGTTCGTTGAATCGTAGACGTAGAGTTGGGCGAGACAAATTAAAATCAAAAGCTGATGCGACTCGGTTGAAAATCCTTTGTAGGCCAGTAATGGAACCGTGCATGATATAATTTAGGCGGCGAAATGGCAATCGGAACATGCGGTAGTTACGTGTTGTTCGAGGTGCGACATTTATTTTAATTTGTTCCAGGTTGGTTGGGCAGTTCAGATGACCTCGCAAAGTATCAGCAACGAACAAAGCCCTTGCTGTATTCCTTCGAACAAGCAGAGGTTCCAAACTAATCAGCTGGCACCGGCTTTCGTAACTTGGCAGACGGACGGCAACCTACGAAGCGTAAAACGTAAAAAGCGTCGTTGCACGGACTCAATTCTCTCAACACCGTTGTTATAGTTTGTGCTCCAAACTTCGCAGCAGCATTCCAGGATTAACCGCGACAAAGAGCAGTACAGCGATTTGAGACAATAGATATCTGTAAATGTTTTAGCTATCCTGAAGATGCATCCCAGCATTCGAGATGCTTTGCTAACTGTATAGGAGACATGCTGTTAAAACGTATGTTGCGAATCTAGTATCACTAGTAGATCCTTCACCTGACTAGCGCGTTCAAATTCAGTATCCAGTAAACGGTAGTTAAAACAAACCGGGTCTTTCTTTTTATTTTTTTTCGATTTAACCGAGCACTTCTTTAGATTTATACACATACAGTTCGTGTTACACCACTTAGCAAAGGTTTTTCAAACTGTCGTTGGAGTAATCTACAATCTTCAGTAGAGCGGACGAGAAGAAACATCTTGAGATCGTCTGCGAAGGACAGGCGTGGAGTTTTCAAAACTAGATGGACGTCGTTGAAGTAAAGCAGAAACATCAGCGGTCCCAAGTGACTTCCCTGACGTAGAAGTAAATGTGGGTGCCTGACAATCTCCAATGACGACCACTATTTCTCGACCTGAAAGGTAGGATCGAAACAACTGCAACGGACTTCCGTTAATTCCAAATCTCTCCATTTTTTGCGATTGTTATATCATGGTTCACTTTGTCAAAAGCGGCAGATAGGTCTTTGTAGATAACATCGGTTTGAGCGCGACGTTCCATACTCTCTGTTACGTAGGATGTTAGGCAAAACAGGTTAGTCGCTGTCAAACGCCCAGACGTGAAACCATGTTGATCTTCACTGAGGTACTGCTTGCAGTGAGCCTGAAGATGTTCCATAACCACCAGCTCGAACAACTTCGAGACAGCACTCAATGAAGTAATTCCCGGTAATTATTGACGTCTCGCTCATTACCCTTTTTATGTACTGGAACACTTCCAGCAGGATGGAAAGATGCCACTGGCAATAGGTGCTCTAAAGCTGCAAAGAAGTGGAGTTGTCTATGTGCCTTTTCTAAAGTACTGATTGGAAGCCATCGAGTTTTGGATTGAAAGACGATTTTAGCCGAGAACAAGCTTCGGTAATCTTCGTTTCATTGACATCGATAGCGCTTAGAATTTGGCTCACGACCGGAACTTGACTAACAGCGAGTTCAATTTGATAAACTGTCAAGGCCTTATCTACAAACACGATACACAGCTTAAGCCAATCCACGTCGATCAGCTACGCCAGCGTGCATAGACTAGTGCTTGATCGTTAGTTTGGGCTGGTGCAGAGTATGAAAAAGTACAAAACATAAAAAGGGCCCATAAGCCCTGTCGGTCTTCTCGATGCACCACTATCGAGGCGTAATGCAATATTAATTGGGGCACCCCAAACATTAATTAGAGAAAATCAAAACAACTCTTCACGCAAAGAGAATAAAAAAAGCGGTTTTTTAGTTGCTTCGGTCAGAAAAATTACAATTTAGGTTCCGGAGCTCTTCTTTTCGGTTTTCTTGGGCAGCAGAATGACCTGGATGTTAGGCAACACTTCACCTTGGGCAATGGTCACATCGGAGAGTAGTTTGTTCAGCACTTCGTCATTTCTAATGGCCGGGGACGGGCAATACCGGGGAATAATTTTTTACTAGAATACTTCTAACGTTTCAATACTGGGGTCCCGTTTCAAAAATATTTGCAGAGAAATTTTACCAGTTTTTAAATGCGAATAGCTTTCGTTCTAGTGATCGAAATCTCAACATTTTTGCACTATTTGATTGGCAATATGTGCACGTATTTGGTATTCAATGTCGCATAATCTACGACTACTATAAATGAAGCAAAAACGGATTTTTAGAAAATCCTTCGAAAACGACGGGGAAAATGCAAAATTTGCACGCATATTTCGGGCAGAGCCGCCAAAAAGAAGCATTCAAGCGTTTCATCACATACGGAAAAGTTATTTACACGGGTCACGCGTGCTCGTTTTGTATCAGTCAGTGTTACGAAATTTCAAAATCAGTTACCTATTTCTGCTTGCGTTTACCGAAACCGCCATTCAGATTCAACGCCTCCCTCATTCATTCACTTTCAAGCTGACTGAAATTTCATGCAGAATCGAATGCTTGAGTGCAGAGGAAATATACATTCATTCACCAACCAAAGCATTAATTTGTTATTATGTGGACAGTTTCAAGGCAGAAGTTAGCATCTTCTACATTTTCGAGCATAAGGGAACTGCGTAATCTATATTTGGTGCACTTTTGATCAATAATCCCTCTCAGAGCTAGAATAGAAATAAAATTCACTTTGCTTCTGAAACCGAACATGTCCGTACCTGAAAGCGCTGCGTCGGCCGAACGAATGACGATTGAAACGAACCAAAAATTTCATTCATCGTTCATAATTTCGTAAAATGGACCGGTAACAATCTTCGTATACATGAAAGTATTTTCACAAAACTAGTTCACGCAAAAATGTATGGCGTTACACTGAAATTTTTAGTAGAATTAATGCGGGTGTAGTTTTTTCATTCAAATTCTTAATTTGGAAATACACTAATCGACTAAAAGCGCCGAAAATATAAGAATGTTCATGATTCTATTTGCACTATCGTGAAATTTTATTGTATAATCCACTCTTTTTCACGATTTTCTTAATTTTTATATATCCTAATATTTTAGTCTTGAAATTAGTATCAATTTGCCATTTCAAATTTACAAATAATACAATTTTTCGAAAATTTAAAAAATGCAGTCAGCGGTGAGTCGTATGATTAAACGTTACTACCAAACTCTGAGCATCGAACGAAGAAGGAGAAGTGTGGTCAGAATGGATGTTCTATTAGTCATCATGATCACAAGCGTGTATTGAAAGCGGTTAAGCGGGATCCTAATGCTTCGGTCAGGGATGTGAATAAAACGTTGAATCTGTCCAAGTATTTCGTTTAGAGAGCCAAGAACTGGGAGGGACAAAGTACAGAAGACTCCAAATCGCGACGAACGGCAAGGAAGAAAGGAGGAAAGTCACGGGCCCGGAAACGGTACACACAGATGCTGACGAAGCCTCACCGCCCAACCCAAGTTTGATGTTCAGGAGAAAGTAAGGAAGCAGAAACTTTCAAAGTTTGTCAATGAATACATGATTTGGCAAGCGATCTGCTCACGTGGCAAACGCCGAGTACGCCGTTTGTGATTACCGGGGCAGTAAACGGGGAGACCTACCTACAGAATGTTGTCCTGAAGTGATACGAAGCCAACAGGGTCACTTTCGTATCCAAGAATATGAGCCCTCCCCCTCCCTCATCGCACCGGAACTAAAGCCAATCGAAAAATACTGGGAAATTATGAAGCAGGCACTATGGAAGCATCCTAATTAGGTCAAATCTGAGCAAGACATGAAAAAAGTGGGTATCCGTACAGAAGAAGCTGCAGCCAGATGTTATTCAACATGTATACAGCAGAAGAAAAGCGAGTAATCGGAAACTGAGTGAACTGATATAGTAGTTTGTCGTGTTTTGGTACACTACTGGCAAAAAGTTTAGGTTCACCCTACAATGATAATGTAATATTATTTATAATTATTTTTCGACCCATTTCGCTACGGTAGACTCATAAAATATGTAGTTATTTTTACTTTTCAATAATGAGATGATAATCTTCGAATTGGGTCAATTTTAATAGATATATTTTTGACAGTTACGATTTTCAATTTAAAATTTTTCTACTTACCTTTTAATAAAGAAAAATATAAAAAAACAATTTGGGATATAATTTTTGGAATGACCTCTCGCAGCACTAACATGTTACACGTATTATGTACTCGACGCATCGAAAGAATACAACATGTCATAACAAGATTGTTTGTGATCTACGCGTCACCCAAAGGCGTCAAACCCCCTCCTACACACTAGCCAGTAGCGTGTAGCAACAGGATACAGTCAAGACGTACGTGCTTGACAAAGTGTACTGAGAAACCCACTCAGTTATGTAAAACTAAAAAAAACAAGTGAACTTAAACATTTGACTGGTAGTGTAAAAGCAAGCATATTGAGAATTTTCGAGTTCGTAAACAATCTGCGTGGGAAAAAAATTGCCGTCAAATAGGGGTAGTTTACAAATAGAACTTCCGCGTGTTCGTTTTAATCATTCGTCGCTCGGGTATTAAACGGGCAATATCATGGCTATATCGTCCGGACGGTACAATCGTTCGTGTACACTGCATGGGTTTCGGTTCACACGGCGGGGAGTGCACGAAAGACTGCACACAGCAGGGAAACAGGTGCAAGTTTACACGATTCAACTGTGTGTGAGGTGATTCCGCCACTACCGAACATACATAGCGTCCACCTGTACTATGGGATTTCGGCAGTGATGACATTGATTCGTACACAGGTGGACCGTGCGGGGCTTGCATGTTTTTGATTTGCAATATTTTTTTTGATTGCGTTCAACACTGCATGGTGCGATGTGTGTGTGTTGTTTGTGAGTTGCGTTGGGATAAATTAATTTATTTTTCTGCTTGTGTGTGTTGGGTAAATATATGCAGTCTGCGGTTTGTGGGTGATGAACCTATTGACACTATCTAGGCTGCCAACAACCGATATTAGAAATAGTCCGTCGCTTCAAGAATTATAACGACATCTTCGACTTCGTCATTAGTTCCGCGCATGCCACTTTGGTTCATTTCTTTTTAGTATAGTGCAATAAGACTCAATTATTTAAATATAAATACAAGAGAATGTCGAAATTCGCTCCAAATCTTCTGATTATGTAGGCGATTTGTAGATGCGCAGAAACGGTTCAACTCCTATTCAACTCAAATTTATAATAATTTTCAATTTAAATGATGATACATTAAAGACTATTTTCAGACAAGTGAGAACAACTAATTATTTATCTATTTAAGTATTCATAATAACAAATGAATGCTTTGGTTGGCGAAGGAATCTATATTTCCTCTGCACTCAAACATTCGATTCTGCATGAAATTTTAGTCAGTTGGAAAGCTGAATGACCGAGGCGTTGAATCTGAATGTCAGTTTCGATAAGCAGACATAGTTAACTGATTTTGAAATTTCGAAGCACTGAATGTAACATTGATGACACAACTAGAATTACTCGAAACTATAAATATGGGTGAGCTAAATAATTTTAGCATCACACTTGCTTCCGACAAATCAAAGAAAACACATCGCACTTGCTTCTCCTGTGCCGAAGAGACTTTCTTTCAGATTTCTATGTTTTTAAATTATTGTAATTTATCCGATTTCTGTGAATCTTTTGCAAAATTTTTTGTCAGCGCCAGTTTTCTTGATGCGAAGATGCTTGCAGTTACACTTTCTAAGTCAATTCAAACAATCTGCTCAGTAATTGATTCGTTTTTAATTAGCTCAAGTTTTCTTTACAATCATCATCAAGATTGGAAGAGATGCATGACTTCTTGAAGACAGCTGTAATACTTTTTGATTACAGGTTTGTTTTACCAAAATTTACAATTTCAATCAACGTTGTTCCACCTCACGTTGAATGTTGTGCGGATAACAAAGACGTAATGTGTTTTCTAAAATGCCGTTTCATTCAAACCGAATTGAGAGGATCAGAGCGAAATTCCGAAAGCACTCGCTCTGAGTGCATAGAAAAGATAGAAGAGGTGCTTTTGAGGCTACTTAGATTAGCTGATTCTTTTTTCCTCCTCCGTGATTTCTGATCATCTCTCATTTTAGTCCAAAACGAATAAAAACAGATCGTGAGACTGCTATATACTGAAGAAATAAAATCGAAATTATTGGACCAAATGATTCAACCAGTCACAACATTTTAGTCGCAACAGTGTTGCGAATTCGCATGACCGGAACGAATTCCTCGCATGAAAGTGAAATTAAGTGCCAATAAAAATGATGATGTGTTAAAAATGACGCTAACGCAAAAACTGTCGCCTCAGCTAAATTGAAATATTTTTTTTGCCTTGTACGCTTGAATGTGATGTCTAGTATTTATACTAAGAGTACAGAGTGCACAGACCTAATACAGTAATTCAAATTGGGTACAATTCAAAAACCTGTTATTTAAATTTAAAATAGAGTTGCCAGTATCGAGTATTACATCTGAGTTTTGTTAAACGGGACAATCACTTACGACGATGCGTTCACTTTTGGAGAGATTTAGTACTCAGTCGTCCATTAAACTTCTTCTACTATTTTTTAAATAATTCGTTTAGTGAGCTCGGTTCAATGCTTTAGCCAATCGAAACAGTGGTTCTGTTATCTAGTTATATCTATTTCCAACAACAACAAAAAATTATAAGTTTTACTGGTTGTCCAACAGGTCTCACGCAAGCTCTTGTTTACGAAGCAGGGAAATATTTTTTCCTCACCAACTGCGTATAGGGGGTCGTTCATATCTGTCTCGCTATTGAACACTTCCGTGTCATAATCGTGGTTGCTGCCTTTATGTTCGCAAACATGCTGCCTTGTTGCCTTAATGATTGTGAATTTCCTCAACGATTGTGCTGGCTGTAGATTTTGAGATATTGACGCAGCTTTTGCCGTTGTGAATATTACCTGAACATGTGCCACCTATTTGGTAATTTTTTGTGTTCAGTGGTAAAGAAATCGTTTTTTTCACAGAACTGGAACGTACTAGTTTGCCTTTGATATGTGCAAAGAATACTATGTGTAATTGTACATTATGTTTTCTACTGCATTTCTCCCATATCTGATATGTATCTGCGAGTGAGCGGTATCCGATCTTGTAACCGAACATTGATTCTCTTACCGTTCATTTATATGAAGATCTTAATTACAGCATTGTCACACACAACCATTAAAATTAAATGGCATTGAATCATTCAAAATCAATTATTTCGCCTGACCAAATTTGTTGAACGCTATGAGCGCAGTATACCTGAGGTGGTAGAACTCAATAAAGGTGGCTATCGTAAGTATAGCCTCTGATTTTAACCTTCAGAAAATGTTCCTCATCACAAATACTCGGTCTTATGCGAATCACCACTAATCACAGTATTTGGCCGGTGCACCACTTCTTGCTTCTGCGACTCACTCATCTCGACAGATTACTAGGGCATAGTATAGTAGAAGTTTCTTTTGCTCTTCAGACAAGGAACACAATATAAAAGCAACTTTATTTGTCGTTCGCTTCGCACCGGCTGGGACAGAATCATAAACCATGGGTATTTTCGGAATGGTCTTGAAGAGTAGGTGCCAGAATTTGATTTTTGACGTAATTTTGAAATCAAAGATGGCGACTTCCGGTTTAGCGAAATTCGCTATAACCCAATCAATATGGGTATTTTCGGAATGGTCTTGAGGAGTAGGTGCCAGAAATTGATTTTTGACGTCATTTTGAAATCAAAGATGGCGACTTCCGGTTTAGCGAAATTCACTATAACTCAATCAATTGTAATACATCTAATCACCTATCTCTAGCTCATTCAAATTAACTACCTCGGCTCGGTACACGCCTTAGCGAAACCGTCCATATGGTTCGCATGTGTCGTGAACGCCGAGAAACACCCAGCTAAAGCAAAATATATTCAATTGTTTATTGATAGAACCTTTCGCTTTACAAGCGTTTTTCCCTACGTCCAGTGCTATCTATGGGCACACACCCTCTGCCCGAGTAGCGACCAATTCTAGGTAGCCTCTCTGTCTCTCTCCAATTGGCTTTACTCAGAATAACCAAAATATACAAACATGTCGCGCAACATGCCAGCGCATATAAAATAAGCCTTGGGAATTAATAAAAAAACATTCTTAGTCTTACCTTAGGGACGAGCAATCCTTACCTTCGAAAAAACCAAAAGGTAGCCAAAAGCTACCAGATGGCGACCGTGAAAAAGAAAAAGTGAAAACGGTGCAAACCAACAAACGAAAAACTCAGTTGCATGAAATCGAGCAAGGGTGCCACAGAAAAATAGCCTCTAACTGAATAATATACTTGGAAATGTGAATGTATCAATTTTGAACAGGAGTGATAAAAGTTCGTTATAAGGATGTTTACGAGAAGTTAAAGTTGATCCTGAACGTGATCGGTTTGTTGATGTCATTCTTTTTGAACTATGAATCGAGAAAAGTTCGATTCCGAACAAGTGACGTTTTGAAATAACTGGTTATACCTGGATAAGGACATTCAAGTGTTTGACAGTGGCAACAAATTCAGACTACTGATTGGTGATCGATAAGCATGCAAGTTTGCTTTTGGCAATGAAACAAACGTGTGAAATCATCCACACCGAAGAAGAATTAGTGCCACACAGAGAACTAGTGCCACGTAGAACCAAGGAAACGGAGACACCCGCATAACACCATGAGGAAGTGAAGCAGCTGCAGCGTTGCCATAGTAGCGGATTTTTCCGCAATCCTGCGGAATTTCCGCAATTTAAAATAGAGTGGCGGATTTTTCTGCGGATTTTCTGAATTTGCGGATTTTTTGCGGATTTTTCATGAATGAATCAAATGGTTGGCCTTAATTTTTGAATTTTAAATTGTATGTTTAATCACAATACCTACATTATATTATTTTTATAAAGTAAACAATTGATTTCGAAACGGCAAAGTAAATTTCGGTTGCTGAATTTCAGCGAAATGGTTTCAGAGTTTCAGCAACCATTGAGAACTCAATAAAAATATAAGTGTTGAAGTTCGACAAAAATACTATAAACTGAGATTGTTTCTTCGTTCCCGCTTTGCTCGCTTTATTAAATTTTTAAGCGTTCAAATTTAAAAACGCTAAAGTTTTAAAACTTTAAAGATTTCAAAGTCAAAATTTATGAATGTTTAATTTTTTTGTTTTGAATTTCTGAATATTTTCCTTTTTGATTTTCAATTTATTAAATTTCAAAAGTCTTGGATTCTTAAATTTTTATATTTCCGATTTTTAAATTTTGAGAAGGAACTCCAAAATCATTGAATTTTAAAGTTTTTAATGTATAATCCTTTAAATTTTATGTTTTTAAATTTTATATTTCTCAAATTCTGATATAATTTTTCATAATAAAATGTTAAATTAACAAATCTTCAAATTTTAGGATCTATGCATTTTTAAATGTTTAACTTCTTGAATTATGAAATATATTTATTTTTGAATTTTCAAATTTTTTAACCATCATATTTTTAAATTTTCATGCATTTAAATTTTTTAAATAAAAATTTTTTTAATATCAAATTAAATCTACAATTAAACATCCAAAAACTTTTAATATCTTAATTATTTATTAGGTTTTTATATCTTCAATTTTTTAAATTTTTGGGTTCCAAACTTTTAACCTTGAAAATTTTTGAATCCTCAGAATTTAATATTTTTTTTTAAATCAATTTTTTATACCTTTAAACTTTTAAACTTTTGAATTTTGAAATGATTTTCTTTTTGAAATTTCAAATAACTTATTTTTTAATTTCATAGTTTTTAGATTTTTAAAGCATTTAATTTCTAAAATTTTAAATAATTAAGCTTGAAGTTTTGAAGCATTTTGATTTTAAAATTCGTGAGTTTAATATCTCTTCTGAGACAGATACTCCCGAACAAGCTCACAGATCAAGAGACCGTGGATACTGTGATCTCCAGGTCGGCTTGCTACTGGGTAATCGAAGGGGCTTCGCGAAACAAGGTTGTGCACAAAACTATTGTATTTCTAGGATGTGGAAAAGTGAAATTTATTTAAATAAAAATGAGCAAACAAAGTGTTGGTGTGTGGTGTGGTTTATTGGGCTATTGTAGGTTTCAAGTTCGCTTTCTGCTGCGGTACGTACCGATGCTGGGCTGCTCGTGGTGTTCGCTGATGGCGAGCGCTCGCTGGTGATTCGGGCGATGCTCGCAGTTCGTTGGGTTTGCTGTTGGTGCTGGTGGTACAGCTATGGCGTCCCGATTTGCGGGGGTCGCAAAGGCTCCAGTCGATTGTAACGGCGGATGGGTGGCGTGGCGGGAATGGAACTTTACGGCGTCTTCCTTCTTTGGCTCGATCAATGGGCCACGGACGATACCGTATTGGATTCACCGAGAAGGGCCCTCCTTTACGTTTAGGGCACAATACCCGAGGGTTCACAGGGCTCTGCGGCACCTGTACGCTAATTCCTTGGCAGTTAAACGTCAGCAGATTCCTCTGCCTAGGCCGAAACGTGTTCGAGTGAGTGTTTTATTCGGGTATAAAAAAGGTCCTGAATGAACAGCACGGTTGGGATCTCCAAGATGTCCGCTAAATATTATCTCACTACTTATAATTCTTTTCACTCACTTCCGACGCACACGAATGTCGCGGTACTAATGACCAATGGCGGATTTTGCATGGTCCCCTTTCCTTACTACTGCCACCCACCATTACCATTTCCATCCCAGGTGTAACCTATCACCACCTCATTCAGCGGTGTATTATCTCTCAGTGAGCAACTGTTAGCTCACTGTTCAACCCATTACAGCCCGATGTTGTTATTTACAATTGCTGTGATGTGTATTTGTCCCTACTATTTAAAATTCATATTTATTTATTTATTTACTAACTAATACTAACCCTACTAACAGTAACATTAAGAAACACAACAGTTTTAAAAAATACAATAATGCACATAAAAATCATCGTGACTTGTAACGACGGTTATAAGTTCCTGAGTTAGATTGTTTTTACTTCGATTATAGACGTTTTAGCCTTTGGGTAATTTGCCTCCATTTTCAGGATACAAAAATCTCTTTAGAAATCTCTCTAACTCTATGTGCGAGATTGATAATTGAACCCAAGTGAGCTGCGAACGAGGTAAACGATTTGTCATCTACGCTATGCCCGCCTTTTGAATTTGATTGACACATCCTTAAATTTTTGTGCATTTTGGTATTTTTTTTAGTTCAAGTTTTTTTTTTAATTTTCGATGCTTTTATTTTTGAATTTTAATTGTTTTATTTTTTTTATTTTTGGAATTTATTGGATTTTAATTAGGATTTTTCGATCTTTTAATTTGCAATTTTTATATTTCCAATTCTTGTTTTTTTAAAATGTTCCTTTTTGAAAATTTCTGGAACAAGGTGCGCAGAACTAAATATGCGTCCGGTCAAATTTCCGCATCTTCTTTAGTTCACTGAGAAAGAGGATTTTCTCCCAAATTCGGCGGCGAGTGTGGAGTTTCCAGTCAAACATTTGAAAATTGAAAAATAAAAGTGATTCATACATAATGATAATAAATTGTAAAAAAGCTCGAAAAGCCCTTAATGGTGGAAAAAAATAAAAAATGGGGATTTTATTACTTGCGGATTTTTGCGGATTTTGACGTCAGCCGGGGATATCACATTTGCGGATTTCCCAAAATAAATAATGGCAACGCTGAGCAGCTGTACGGCAACAGTTTGGTAACTATGCCACCACCACCGCCGCCGATGATGGCCCCGTCGTCACTGAAACCAGCTGCGCCGGTGGCGGATCGAGAACCGGGCAACGCACAGGCAGACCGAACCAGCCTACATGCCTACACACCCGCCACAGGCCCACGAGTTGTTACAAATTAATTCGACACGTAGCAGTACCTCTCCCTACTCGGACGGTTTGGGTGCATGACTGTCGGAGAGTAACGGTGATACTAGCAACAGCAGCAGAATCCGGAGGTAAGAGTTCGATGAACAGAAAACGCTGTTTTCTTTCCAATGCATGAAATACAGATGTCACCGGAGAAGATGCAAATCAAGATTCATTTTAACAGCATTGTTGAACTTACGTCAAAAACCAAACAAAAATGAATAATTTGTATATTTTTATTTCGTGTAGTTTTCAAACGGTTCAGAATATCGCCCTGACGTCAACAGAAAAGTGACAGAAAATTTTATGCGCATTTTAAAAAAAAAACGAATAACTTAGAAAAAGGAAATACCTTAACGATTTTTTTTTCCTTTAAACAAAACTTAAGTCATCTTGAAAACAATCATATTTTGGAAGATTTTAGTTAAAATTATTTTGATTTGACAATACATTTACACTATGTTGTTCTGTTGAGGAATAGTACAATAATCCGACGAAAATAAAGTCAGGATTCTATTTTAGCTTTTGTTCTTATTCAGTGTAATTTATACCAAAATCAGATAGTCTATCAAAATTGATACACTACAAAGCAGATCTATTAAAGATACATTACAATCCAAATAATGTATTTTGATCCTTCCATTTTCCAAATTGCTCTTAAGACATGAGATATAGTCGGGATTGCAAAAACAAATTCCTCCCAAAAATGTTTCACCACAACCTGTTCACCGAATCTATGGATATTAAATTATTATATACTGTATGTTAAATTTTAATTATTAGATACTAATACATTAAATTTCAAAAAAAAAAATGGGGTCTAGAACAAGTAAATCCCCGACAGTAAGCGGAGATCCGCAAATAAATATAATTAATAGCTTGGAACAGCACGCAAATTGGCAAGATAACCAAGATACGAAGTACTGGTTATTACTGACCATTTGTTCCATACAACTGATATTCACAATTTATCAAACGTACACAAGATACGTCAAGCGCCAAGCATTTAAGAAGGCAAGGAAATCGCTTGCAAGTATAGACCAAATTTAGAATGCACATAAATTAGAGATAACACAGACTAACAGATAGACAAGTTAACATACGCATTTGTTTTTGCGTATTCATGCAAAGGTTACGAGAAATAGACTCGCACCTTTGCAGGATACAGCTAAATTTAAATAAGAGCAAGGGCAGGGCTAGAACCCTACAAGGTATTCTAGAGAAAAAGGAAGAAATTTCCGATCTCTATAATGAATACAAAAGCAAATTAAATAAATTAAAACATCGGATATCGCACGAAGAGTGGAACATCGAATGCGATAAGTTTCTAAATTTAAAAACAAAGTACCAAGCATCATTAGAGATCTTGGATACAACAACAATATTAAAGAAAACTACTTTAAAAACTCTAGCTAAAACAGCCATATTTTGCAGACGGCTATCGGCAGGTAAACCAAAAATGCCTGACTTTGATATTAAAACTGCGACAGCCATCGTACAAAAGTACGATGGAACTGCTGACGAGTTGGAGGCATTTATCGACTCGGCTCAGTTACTAAAAGAAATGACATCGGCAGAACATATGCCGATGGCAATAAAATTCCTTAGAACTAGATTAACGGGTAAGGCAAGACTTGGCCTACCCATTAACTTAGTATCAATTGATGCACTTACAGCGGATGTAAAAGCCCGCTGTGCATCAATCAAAACCCCAGATGAAGTTCTCGCTAAATTGAAATTTTCACAACAGCGAGGACCTCTCAACAAATTTTGTGATGAAGTAGAAGAATTAACACTTCAACTGCAAAACACTTATATAGAAAGGCAAATTCCAGGTGATGTAGCAGCTTCAATGGCTACAAAAGCTGGAGTTAATGCCCTAATTCACGGTTTAAAAAACCATGAAACACGTACTATACTTAAAGCAGGAAATTTTTCCTCAATAAAAATAGCCACACAAAAAGTATTGGAGAACTCGGAGCACGAAAGCCACAGCGTACCAAATGCACAAATTATGCATTTCCGGCACCGTCAACACTACGATCGTGTTGACAACACACGAAATTATCGTGGCAATACACGTGTTAGAGATTTTGATAGGCGACGTCCCAATGCACAAACTAACCGATATAACACATATGGTAACATGCAGCACTATACTCCTAATAATACACAAGCTAACCGATTTAGCACAAACGGGGACACGCAGCAATTTTACCAAAACAATAACAGAGGACGAGGAAGAAATAATTCGACTCCTCAGCATAACAATTACCGCAGTAAGCAAGGTCAGGGACGATATATATATGTCACTGACTCAGCACCAAGCAGCCTACCTGATCAACCAACAGCGGACCGAATCCAACCACCGCCCAACCATCTTTTTTTAGGAAACGGGCAGTCTACACATTAAACGTAGCTGCCTCGAATTTCATAAAGCTCAAATTGAACAATTCGAGCAAGATGTGCACTTTCCTGGTCGACTCAGGAGCTGACATATCACTCATTAAAAGCGAATGTATCTTGCCAGGTACAAGCATAGATACAACTCGCAAATACAAACTAAAAGGGATTATTCCTGGTGAACTGCAGAGCCATGGAATTACCAAATGCATCTTTTACATGCAAGACACACCTATTGAGGGTACTCTGCATATAATTAACGATGATTTTCCTATACCAACCGATGGTATTATTGGAAGAGATTTTTTGGCAACATACCGATGCTCGATAAATTATGATGCATGGTTGCTGTCAATGCATGTACATAACATAAATATAGATATACCTATACACAATAATCTAGGTGGCTCAACCTGGTTACCAGCTAGAGCAGAAACATATAGAATAATTAATAATTTTAATCCAGAAGGAGACGTTGTGTTAATTGCCTCAGAGATCGCTCCTGGAGTATTTAGCAGCAACGCAATTGTAAATAAAGAATCTCCTTATATAAAGATTGTAAATACCAATAACGAACCCGTTTTAATCAAACATTTGTTACCACAATATGAACATTTAACCAATTTTCAATTGGCGACGATCAGCGAAACTGATTCTCGGAATATTAAACGAAATGATGCTCTCCAAGAGGAGCTCAATTTAAAAAAATTTTCGGCATCTGCAAAAGATAGCCTTATTAAATTATGCAATAAGTATAACGATATCTTCCACCTAAAGGACGACACACTATCTGCAAACAATTTCTATAAACAAAAAATACACCTGAGTGACAAATCACCAGTATATATAAAAAATTATAGAAACGCGCATAGCCAGCGTGAAGAAATGTGCCGTCAAGTGGACGACTTAATCAAAAATGATGTGATAGAACCATCTGTTTCTAATTATAATTCACCCATTATGCTTGTTCCAAAGAAAACAACTAGCACAGAAAAGAAATGGAGACTAGTTGTAGATTTTCGGCAACTAAATAAAAAATTACTAGCCGACAAATTTCCTCTACCAAGAATTGACGACATTCTTGACCAACTTGGCAGAGCAAAGTATTTCTCTACTCTAGATCTACAGTCCGGTTTCCACCAAATAGAAATCGAGAAAAAATCTAGAGAATTCACCGCATTCTCCTTACAGGAACGCGGACATTTTCAATTTAAACGATTGCCATTCGGACTCAATATTAGCCCGAATAGCTTTCAACGCATGATGTCAATCGCACTTAGCGGACTAGGTCCCGAGTGCGCATTTCTCTATATTGACGACATCATAGTCATCGGTTGTTCAATCAACCATCATCTTGCAAACTTGGAAAAAGTTTTTCAGAAATTAAGAAACCACAATTTAAAATTAAATCCATCCAAATGTAATTTTTTTCGAGCTGACGTAACTTATTTAGGTCACCACATTTCTGAAAAAGGAATTCAGCCAGATAAATCCAAATTTGATACGATCTGCAACTACCCTATACCTAAAAATGCAGATGACGTACGACGATTCGTCGCGTTCTGTAATTATTACAGGCGTTTTATAAAAAATTTTGCTCAGATAGCAAACCCTTTGAACAAATTATTAAGGAAAAACACTACCTTCGTTTGGAATATTGAATGCCAAAATGCATTTGATATGCTTAAAAATCAACTAATTTCCCCAACAATTTTACAATTTCCTGATTTTAACAAAGAATTTGTTCTAATAACAGATGCTTCCAAAATTGCATGTGGTGCTATCCTAGCACAAACATATGACAATATTGAATTACCAGTAGCATTTGCCAGCAGAACCTTCACGAGAGGCGAAGCAAATAAATCTACTGTAGAACAAGAGTTAACAGCCATACATTGGGCTATTAACTATTTCCGACCATATTTATACGGACGAAAATTCACTGTTAAAACTGATCATCGACCGTTGGTCTATCTTTTTTCAATGAAAGAACCATCATCTAAATTAACTAGAATGAGACTAGACCTAGAGGAATTCAGTTTTACGGTACAATATGTACAAGGTAAAATGAATGTAGGTGCTGATGCTCTTTCTAGAATAAATATCGACTCTGAAAAATTAAAACAATTAAATTTATACGTGGTGCAAACTAGAGCAAATACTCGCAAACAAACAAATTCAAATATAGACGCGATATCGAATGATGCTGAGCCCGATCAACTCAAAATCTACGAGTCGCTAAACAATGAAGAGGCATATAACCTCCCAAAATTAATGTTAACACAAGAAAACAACAAAATCCATATACAAATCATGGATAAAAGCTACAAGAGGGAATTGACTCCAGCGTTAACAGTCCCTAGCAAGCTATCAAAAAACCTAGGTCACATTTTACAAAATGTGGAATTACTGGCAAACAATAAAAAAATTACCACTTTAGCTCTAGCGCTAAATAGTGAGATTCTTAAGGATATGAATATTCAAGAATTTAAAGATAAAGGCCAACAAATATTGAAGAATGTATCAATAATTCTATATACTCGCCAGCAAATAATAGAAAATCCTGAAAAACAAAAAGCAATTATCAAAGCCAACCATGACACACCGATAGGCGGTCATGTTGGATCATATCGATTATATAAAAAACTTCGTTGCCAATACTATTGGCCAAAAATGAAAATACACATAAGAGAATATGTAAAAAATTGCCTAAAATGTAAACAGAATAAACATACTTACAAAACTAAAGAAAACCTCATACATACTCCTACACCTACTAAAGCACTAGATAGTATCTCAGTAGACACAATCGGTCCATTTTCAAAATCAAACAGTGGTAACCGATATGCCATAACAATACAATGCGATCTGTCAAAATATGTAATAATCCAAGCGATTACTGATAAACAAGCAAATACGCTAGCAAAGGCACTTGTCGATAATTGTATCCTTGTATATGGCGCACCCAAATTAATTAGAACAGATCAGGGAACAGAGTACAAAAATGAAGTATTCTTACACATGAATAAATTGTTAAATCTCAACCATCAGTTTTCTACAGCATACCATCCAGAAACAATTGGAGGTTTAGAGAGGAATCACCGTTGTCTGAATGAATACGTAAGACAGTTTATCAATCACGCCCAAACGGACTGGGATGATTGGCTGCCTTACTATGCGTTCTGTTATAACACGACACCTCACACAAACCACCAATACACACCATTTGAATTAGTATTTGGTAAACAGGCAAACATCCCACAAAATCTCATGTATTCCGAAAACACTCACACACAACCCATATACAATTTTGACCAATACCACGCAGAACTAAAATACAAACTACACTTAGCAGCACAAAAAACAAAAGCAATATTAGATAATACAAAGCAAATACGAAACTTAAGTCAAGAGAAAATAAGTAACCCAATTGATGTAAAACCTCTAGATAAGGTAATGTTGCAGAACGAAAATAGAAGAAAGTTAGATAAAGTATACCAAGGCCCGTACACAGTTATTTCAATTCAGCATCCAAATATTACCATACAAGAAGATACCACAGGTTTAAAACAAATTGTTCATAAAAACAGGATAATCAGATTATAAAAAAAAAACCACATACAACAAATGTACATCCAAAATATCCAAAATTGTTCATAAAAACAGGATAATCAGATTATAAAAAAAAAAAAAAAAAAAAAAAACCGCATACCACAAATGTACATCCAAAATATAAAAGCTATCTGGAGAGAAGCAAAAGCTACAAGTTTTTTTCGAATAATTTCACTTAGTTACATTATTCTTCCAAAAGGAGGGTGGTGTAATACATCTAATCACCTATCTCTAGCTCATTCAAATTAACTACCTCGGCTCGGTACACGCCTTAGCGAAACCGTCCATATGGTTCGCATGTGTCGTGAACGCCGAGAAACACCCAGCTAAAGCAAAATATATTCAATTGTTTATTGATAGAACCTTTCGCTTTACAAGCGTTTTTCCCTACGTCCAGTGCTATCTATGGGCACACACCCTCTGCCCGAGTAGCGACCAATTCTAGGTAGCCTCTCTGTCTCTCTCCAATTGGCTTTACTCAGAATAACCAAAATATACAAACATGTCGCGCAACATGCCAGCGCATATAAAATAAGCCTTGGGAATTAATAAAAAAACATTCTTAGTCTTACCTTAGGGACGAGCAATCCTTACCTTCGAAAAAACCAAAAGGTAGCCAAAAGCTACCAGACAATATTGATATTTTTGGAATGGTCTTGAAGAGTAGGTGCCATAAATTGATTTTTGACGCCATTTTGAAATCAAAGATGGCGACTTTCGGTTTAGCGAAATTTGCTATAACTCAATCAATATGGATATTTTCGGAATGGTCTTGAAGAGTAGGTGCCAGAAATTGATCTTTGACGCCATTTTTAAATCAAAGATGGCGACTTCCGGTTTAGCGAAATTCGCTATAACTCAATCAATATGGATATTTTCGGAATGGTCTTGAAGAGTAGGTGCCAGAAATTGATTTTTTACGTCATTTTTAAATCAAAGATGGCGACTTCCAGTTTAGCTAAATTCACTATAACTCAATCAATATTGATAGTTTTGGAATGGTCTTGAATAGTAGGTGCCATAAATTTATTTTTGCCGTCATTTTGAAATCAAAGATGGCGACTTCCGGTTTAGCGAAATTCGCTATAACTCAATCAATATTAATATTTTCGGAATGGTCTTGAAGAGTAGGTGCCAGAAATTGATTTTTGACGTCATTTTTAAATCAAAGATGGCGACTTCCAGTTTAGCGAAATTCACTATAACTCAATCAATATGGATATTTTCGGAATGGTCTTGAAGAGTAGGTGCCATAAATTGATTTTTGACGCCATTTTGTAATCAAAGATGGCGACTTCCGGTTTAGCGAAATTCGCTATAACTAAATCAATATGGATATTTTTGGAATGGTCTTGAGGAGTAGGTGCCAGAAATTGATTTTTGATGCCATTTTGCAATCCAAGATGGCGACTTCCGGTTTAGCGAAATTTGCTGTAACCCAATCAATATGGGTATTTTCGGAATGGTCTTGACGAGTAGGTGCCAGAAATAAATAAATCTGCACCTTCCCCGCAAGCTTTTCCATGAAAATTGATTTTTGGCGCCATTTTCAAATCCCAAATGGCGGCTTCCGGTTTCGCGAGATTCTCTACAACTCAATCAACATGAGTAGTTTCGGAATGGTTTTGACGAGTAGCAGACAAACGTCGATGTTTGCCGTCATTTTAAAATTCTAGATGGCGACTTCCGGTTTACCGAAATTCTCGCATGAAAAATTTGGGTAATCATCTAAATCACCCTCAAATATAAGATCTAATCATAAACCAGCAAAATGCAAAATATTTTTATGTGTTCATCCAGGAAAGTGCGGTGAGAATGGAAGAGAGAGAAGAAAGAGACGTATGTGGTGTGAGTTGGGGGTTTGAATTTATTCAAATTAAACATATTGCTTAAATTTAAGTAAATTGAACTGTTTAATTAAAATAATTTGTACTACAACTTCAACTTCCAAAAATACCAATATTGATTGGGCTATAGCGAATATCACTGAACCGGAAGTCGCCATCTTGGATTTCAAAATGACGCCAAAAATCAATTTCTGGCACCTACTCTTCAAGTCCATTCCGAAAATACCCATATTGATTGAGTTATAGCGAATTTCGCTAAACCGGAAGTGGCCGCGCAAAATAAAAAGTGCCAAAATTCTTCTAAGTTCTTTACATTTAAAGGGACTTAGAAATTTTTTTTTCAGAAAAAAGTCTAAGTCTTTTGCATTTAAAAGGAAATAAAATATTTTTGCAAAAACCGCGTTAATTGGAAAATCCGCGTTAAAAAACCTCGTAAAAAACCGCGCAAAAAACGCGTAAAAAAACCTGAGTGTATTGTAGTTAAATGATACAATTATCCATACCAGCAATAACTAATAATTCATACTAAAACCTAGATTCAAAGCCGTACTTACCCGAAACGGAAAAAAATTTGCCTTTATGTTGCTCACGTACCACATAAATCGTACTTACTTCAAATCCCAACATGGCGGAGACACACAGGCCTTGATCCAAAATTGAACGATGACAGCGGCTCGTCACCGACGTCAAGCCTGCGGATCAAACACAAACAAACACCCCCGAGGAAGGAAGGTGATAAGAACCGCGACTTACTGAAATTATGCGTGAATCGACAGCAGAATACAACAACAGCCAGGTAACGGATCCACCGGGGCAAGTGAACCAACAGCCAGCGGTCTGCATGAATCACGACCAGACGGACCGAACCAGGCGTCCGCGGAAGTTTTGGTCTTCGCCCCGAAGTACCGCCTACGGCAGGAAAAAACAAACTGTAATGTCGCCAAACCTGCCGCCGTTGTCGTCGTCGCGGTCGATGTTACCGCCGTGCGTCGAAAAAAAAAAAACGATAAGAACGTGACACTCCGACGCGTTTTGCGTACATATTGGAGGTGATATCTCATCGCGGTATAGTAGGTACACAGATAAATATGCTAAACGTTTATGGCGGTCACTGCCAAAACACCCTTATCAACTATATTTAGACCGGCGCAGCTATCTATAAAGTGTGTGAATGTTGCTGCGAAAGAGGTGTTAATTTCAGTTTAGATCTGAGATGGCGTTGAAAGAGTGTCAATGTCCCTAAAATTTTGGTTTTGCTTTGACGGGTAAAATGAGGTAACTCGTTACAGAAATACCTTGAATATTTTGGAACTATGTTTTAAATATGTTAGAGGCACTTACCGACACTGTACTTTCATCTTTAATTCGATTTTACTTAACTCAAATAGAACAATTTTTCTGGACTTCGATGCGACACGGTCTTTCAATGCCGCGAGGAAATTCGAATCACTAGTGCATATATATTCTAGCGCACGAGCCGGAGGATTTGTCAAAGGACCGTAGACCTGTCAAGTTCTGCAATTCTTGAATGGTAGGCAGGTGTTGAAAATTGTCACTGTTGCAAACTTAAAACTTTACTATTTTATGTAGTTACACTTCAATCGATTAGCACTTATATTTTTTGACAGGAGGAAAAATATCGTTCGCATCCGACACGATTTCTATGATTACTACGATTGACCTATAAGGATGAGCAATTTCATTTATGACTCAAAATATGTTAACTGTTGCACAGGACCTTTTCTGCTTTCAACTGGAATGAATTAAGCTGTTGTTGAATAAAATTACCGAAGCTAATTGAAGTTGATGTATGTTTATTTTTTTTGCTCAGCCGGGTCTAGTTCTTCTCCGACGTCGCGACTAATGGAAAGGTCGTGCCCCTCATATTTAGTGATGGCTTGAGAACAACTAGTGTTCTCAGGAATTCTAACGTTATATACGTTATATATTGATTGTCGCCATCGGTGTTTTTGCTTCTTGTTCTTGATGCAGCGCGACAAAGGGAGGTCAAATTCCGGAGACCTTTCTCGATTATGTGGGTGTGTGTGTGTGAGTATGTGAATATACTCCCGGTATGCAGATTTGATCCAATTTTATCAATTGAGTTCAATTGAATTTGATTTGCTGTCTGCGGTCAGCAGTGGCAGTAAAGTGAGTGTTGGGTACATTGAGTCATTTATTGACCTGTCATCGATGGTGTGCTTTACCTTGATGTTCGTTAAATTGTGTTAACTCGAGACGGTGACGCTCAGATTTGGTACTGAAAATTGGGAAGTTTTCGTTTGCGACTGTAGATCATTTCGGAATCTACGTTGATTATTCGTGAAATAATTAGATACGTATTCAAAAATCAGTAGCGACTGGCTCAAATGGTACGTTCCCCATATTGATCGGAGATTTGTGCCTTGTCATGATTTGTCTTTTCGTTATTGCCCTGATGGGCAGGATTGGGGAAGTGGTAAGGTTATTATTATTATTATTTCCTGATTATACATCATATTAACATGATTTAATCTGTTCCACAATATTCCGCCACGTCACTCGGTCAGCTGCTGCTTGTCTCCAACCTCTCAGATGACCGATACTCGCCAGGGTCTGCTCCACTTGGTCTAGCCACTGGGACCGCTGCGCTCCTCTTCGTCTTGTACCTGCCGAGTTGGAGGTGAAAACCAACTTGGTGGGGTTGTTGTCCGGCATCCTCACAACATGCCCCGCCCACCGTACCCTTCCAGCTTGAGCTACTTTCCGGATACTTGGCTCACCATAGAGTCGCGCAAGTTCGTGGTTCATCCTTCTCCTCCACACGCCATCCTCCTGCACACCACCGAAGATCGTTCTCAGCACCCTTCTTTCGAAGACTTCGAGTGCTTGCAGATCCTCCTCGAACATTGTCCACGTTTCGTGCCCGTAGAGAACCACCGGTCTAATCAGTGTGTTGTACATGGTGCATTTCGTGCGGTGGTGAAGCTTCCTGGATCTCAATGTTTTGTGGAGCCCATAGTAAGCACGACTTCCAGAGATAATACGCCTTCCGATCTCCGGGCTGGTGTTATTTTCCGCAGTCACCAATTAGCCTAGATAGATGAGCTCGTCAACCACCTCGAACTCGTCGCCGTCGATCGTAATACTACTGCCCAAGCGTTCCCTATCGCGATCGGTTCCGCCAGCCAGTATGTACTTCGTCTTAGACACATTTATCTTCAGTCCTACTCGTGCTACTTCGCGCTTCAGTCGGATATACAGATCTGCTACCGTCTCCTTGTTTCTACCGATTATGTCCACGTCGTCAACGAAGCACACGAACTATCCGGACCTCGTGAAAATCGTGCCCCGCATGTTGAACCCCGCTCTTCGCATTACACCTTCCAGCGCTATATTGAACAGAAGGCAGGACAACCCCCTACACGGTCCACCGAGTTATATGCGGCTTTAAAGTCGATTTGGTCGTTTGTTGATCTGCCATTGATGAAACCGGCCTGATAACTCCCGACAAATCCATTTACCAGCGGTGATATGCGCCGGAACAGAATCTGGGATAGCACTTTGTAAGCGGCATTTGTGGCAATGGGTTAAGAGCGTAATAGCTAGCATAATTCCCTGGGAGGGGGCAGAGCTTGTTGCGGTGGATGAGGATCATATCCCGCAACCGGAGACACTAATCGGATTCTTTCCTGCGAGTTCAGATGACAGCAATGAAGACATACTGGCTCTTTTAGAAGCTCAAAATAATGGTTTGGAAAAAATGGAAGATCTTTTTGAGGAAAATTATAAATAACCGTCATGTATACTGACATTCAGTGTTGATGGGATATCAATGAATTCGCTGAAGGAGTGTAATTTTGTTCCGAACTACAAATTTGGGAATGCTCCTATAAGGAAAAAAAACTTACCAAGAAAGTCGAACCGGAGCAAATGGATGTTGATAAAAATTTGGAGGCTACCAGTACCAACAAAAGGACCCACGAAACTGGTTACAAAACAGGTAAAAATACCGCAAACGATGATGTTCCAGGACCGAGTGGTGGCCAAAATACTGAAAGGACTCCGGTTGATGAGGCCAACAGTAGTGCTACATGTACCAGGAAGAAAAACCCACATATCAAAACAACCCAGACCTGGACAGCACCCACATTTCTGAACGGACTCTATTAAGTCCTAATTACAGAAACATAGACATTTTGGCAGGCGAAATCCTAAATGACTGCAGAACTCCTGATGGGGAACGGAAAAGTACCCAAAGTCCAACCCTAAACCATCACATTCAATAGTCACAGTAGTATCAAATTCATCCAAATAAATCTCCATCATGCAAAGGGTGCAAGTGCAGTACTTTGTAGAAGATTTATTTAAAGCAAACTGGATATAGCTTTTATCCAGGAGCCATGGAGTTTTGTCAAAAGATCACTCTAATGGTCTAGGTACTCTCAAAAAGGACAATGATAGTTATACCTCCAATACATTAGAAACATTGAATGTAATGATGCATGCACATTTCCTTGGTGCTCTTACGCTATTGAGTGGAGAAATGATCTCCTTGGATTCCCATGCTGGATTACAGGTGACCAGCACAGGAGCTCCTCGGGAACACAATGATATTGCAGGCACAACTGGGCAAAAAATGACCAGGGGAGCCAGGCAAGATCTTGCAAGTCGTATCTTCACTCAAACAAGAGTTGAATGGGCAATAAACTCGTTTGAACCAGTTAAATCCCCAGGAATAGACGAAATTCGTCCAATTATGATTCAAAAAAGTAAAGGATTTCTAATACCTTGCTTAACTGAAATGTTTAGAGCCAGCTTGCGGTTCAATTATATTCCGAAAACTTGGAGACAAATTCGTGTTATTTTTATCCCTAAAGCCAACAAGAAGGACAAGACGAGTCCAAAATTTTTTAGACCAATTAGCCTTTCGTCATTTCAGCTGAAATTGATGGAGAAGCTGATTGATGACTACATGAAGTCTAATTACTTAAAATCGGTGCCATTAAGTAAATTTCAATTTGCATACCAGCATGAAAAATCAACCATAACAGCACTCCATACTCTAGTAGCAAAAATTGAAAAATCACTAGAATCTAAAGAACTTATGCTAGCCGCGTTTTTAGATATTCAAGGAGCATTTGACAATGCATCCCATACTTCAATGAAGAATGTCATGATTCAACGAAATTTTGACAGAACAATTGTGGATTGGATTTCCGAAATGTTAAATAAAAGTGAAATAATATGCAGCCATGGAAGTTCAACGATCATTGCAAGGGCTGTGAAAGGATGTCCACAAGGAGGGGTACTTTCACCTCTCCTGTGGTCGTTGGTAGTTGATGGACTATTATCACAACTGGAGGCAAACGGGCTTGAAATAGTTGGTTTTGCAGACGACATAGTGATTATTGTTCGTGGGAAATATGAACAAGTAATCAGGTTGCAATATGCTCTCAATTTAACTGCAGCGTGGTGCAAAGGTGAGGGATTATCCATAAACCCTCATAAGACCACGATTATTCCATTTATACGAAAAAGAAAATTTAAAATACCTGACTTATATTTGGAAGGAACGAAATTAGTCCTTTCACTGAAGGTAAAATATCTAGGAGTGATCATTGATAGCAAACTCAATTGGAACTCCCATATTGATCAAATTATAAGTAAGGCTACTAGTGCCTTATGGATAAGTAAAAAAACCTTTGGAAAAAATTGGGGAATGAAACCTAAAATGATTCATTGGATCTATATGGCTATAGTAAGATCTAGAATAACATATAGTTTGGTGGCCGAAAACCAAAGTTAGGTACGCACAAAAAAACTAGAAAAAAATTCAAAGATTTGCTACGATCTCTAAAGGGCGAACACGAAATTATTGCGACACCGAAAATGTCATGCCAATTGATTATAATGTTTAAAATCAAACCAAACTTTTAGGGTAGTTTTATACATATATTTACTTAAAAAATCAAAAGACAGTGTCATCCGGTACCAGTTTCTCAGTTTTTTTCCATTTTCTTAACATGTCCTTCTCGTCTTTGACTGTCTTCTTGCTCTTCCGAAGTTCCCGCTTCATCATTGCCCAGTACTGCTCCACCGGGCGCAGCTCCGGACAGTTTGGCGGATTCATGTCCTTTGGAACAAAATGGACAGAATTGGCCTCATACCACTCCAGGACACTTTTAGAATAGTGGCATGATGCCAAATCTGGCCAAAATAGCGGAGATTCGTCGTGCTGCTGCAAGAACGGCAAAATGCGCTTCTCGAGGCACTCAGATTTGTAGATCTCGCCATTTACTGTGCCCTTTGTCACGAAAGGCTCACTCCTCAGTCCGCAAGAGCAGATGACCTGCCAAATGAGATATTTGGAGGCGAACATAGAACTTGCTCTTGCCGGTGAAAAACTCCAACCCAGGAATTTGCTTAAAATCGGCTTTTATATACGTTTTGTCGTCCATCACACAGCAGCCATATTTTGTCAGCATCTTCTCGTAGAGCTTCCGCTCACGAGTTTTAGCCGTCGATTGTTGCCGCTCATCGCGGTTTGGGAAGTTCTGTACCTTGTATGTATGTAGTCCAGCTCTCTTCTTTGCATTCTGGACGTAGCTCTGCGACATGCCGATCTTTTTAGCCAAATCACGGCTTGAGACGTTGGGATTTGCTTTAATCATCCGCTTCACCTTTCCCTCCGTCGTTTTGTTCTCCGGTCCCGGTTTTTTTTCAGCTCCTTTGCCGTGGTCCAACGTCAACCGCTCCTGGAACCGCTTCAACACTCTGGAGACGGTTGAATGGTGAATGTTCAACATTTTTCCCAACAGCCGGTGCGACAGGTCAGGAAATTCCAAGTGTTTAGAAAGAATTTGTTATCTCGACTCGCGTTGGTTCACCTCCATTTTCGTTGAATCGAAAAACACGACTTCGAGTTTGACAGCATGTAAACAATACACATCAATGAGAAAGTTTGCAAAATTTGGTTGATTTTTACCCAATGGTAAAAAAGTTATGCCCTGTTGAATGTGTCGCCATAATTTCGTGTTCGCCCTTTATATGTAATTTAAAAATTAAGAATACTTTTTATTGGGATGATATTGAAAATGCATATTCATTGTGTTGGTATTTTTGGAATTTGATCCGTTATTTTTCATAAAAGTGCATCCCTGAACGCCCGATGGGGGATGCAAGTATAATGCAATATTAATTCTTCAAAAGGGCTCAAGAGATTTTTGTAAACAAACTTATTTAGATGATTCTGCCGCTGCAGGGAGGAATTTCATGAAAACTATACGTTAATCCACATACAGCTTTGTAGCAGCCATTTCACATGTTTTCTGCATTGAAATTATAGCAAATTCAGAAAAAATCAAAAGTTTGTTTACAAATCTTGTTAGCGATGGTTTCAATTACCCAGTTTTGTCTTATGCCTAGATCGTTTCAACTAAAGCTTCAATGCCATAATTAGTATAGAAGCATTGGATAATTCAGTAGACGTTTTGTTTGAGTGCTCTGTATTCTACACGTAAATTAGCGAAGATTACAATCAGAGTTTATGCATTGGACAGAAAACATCCGTTCATAAATTCATGAAAACAAGATCACGATTTCGTGAACTAAAGGACTTACAAGACCTTTGACAAGTTCCTGAAATTATGAATAATACAACTCGTATTCATGAAAATATTTGTGTTTTTAAAAAACTAGTTCGCGTCGAATGTATACATGGCGTTACATTGGAATGTTTGATAGAGTTACTGTGGTTGTTCCCTGGATATGTTTAGTTTTTGTTGTGATCCTTGTTCATAATTTGGAAATACACAACCGACAGTTAAATGATGCTCATGATTGCAGGGGCTTTTTGTGTTATCTCATCAAGTTACCGTGATATTTTATTCATGAGTTTGTTATCGGATTTTTCTATCAGAGTAGCGTGATTTATGTTCATTATTGCAGGAACTGAGTCACGATTTTTGTAATTTCTATTTCGTGGTATTTTAGTCATGAGTAGAGTGATTCATGCTCATGATTTCAGGATACTAGTCACGGTTTTTGTGTAAGTAATGTGATTTACATTCATTATTTCTGGATCTTTATCACGATTTTCTAAATTTTTATTCACGTCATCATGATATTTCAGTTACGAGTAGTGATTTATGTTCATAAATTTTGGATCTTAGTCACGATATTTGATATTTTAATCACGAATAATGTGACTTATATTCATGACTTCAGGATCTTAGTCACGATTTTCGCAATTTTTATGCACGTTATCTTGATATTTTAGTCACGAGTAGAGTAATTAATGTTCATGATTTCAGGATCTTACACACGATTTTGGATATTTTTGTCACGAATAGTATGATTTATGTTCTTGATTTTAAGGTCTTAGTCACGATTTTCGTAATTTATTTGCACATGATATCATGATATTTTATTCTAGAGCATACATTCGAATTTGACACGTGGAGTGATGTGACTGATGTTCATGACAAATGTGTGACTTATAAGCGGGATCTTGTTCAATGAACTATACCACGAACACGATTTGGTGCCCTATAATGTATTTTTGGTGCTCAGCACAGTTTTATCAAATGAATAACGATGTTCTAGATCCTAATGGTTTTCTTATATCTACTGTTCGTGTCTCTGGCTGGTCGCTATCAGCTGGACATATACGACATTTCATGGGATAATGCATGGAACAAAAATGATTTTACGAATAATACATTAGATTTTGTGAAATAGTTCCCATTAAAAATTCATAACCATGTTGCATGTAATTGAAAATGATCTTCTAAATATCACAAGCACGCAGGATCGTAGGTCAAATACTAGAAATCATGAACTAGTTCACGAACACATGAATAATATTTCATGATTTTGTGAAATATTTTACGTGCACGAATGGTCAGTCGTGACTATTGTACTAGGAATCATGAACCAGTTCACGAATACATGAAAAATATTTTATGATGTCGCGAACTATTTCATGAGCACGATTGGTAAGTCGTGACTTTTAGTTCATGAAAACATGAATAATATTCTATGGTTTCGAGAACTATTCCACGTCCACGAATGGTAAGTCTTGGCTATTATACAAGGAATCATGAACCAGTTCACGAATACATGAATAATATTTGATGATTTCGAACTGTTTCTCGAGCATGGATATTGGATCGTGAATAATATCTTACGAATCATGAATTAGTTCACGAGGATTGTATGGATTCATGAATAAAAATTCTGAGTTTCGTGAAATAGTTCTGAAGAAAGTATTCAGACTGCTTTGATTTTGTGAACTAATGTTCCTAAAGCTATGAATAACAGCGTAAGTCAACCTTTGGTTTTATCAATAATGTTCTTAAAGTTGTGTACTAGTTCACGTCCAAAAAATCAATTTAATGACATGGCGGAAAACATGACTTCACAGGTTCACAAAACAAAAACAAATATTTCACTAATAAAAGCGTTTCGCGGGCGTTACTGAAGGGAAATTGAACATAAATATAAAAGCCATTTTTTTGTTCATGTTCCTGTTTTCGTAACGTAAAAACGTGGTTGTTCCAGAAGTCATGGCACTTTATTCACGATTTTACGAACAATTTTTTTCCGTTTCTTATGTCATCAGCTTGTTGAGGATGATCCCTTTCCAGAAGTCTACCAAGCGTATCCAGCAAGCATATAGGCCGATACAATGCTGGATCTTCTGGTGGCCTCTCTGGTTTTGGCAGCAACACCAGCTTCTGGATCTTCCATCTACCCGGGAAGTAGCCATCGTCTAAGCGTGTCTGTTGAACTATCCTGAATATGTTCGGAACTGCCAGGATTGCGGTCTTCAGTGTTGCGTTGGGGATACTATCCGGACCGGGAGCTTTCTTCGCTTTCACCCCTCTTGCCACTATAGGAAGCTCGTTGTTGGACATTCGAGTGTCGCAAGCGCAAACGTGTGTGCGTGTGTGTGAGTGATGGATGGAAGAAACTTGTCTGCACCTATTCAATGAAATAGGTTTTTATTTTTATCTAGAGATGCAAACATTTTTGGCCCTGGAGAAGAAAGGTGATAGCTCTATTATGCATCCAACGACCCATTTCAAGAATGCCTGATCTTAAACGTACATTATGAGATCGTCTTCATGTACAGGGTGTTTGTTTTATGGTTAAGAACCTCTCGAGTAAGGTTGTGGTACCGGTAGTACCGGGAATTCCGAAATACCAGTACTGATTAAAAATGAGTACCGATAATTACGGTACTAGGCAAAACTTTTGAGACAGAAGATATCTAACCTAGATCTAGAATCCAAATACTAGTATTAGGTAATAACGAGAGTTAAATGACATGCTCATCAGTAGAATGTCACAGTATAAGTAAACACAAATCGCGTCAGCAAAGTTGTTGTTATTTGTCTGCGATTCTAGAATTCACGCTAAGCACTCCAAAGTGTTTGTAGATAGGACTTTCGGGAGCATATAGCAAATTGTATGGGATATATTGTTAAAGCAGCGCAAGTTTGGAAGAATGATGAACTCACGTACGCCAAATGTAAGGGTTGCTTCGCCTTTGAGAAACTAAGATTTTGAGAAGAGAGAACGATTTGAAAAGTTATGTGTGCTAGAAACTAACTTTACCGCACAGTTTTACCATTTAATAGGGCCATATTTCATCCCTGAATCGCCATCAAATCAACCTTTCAATATAGGGGCAAATTTCAAAATATCGACCAGCAAGCTGGCCTCACAAGTTTAATATAACTCCCGTGATACTGAACGGGATATTTTAACTATCTGGTCGAAAATAATTACAACGGTGTTGTATAAAATTTCAATGTTTTTATAGCAAACGGAAGATATTGAAAAACATGTTTTATAGAGAATCTTTCATAGGCGAAGTGTTGATTAGTTCTCATTAGTCGCTGTGTGCCGACATAATTAGTTCGTCGCGTCATGTCTGTATTCGGTTTGCTGTTTAATGTTTATCTATAAAAGTACAAACACCGATTTACTACATAATAATTTTGGATTCGGCATTCCCATGAATCGCTTCAAATGGCGAGAATTGTGATTTGGTGGCAGTAGCCAGCAAGACGGTGGAGTGAAAGGAACCATTCAGTACAAAAGGAGAGGTTTGGACAAACCGTACTATTGAATTAGGACGCTGTGCAGTGACTTGTGCTGAATTGTACTCGCGATATGGTAGAAGAAAGAATCCATTCTAGCCTGAGGGTGCCTTGTTCTTTTATTATAGGGTCTTTAGTATCTAGGAGTTTCTAATTCAAAGGATTTAGATCTGCTAAAAAGTAATAGAATCTAAAAGCGCCTCAAATAAAGGGAATCGAAGATTATGCCGGAATAGAAAAAAAAGTTGAGTTAAAATGAGAGATACTGTTCCAAAGTAAACGACATATTGCACTTATTTTGTTGATCAGAATACTTATTAGGTATATAAAATTTGATCAATGAAAGCATTTAGGGTGACCATATCAGACGAGTAAAAAACCAGGACAGTCGAAAGGGTACTGCATCCCCCCATTACCTCCAATCGACATTGCCTTTTCCGCATGTTTTCGGCAGTTAAAAAGTTCTGGAGTCTGGCAGGCAGAGCTTCGACAGTAAAAAAGTTCTGGGAGGCTGAGAGGAAGAGCTCGGCCAGAAAGTCTTTCATCGGAATTCGATTACCGAAAACCTTTTTCGGATTTACACAAAGGCAGTTCTTGCTACACCACCATCAGCAAACGTTTCATGCTGAGATGGTCTGTGCAGGACCGGCGAGGAGTTTTCAGTACTAAAAACACGACATTGACGTAAATCAGAAACATTAACGATCACAAGTAGCTTCCCTGCGCTATGCCTGGCAATCTCCAATGTCAACCATTATCTCTCGATTTGAGAGCTGCAAAACCTACCATTGTTACCAAAAATATCTCCGTTTAAACGATTGTTATATGAAAACTGGCGGATAATTTGGTGTAACTAATATCGAGTTTGAAAAAATTGACCTCCCTGCGTGAACTTGAAAGAAAACAAAATTCAATTCATGCCCGTCGCGATGAATGAAATGTTTGGTTCGTTTCCCTCGTCAAACAGAATTTTGTTTTCATTGTACCTATGAGAGGGATTATTTAGAAAATGTGCACCAGATATAGATTATGCAGTTCACTTATGCTCGAAAATGTAGAAGAAGCCAGTTTCTGCCTACAAACTGTCCACATAACAACAAATAAATGCTTTCGTTGGTGAAGGAATTTATATTTCCTCTACACTTAAGCATTCCATTCTGCATGAAGTTTCAGTCAGTTGAGAAGTTAATGAATCAGGGAGGGAATTTGGGTTTCGGTAAATACAAGCAGAAATAAGTAACTGATTTTGAAATTTCGCAGCACTGGTTTGAGCCCGACATTCCATACTCCCTGTTATGTAGGATGCTAGACTAGTCGCTGTTCAGTGTGCAGTCGTGAAGGCATGTTAATTGTCCATTAGCTATTTCATTTATTTGACACGCCTCAATGCATTACCTAAGCCGTTGGTTTAATAATATTATCAATGTGCAAATAAAAATAAATAAATCTAATTTTAAAGTATATCCATCGGATCTTGTGTACGCGATGTGTTACTTTGCGCAAAGATCTTATTTCTTGTTGAAGATCTATTTATGTACTTCATACCCTCTTGTTGCTTGTGGACCACTTTGTCTGCTTTCTTTCGGTGTATCGTTTTCATTGCTATCCTCGCTGTTAATGTTGTATGGGCTTTCACGATTACCTGGTTATTTGTGGGGCCTACGGGTCACGATCGCTTATCCATGTTCTTTTTTATTTACTATATTATCGGGGGTGCTGGCAGTTGATTGGGAAGTAGTAGGCGCATCACAATGATCGTTCACGTTGTGCGTAGGTTCTGTTGTTCCAGTATTCGTTGGTCCCTGAGCTGCAACTTCGGTGGTTTGTGATTTAGTTGATGTTGGTGAAGGGCTGTGTGATGGGTATGCTTGCAGTTGATATTGCTTCGTTAGAGGTTTGTGCACGTGGTTTCTCGTAGTGTGTATTCTTGTGTAACAACGTAGGGCACGCAGGGGTCTGTCCTACATACGTGCACAGCGTGATTTGAGATTTGGTCATGCGTTTTGCTTAGAATTGAAAGTTCAGATATGAAGGAATAGATTCCGTCACTCGCATTCTCACGCAAAAAACACCGTTTGAAATATCTAGAAAAATTTTCTCCAGGTTTCAAACTTAAAGGACGTATTACGTATTCCGACATGATGGTTGTAATAAATTTATTAATAGTACCCAAGTGTAGATCGTGCAGATGCATATCAATCTTATCATTGTCAATATAAACGGGTATCTTGGTCCTAACATGCTCAACGACGTATTGCATGTTGTCTTCCATAGCGTAGCTTTCCGGTATGGCCAAAGTTTTAAACGTTATAACGTAACGAGTGTGGTGAGCTTGTATAACGACGACTTCCGTTAGTCTAAACTGCATTTGCAAATTTGTTGTTGAATTTTGCTGTTGAGTTTCAAACATCTTGAAATGACTGATCGATATCGCACCAATGAAAGTAACGGTGCTTTATTGTTCACACTGGCTTGGGACTAATTTTATTATTCGACTGCTTTGCTTGTTTATAGTACTGGCACGGTACATATAGACAGTAGACATTCGGTAGAAACGTTCGTTTGATTCACTGCACTGTTAACAAGCAGAGCGATTGATCAGGTACTGGTATCGACTAGAGGCGTGCGCCGCGCCGCCGATTTCAGGTAAAAATCGGCGGCGCGCCGGCGTCACGCCGATGTGCTTACTATTTTTACATGCAATCGTCGGCGCGGCGGCGGCGGCGTGGCGCACACCTCTAGTATCGACTCTGTAGTAATTACGTGATCCCCAGCTCGAGAGAGCGCTCAATAAAATTATTTCACGATAGTTGCTATTTTTCTTTTTATGTAATGGATTTGCAGTAAATCGAAAAAAGCCATTAGCAAGAGAAATCAAGTAGAAACAGAAGCACCAAAACGCGAATGTGTCTTTTGAAAGGTACCAAAGGGGGGTCCCGGATTGAAAGACGATTTAAGCCGAGAAGAAGCGCTGGTAACCATTGTTTCATAGATATTGACGAGGCACTCTTAAGATTAAAAAAAACATCGGAAGGTACAATTGGGAGATTCGACTGTATTAAGTTTTGTTTGTCGCATTCCGATTGAGGATGAGTATACGTTGCAGTTATGGTTGTGGTCGGTTGTAACTGCGCATAGTGAAAATCGAAGACTGAATGAATAGAAATATATTAGGCTTACAGGCGAAAATCCAGGACAAATCAAGCATTTTCCTCGACTTCCCAGGACACCAGGACAGTAAATGTAAAACCAGGACATGTCCTGGGAAACCAGGACGTATGGTCACCTTAATTACTTTGAACATTTAATTTCACAATGCTTTTCGTATTTTTGAAAGAGAAATCGAGAGCCCGTATTTTCCCGGTACTACTGATGCTAAGGGTGCTAGTACGTGGACCCGGTTATCACCAAAATGGTCGGTACTAGGAACCCTACTCTCGAGGGGTGTGTGGAGGATCAGATTTGGAGAACTACACATACCATCAAATCTCAGCTGGTACAGAGCTACTTTTTCTTATTTAATTGGTGTCTTAGTTCATGACTTGTAGGTGCTTAAATCCAGAAAAAATTTGCTTTACATCCTTATTCACGATATCGAATCAATGCGTTTGACCTGGAATCCATACTGAACCCACTCAGAATTCCGAACCGGTTCCGGAGTAGTTTGACTGGGTAGATGTATAATTGTGTCGGCCATTTTGAAACGATTATGTGAGCCGCTGTCAATTCAGTCGAACTCAGCCACCAAACGAAATGACGACAGTAGCGCACCTGATATCCCAACTACCTTGTAAAATGTCTTTGATTTTTACACAACTTTTGTGCTGGAGTTGGACGTCTGTTCTCTTAACCAAACATCCTGTACAATAAGCCGCGCACGAACACATTCACGTAACATTTGGATACGTGCATCCGGCGTGCATTTAGTCCAAGTAAAATATTTTGATAAATTATAAGAATGCATTGAATACTAACATAGAACGATCTCACCAACGTCCGGCTGTAATTCAATTTTCTAATCACATTCCGGCAAATGTCTTTCCTATCATCAATTAACCAAAGCAATGAATCAGACAGTTATACTCAGATGGCGCTGCAGACTTTTAAGAGGCTCAAATTACACACGTGTTTGTCAAAATTTTTAAAAGTTGCATTACAAAATATATTAAAATTTCTTATGATTATAATCATGATTATAGGTTCACTGATACTGAGATGCTGAAGCCTCGGAGTTGAAGAAGACTTTCGTACCATTCCAGTCTTGATCCATGGAGCTCTTGTGTTTATAAATAAGAAAGGCATAATTGCACCACTAGGTGAATAAAATTTTTACAAGAATGACGTATTATGTAGTGTGCCACATAAGAAGAATTAAAAACTTAGTTGAGCTGGAAAACCTGAAACTGGTGCTGATATCTACGGTGGCTAAATCATTTTCGATCATATTTTCTAATCACAAAGTTCAATTAGCTTTTATACAACAACCATAAAAATGGTTTGGTTTATCGTCAACTGCCACGACGAAGGTGATAACAAGCTTCTTTTTTCGTATTTGACAACTGTTGTACCATCACTTGTTTGCAAACACCTATTACGGAAACAGATTAGATCAGATTTCCTAAAATTAATAAGATATGGGAAAAAAATCACAATATGTGTTTAGCGTGTAACCTACTGCCTAATAAATAGTGCAATTTCACGTCAATTACCCACCAGTTCTAAGAGATAAATAATGGGGCATTCCTGATTCCCTGGAACGACCAACCTTTCGTAATGATTTACGAAAGACCACTGTTACGCTCTTTGTTTTTCACCAATTCCCAAATTGCTGCTAATAAACAACACGTGCTCGACCCACCCCCTGCCTCTCCCCACCCACATCTGCAACGGTTATTCATTCGGCAGGAGCTCCCCACTCATAAAAAAAAATCCACAATTTTATCAGCTTAGCTACACGGCTATCGACCGTCGCTGATGGACCACCGTTCAGGGGAATTCTTCGCGTTCCCGAAGCCACCGGCGACTTCAAAACGAACGCAGACTAACCACGATACGGGACGCTGAAAAATTGCGACCAGGTTTTTTCGATTAACAACACAGGGCCCCATTCCGGATCGTGCTTCAGTTTTGAATTTGGTACACGCCACGGTGTATTTAGTCACTGGCAGTGAGTAGTGAGTTGTTTACTTCCAGTCGACAGTCCCCCCCCCCCCCCAAACACGCTGACTGACGGGACAGTGCTGCAGTGCAGCTGCATAGTACACGGTACATCACCACTATTATCATCATTATACATAGTAGGCTTCTTACATTTCGGGCTGATGTGTGCGACGTGTGAGGCTGATTGGACTGAACTGGACTGGACTCTGGCTGCTTGCTGATTGCGCGTCGCTCACTCACTCACTCGCTAGCTACTAGTCCGCGCTGATGGCGAGCTGAGTTGTTTTTTTTGTTGCTCGCTGCCCGCGTTTCGCTCCGGGTTCGGATTCCGTCCGTCCCCATCGATGAATGTTTATATTTCTTGGAAAAAATTGTTTCGTAATCTTGTTTGTATCGGCCGCGCGATGACGATCGGTCAGCGCCGCCACCGCCGCGCTGTTTCCCCGAAGCCCCCCCCCCCTCCCATTCCACAGCGAATGCCAACGAAGAAGTTTGAGAGATGTTGTTTTGCTGTTCTATTCCTATACCTGCTGAGACGTACGTATTTGGACAATACATAATTTGCCCCTCTTCCTGGCCGTTCCGGACATTGCTTCTTTGATGCGCTCAGTGCTGCTGTTTTTTTCTTCTTCTTCGGTTGGCTCCTCTATTTGACATGTACTTTCGGCTGTGGGTTAGCACTTATCAGTCCCGTCCAGGGGTGGGGTCAGTTTTCTTCTAGCTTTGAACATTGTTGTGACAGGTATGTGTTCGAAACGAGCAACAACAAAACCAATGCGAGCTAGTTTTATTCGGGTGAATTTAAATTGTCACAAAAGAAATTTGAAGAAGTTTCAACAACAACCGATCGAGCTGCTGTTTAACAATTTAAATAGTTGACGATATGATTGTGTAGGAAAGCCAAATAAATCATTTCAGAAGCTTTGCCTTAAATTAGTTATGGAATTTGCGTTTCAACTTCGTTTCATCAGAATCCGCCACTAACTTAGTGGTAACTAGCACCGGATTGAAGCTAGATCCAAAAAAGAAAATCTGATTTGTAATTTCGAGCAAACCCCTAGTCCTGCGTGATGTCCCACAAGAAAAGGAGTTCAATTTTAAGCTGATGAGAACTAGTGTAATCGAAACATTTGATTTGGCTTAGCAAGCCAATGTAAGATATGTTATATGAATATTAAGGTGTCCCAAAATGACATCATGTTAAAAAAGTCATCGGTCTCACTTCTTAAGGAAAGGTTAGGGTATTAGGACCACTTTCTTCTTCGGAGTGAGTTTGCTAAAATGCTTCCTATTAGTGGCGACTTTTGATTCTTTGAAAAATGGGCCGATTTCGGATGAAATTTCAAATTTATGCCTGTTGAAGTGATCCTGAACTGTCTTAGATTTTTTTTCAGCATTTTTTATTTTTTTGGATATCCAAACGGAGAAGTTTGGTTAGTTAGTTTGTACAAATTTTGAATTTTAAGAGCGGCAGAGCTATTAAAACTTAGTAAAAAGTAAATTTTTTGGTGTTTTTCAGTATTTTTTCTTCAAAACTGGGTATCCACAAAATTTTAAAAGTACAGAAAACACTTTATATAGTTGAGCCGAATTCAGGGGCGTAATTTTGCTGAAAAAAGTGTATAGCTACGGCCAATGGGGTATAAGTTATTTAAGTTTTTGTTAAATAACCTTTTGACATTTTATGATATTCATAAAAAATAACACTGTTCTACAAAATAAAACTACTTAAGTGGGTTTAGTCCGCATAATATTTTTCGGATAATAGAAGGAAAATGATGAAAAATGACGTTTTTCGCTTGTCTCTAGTGCATCAGAATCGGTTTTTATGAGCATTTGACATTTTTTTTAAAATTATTTTCTATACTAATAGCCACCTAGCCTGTTTGAAAATCACTAAAATTAAACAAATATGTCGAGTTAATGACAAGTTATGGCGTATATTTGAAGGCTGAATTGATTAACGTACTTACATTTTGTACATAAAGTCTTATTTTCATGTTAGGAACTTTGAAATGGAGAAAAATGCAGAAGAGTGAGGTGAGTGGTGAAAAACTGATATTTACTGTTTAGATCACATAATTCAGAAATAGTCAAATTTGGGGCAAATATCCTCGAAAAAGTTTTACAACAGAATACAGCGCATCCTCTGACACAATCGTTTTGTTGAAGATGCCTCCTAGAAGTAATTATGGAGAATTAACTCTTCAAAAAATAATTAAGAGACTTGGCGTCATTAGCAAAGTTATTATTATTATAATTTAAGTTACAAAAAAAATCATCAGATGCTCATTAAACCTCGTCCTGACATACTAGACGCACAGAAAACGTCATTTTTAATAATTTTCCTTCTACTTTTCAAAAAACAATATGTGGTCAAAGCACATTTGAACTAATTTACTTTTTGGAACAGCATTATTTTTGATAAATTGCTAAAAATGTCAAAGGTTATCTAACAAAAATTTAAATAACTCATACCCGATTAGCCGTAGCTATACACTTTCTTCAGCAAAATTACGCCCCTGAATTCGGCTCAACTATATAAAGTGTTTTCTGTACTTTTAAAATTTTGTAGATACCCAGTTTTGAAGAAAAAATACCGAAAAACACCAAAAATTTCATTTTTTACTAAGTTTTAATGGCTCTGCCGCTCTTAAAATTCAAAATTTGTACAAACTAACTAACCAAACTTCTCCGTTTGGACCTCCAGAAAAATAAAAAAATGCTGAAAAAAATCTAAGACAGTTCAGGACCACTTCAACAGGCATAAATTTGAAATTTCATCCGAAATCGGCCCATTTTTCAAAAAATCAAAAGTCGCCACCAGTAGGAAGCATTTTAGCAAACTTACTCCGAAGAAGAAAGTGGTCCCAATACCCTAACCTTTCATTTACGAAGTGAGCCCGATGACTTTTTCAACATGATGTCATTTTGGGACACCCTAATGAATATGTTATATTCGTAGTTGCTACTCCGTGATTGACCAGAACAAACTAAATTGCACAGAGAATCAACGAATGGAACCTGGGAATAGCTGTCAATTCTCAATGTGCACGGCGCCAGCCACGTCCTTACAGTCATCGGAGAAGAAATTGAATGTCAGTGAAACAAGCGATGTTATGGAGACCGTGTATACTTCTGCATTTTAACGTTTGTTAACAGGATGGGGTAAAGAATTACAGAAATCTGGATTCACCTTGATAAGTGACACAATCTATGCAACTCTCAGAATTGTTGTCATGTGTTTATTGCTCTGAGCAGCCAGTTGCCGAGAATTAATGATAGATTTATCGTTTGTTGAAATAATTTGGAAATGCTCGGTAATATAAGTATTATATATCGTGTATCATTATTCGTGCGCGTTGTTATGCTAACTGAAGCGCATTTTAACCGGTATAAATAAGCACCACTGAAATACTTGAAACCAGTGTTACGAAATTTCAAAATCAGTTACCTATTTCTGCTTGCATTTACCGAAACCGACATTCAGATTCAACGCCTCTCTCATTCATTCACTTTCCAACTGACTGAAATTTCATGCAGAATCGAATGCTTGAGTGCAGAGGAAACATAAATTCATTCACCAACCAAAGCATTCATTTGTTATTATGTCGACAGTTTGAAGGCAGAAGTTAGCATCTTGTACATTTTCGAGCATAAGTGAACTGCGTAATCTATATCTGGTGCACTTTTGATCGATAATCGCTCTCAGAGCCAGCATAGAAAGAAAATTCACTTTGCTTCTGAAACCGAACATGTCCGTACCTGAAAGCGCTGCGTCGGGAGAACGAATGACGATGGAAACGAACCAAAAAATTCATTCATCGCAGCGAGCATGAATTGAATTTCGTTTTCTTTCAAATTCATGCAGCTATGTCAATTTTTTTAAGTTCTGCTTGAAACGACTAATTTTGTAAGTCGAATATAAAATCGATGGCATGCTTGCAGGTTTTAATTCTAATTACTTGAACAAGATTGGAGACATTAAGAACGAAAATAAACTAACTTAATTTAAAACAACAGTGTGACCATAAAAATGAAGCAGCTGGGAAATATAAATCCGGGACTCCTGATCCTTTTCCACGTCAATAATCAAGCTATAATATGTTTATACTCATGAAGAAATATCTTCAACATACAAATCAATAATATAGTGCATACACTACTCCAAAGTATATGAAAGTACTCAATATAGTTGGAACAATTCATATAATTGATTGATGATTCAATGGACTAAAATTAACCAATGAATATGACAATAATACATTTGTTCTTCGTGTTGCAATGACTGCCGCAAATCGGTAACTGGTTTTCGATTCTTCTCGCGAACTGTCAATTCTCCATCCTGATACATGATTGAACAGTCATCATTACACTCATACAAGACCATGCGTATTCCCTACGCACACTACGCACTGTCACTGACTTCTCTAGTTGATCAAATAAACACTAAACAATCAAAGAAATCAGTTTACTCAGTTCAAAGAAATGTCAGCTCGATTGGCATCCCACGGCAGATAAGGTTTCCTTTAACAATGCCATCAAATAAAAGAACATTTAAAATTACATGCGACAAAATATGTGCAGTTCTGAATATAATATAATGATGCCTACTTATTGTTTTTTGCAATAAAATAGGAGCGGAAAATTACTTGCATAACAGATGGCTTGCCATACGAAGTATTTCTTCACGAACTCCGACAGCTTAATGTGTTTGAAAATCTTCGCCACCAGTCGACGTATAGTATTCCAGATCAGGAAGCTTTTTAATGTCTGCCTTGACGAAGTTTTCGTCATCCTGTACCACGCAACCGAGCTTCGTCAGCGTCTTCATGTACTGCAATCGTTCTCCGGTGGACTTCTTTTGCTTATAGTCACGACGTGGAATTCCCACCTTGTAAGTCGACAGATCGACTTGTTTTTTAGTTCGATTCATGGTCCCAGCTTGCTTGCGACATCTCGGTAGGAGATGTTGGGGTTCCGCTTGAAACAGCTGGCCCCTCGTTTTGTCGTTTATGCGGCCTCCGACTTTTGATTTCCCCGTCCCGGATTCAGTCTTCCTGGCTGTCGACAAATGTTTTCCGAATACTTTTACTACGTTGGTGACAGTTGATATGACCACATTTGACCAGTAACTTTGCGTGCGAATAGTTCGTATTTTATTGCTCCTTTTGCCATACTATCTTCAGAACTGGTGAGCAAATGTCCAAATCAAACAGTAAGTATGATGCTACACACATACATCTTTAAAATGAAGGATGTGTTGATTTTTTAAATGCACGATGAAAAAAAAATACGTCAAGTTGAAGTTGATTAAATTTTGATCGTAACACGTCGTATCTCTGTATCTGTTCGTCTGAGTATTTATGACAGCCGGGTCAGGGAATGGATGCAGAACTGACGTATATGATATAATAGTGGGTAATTTATTGTTCAGCGTGCTATTTTTTCCTTCCTAGGATTGGTTTATCACTTTTTTCGGGTGTCCGATTCAATTCCAGTTAGCACAGCAACTCCCTTCTCGCACCACTCAGCGCCATTTACTCGTTGAGCTCCTGACTTGTTCGCGAACTCCTCGATCTAGTCCCCGACGGTGGACCTAGCCTACTCCGACGGAGAATTCCCCGGTGGGAGAAGTTCTCCCGAAACCAAACCAACCAACCAGGTGTCGAGTTCAGTTGGGCGATTCCGGTGGAGCAGGGCATCCGGTTCACTGGTGCCCCGACGACCCGCGATTGGTGCTGTCTAGTCGCGGTCTACTCAGTCTAGTCTCCGGCGGTGAATCTAGCTTACGCCGACGGAGAGTTCCCTGGCGAAGGAAGCTCTCCAGATACCGTTTCTTCTTTGATTTTAGCACAATTACTTGAGCCCTTTGGCTGCCTCTTGTTCCATTTTGCTCTACTGTCCCGATGAGCCATTCAGCTCCCGCCCTTACTTGTTTGCGAACTACTCGGTGTAGTCCCCGATAATGGATCTAACCTACACCGACGCAGAATTCCCCGGCAAGAGAGGTTCTCCCGAAACGGATCGGTAGATTTCTCCTGATACCGATGTTCGTTTCAGTGAGCCATTCAGCTCTCCGCGTCGTCCCGATCCACTCGATCTAGTCCCCGGCGGTGGATCTAGCCTACTCAACGGGCCAGGTGTCAAGGTCTATCCGGCGATTCCGGGTGCAGCGTAGCTTCCGGTTCACCAGCACCTCAGCAACCCACTGCTAGCTGTGCGACGTGGTCTCCTCGGTATAATCGCCGGCGGTGGATCTAGCCTACTCACGAGCTACCCGGTAGGGTGTCGAGCTCGGTCCGGCGATTTCGCTGAAGCTTGACGTCCGATTCACAGGCGCCCCGACGACCCAAACTCGGTGCAACGTCACGTACTAATCAGCTGGTCCCCGGCGGTTGACCTAGTTTACACAGTCGGAGAATTCCCCGGCAGCGGAATTTCCCTCGAAACCCGATATGTGGCTTCTTGTTGGGACCAACTCGCCACTTCCTCTGCAGCTCGGAGAGTATGCCCGTAACCACTCTTATGACAGCGTCCCAGGTTTTCTCGTCGTGGCACATCTTTTCAATGATATTGTCCACTGTCGCACCAGGAATACCCAGGAAGTTCAACTCTCCATGCTGCCATTTGGTCAACGAGTCCGCTTGGACCAGTCTCCTTGCATTACGTGCATTTCTCCGCTGGTAGCATTCCACATCCTCAGCCAGAGTGATGCAGATGGAGATCATCCGGGCGATAACGCATACTGCCTCCGACGATATTATTCTGAAAGCACTCGCGACTCGTACGGCCATCAGCCGAAATGTCCTGTTCAGCTTTTCACGGTTCCGCTGGGTTTTCAGCGCAGCACCCTAGGCAGGAACTCCATACCAGAATATCGATGACGAAACAGTAGATAGTATACGTCTCGTGCTGCTTCTCGGGCCGCCGACGTTTGGCATGGTTCTCGCTATTGGGTTCGTTGCCTTCGCCGACTTTTCACAGGCGTAGTCAACGTGGTTGTTGAAGCTCACCGGTCGTCGATTATCACTCCCAATTGCTTCAGTGCACGCTTCGATGCAATCACGTGCCCTCCGACGTCGATCTGCATCCGCTGAACCGCTTTGCAGTTGCTGACCAACAACACCTCTCGATCGCGTCTAGTGTCCCCGTCACCGACACCTCCACTTCTTCAAGTGTCTCACCCATCACTGTTAGTGACACGTCGTCCGCGAAACCCACTATTTTCACTTTTGCTGGGCAACCGCAGTGCTAGGACTCCATCGTACATCCCGTTCCAAAGAGTTGGACCGAGAATGGAGCCCTGAGGAACGCCCGCTGTGACTCGCATTGGCTTCTGCCCTTCGCTCGTCTCGTACAGAAGCACTCTGCTCTAGAAGTAGCTCTTCAGGATCTGGCATAGATAGTCGGGAACCCTCATTCTATGCAGCGCTGCTGCGATGGCTCCCAGCTGGCACTGTTGAACGCGTTCTTCACATCTATCGTGATCACAGCGCAGTATCGATCTCCTCTTCGCTTCTGTTTAGATGACTTCTCAGCACTCTCGATCACTGTCCGAATTGCATCCACTGTCGATGCTCCTTTACGGAAGCCGCACAGCATCTTGGACAGTCCGCGCTCACCTTCCGTGAATTTCGTCAATCTGTTAGGAATGATCCTTTCCAGGAGTTTTCCGAGTGTATCCAGCAGGCGTCTGGGCCTGTACGAGGCCGGATCCCTGGCTTTGGCAGCAACACCAGCTTCTGGACCTTCCAGATTTCGGGGAAGTTGCCTTCATTTAGGCACTTCTGCAGCACTATCCTGAACTTGTCCGGATATGCCAGGATCGCAGCTTTCAATACCACGTTTGGTATTCCATCCGGACCAGGGGCTTTCTTTGATTTTAGTAGCTTCGATGCTTCAGCTAGCTTGTCGTTAGTCACTTGCCGATCCGTGTTTGTTCCTTCTTCTTCGCCGTACGGTATCGGTGGCCATATAGCTTGCTCGGACACATTTCGGCTGTCGTCGTCGGGCCATTCATTTTCGCCATCACGACTCGGTATGCGTCACCCCAGGGATTGGCGTCTACTTCTCGGCATAGCTCCTTGTGGCACTCTGACTTGCTAAGTCTGATCTCCCGTTTTAAAGCGGCCCTAGCTTCCCGAAACGCTGCCTTACGCTCTTCTCTATTTGGTTCCGACCTTGTTCTTTGAGTCCGCCTTCTGGCTCTGAGACATGTAGCGCGTAGCGTGCTAAGTGTCACGTTCCACCCGTAAGCTGAACGTCGTTTGTTGCGTGGTTCCTGCTTTCGCGGCATTGTGGCGTCACAAGCCGCCACAATCCTTCTTGTTAGGTCAGCCGCATCCACATTCTCGGTCCCGCCGTACGGCCGAAGTGCCTCAACGAAGAGGTTTTTGTTGACGGCTTTCGTCTTTCACTTTCGTTCGCCGGACTTCCTTCTCCATACTGCAGCAGGGTTCCGTTGACTGATACGGTAGGGAATCGCCTGGTAGTCACTATGCGTATACGTTTCGCATACTCTCCAATCCATGTCCGCCAGCAATGAAGGACTACAGAATGTGACGTCGATGATAGACTCCCTCCCGTCTTTCCAAAATGTGCTAATAGAACCTTCATTGCACAATCGTACGTCTAACTTCGCTAGAGCTTCCTGCAGGATACTCCCTCTCGTACTCTACTGCCACATTCCACAAGTCACCACCAATGACTACCGATCTATCAACTGCTCGGTTAACTGCTCTAGCATTAGGCTGAACTGCTCCACTGTCCACCTTGGAGGAGCGTAACAGCTACACACGAAGACGTCATTGATTTTTGGCGATCACGAAGCCCTCATATGAGCGCTCTACCACTTCTTGAATGGGGAATCTGCCCATAATTTGTATCACAGCCGTTTCTGATCTATCCGCCACCCAGATACCGTTTTCAAGGGGGGACTTGATAAGGCTCTGGGATCAATGCGACATCACACAAAGTTTCTGACGTTTCTGTCTGGGTTATCTCCATTACCGTTTACCTGTGTGACGTCCCACTAATTAAATTATACCGTGCTATATAAAGTTCGACTGTACTCAATCGAACTTTATTCGCACAGCACACCGGTGACCAACTCGAGCGGTCGATCACCGAGGTCTATTGTCGACGCTGCACATTTGATGACGTGCAAGGCACATGGATACGGCGCAGCAAATTGTCACTCCAGGCGTCTAACGCTATGACCCTATGTACTATGTATCGATGTATGCATGGCAATCGTCATGCATATAAAAAACTAAATATTGAATAAAATAATTCATTCTAAGTAAGACAAGCTTACATGGCAGACCGTGGCTCGTATCCGAGCAGTGATTACCAGCGGCACGAACCCGCACTTGTACTGTAGATCCGCGAATCCTAACAGCTCGTTCCGTTCTCGCGTGTGTTAAGTGAAAATGGAGATCTAAAGACCCAACTGATTAGTAGTGATCGCACAGCAACTGCCAATAACTCCAGAAGAACTTATACAAATAAAAGTGAGGAGTGCCAGTGGTGGAAAATTCGTCCAGTGTGCTAAGAAAAGTAACCAAAAGAATGAGAACTAGCCAAATTGTGAGATACGCCATTCCGTTAAACTACGACCAAGTGAATTAAGTGACCTGATGCTAAGTTACGACCAAGTGAACGAACCTTACTATTATCGAGAATGAGTACGTGACTATTAAGCATTAGCCAAGTTAACCGAGATTCAGCCGTCCGACCGCTACCCACTCAACCAGTGACAGTTAAAAAAATGGGGTCGCGTACAAGTAAAAATCCTACGGTAAGCGGAGATCCGCTAATAAATATAATAAATACGTTAGAGCAGCACGCGGTGTGGCAAGATGGCCAGGAGACTAAATATTGGATATTACTAAAACCGCCCTTTCAATCAAAATAACTACAATTATCGGGGACACCAAAATGGAAATAGAGGCCGCGGAATCCAGAATCACCGCGGACAAAGTTACACACGGGGTGGAAATACTCGTCAACATAATCAAATATTTTACAACGATGCGGAAAACTGGCAAGGCCCTCAACAGCCACAGCAGCAGCAGCAGCAGAATCAACATGCTCAGCATGTTGGGGGTATAAGCAACCCGCAAGAACAACAACAGCAAACACAACAAGCAGTCCCATTATCCCAAATAAGGAACCATTGACCAGATACATTTTCAATATTCATACCAAACCAACTAATTTTATCAATTTAAAACCAAAAATTTCAAATTATACTTGTACATTTTTGATAGATACGGGAGCAGAGATATCGATTCTGAAACCCAATAAATTAAACCAAGACGAATTTATCACAATAACTGACAAATGCTTGATTACGGGAATAAACAATAGCAAAACTGAAACTAAAGGTTCTATGACTACAGAACTGTATACTAGCGATGGTGTATCGCTATTACATAAATTTCATATAGTGAATGACGAATTTCCAATTCCGACAGATGGTATTTTAGGTCGAGACTTTCTCACCAAATATCATTGTAATATTGATTATGACACTTGGACATTAACATGCGCTACTAGCCTTGGTCCAATTGAAATAATAATTGAAGACACTTGTGAAGATACAATTGTCCTACCACCTCGCTGTGAGGTTTATAGACAAATAAATACGAAGAGCACCAAAGAAGATAACGTTTTACTGTCATGTGAAGTTCAACCCGGAGTATTTTGCGGAAACGCTATCGTTAATTCAGAACATGCAATAGCTAAATTCATTAACACAACAAATAAAGCAGTAATAATTGATAAAAATTTTACTAAACAGATAATCCCTCTACAACAATATATAATGTATACGTTCAAAGAGGTTGACCAGGAAAACCGAAATACAAATCTCATGAAAGAATTAAATATTGATGGTGTAAATGCTGAAGCCAAAGGCAAATTAATAGAATTATGCAAAAAATTTAATAATATTTTCTCTTTGCAAGGTGATATGCTAACCTGCAATAACTTTTATAAACAAAATATAAATATTACCGACAACACACCAGTATACATAAAAAACTACAGAACTCCTGAAGTTCACAGAGCTGAAATAACGAAACAAGTTAATGATTTACTCGAGAAAGGAATTATTCAAGACTCCACGTCACCTTATAACACACCAATTTTGTTAGTACCGAAAAAATCCAATACTAAAGATCAAAAGCATCGTTTAGTCTGTGATTTTCGTCAACTTAACAAAAAAATTATAGCCGACAAATTTCCTCTAACTAGAATAGATGATATTCTGGACCAACTTGGGAGAGCGAAATATTTTTCGACTCTTGATTTGATGTCAGGATTTCATCAAATCGAACTAGACAAAAACTCAAAAAAGTTAACAGCCTTCTCCACACATCAAGGGCATTATGAGTTTAACAGACTTCCATTTGGACTGTCAATCTCGCCCAATAGTTTTCAAAGGATGATGACTATAGCTTTAAGCGGTCTTCCTCCGGAATGTGCTTTTCTGTACATCGATGATATTATTGTCATTGGATGTTCTATTGACCACCATTTGAAAAATTTAGAAAGAGTGTTCACCAAACTCCAACAATTTAATCTCAAGCTAAATCCTGCTAAATGTCATTTCTTCTGTGCAGATGCTACTTATTTAGGACATCATATATCCGCCGAAGGAATTCAACCTGACAAGGAAAAATTCTCCGTGATTGAAAAATATCCGGTACCCCAAAATGCGGACGAAGTACGACGTTTTGTCGCATTTTGTAATTATTACAGAAGGTTCATACCTTACTTTTCTGATATAACCGCTCCATTGAATGCAATTCTGAAAAAGAATGCAGTCTTCAAGTGGAGTGAAGAGTGTAAAAATGCGTTTGAAAAATTAAAACAAGAGCTTATGTCACCAAGAATTTTACAATTTCCGGACTTCAATAAACAATTTATTTTAAGCACAGACGCATCTAAATTAGCATGCGGAGCTGTGTTATCTCAATTACATGGCGATGCTGAACTACCTGTTGCATACGCTAGTAGAATGTTCACCAAAGGAGAAAGTAATAAGTCTACTATAGAACAAGAATTAACAGCCATCCACTGGGCAATCAAACATTTTCGACCATATTTATATGGAAGACGCTTTTTAGTGAAAACTGATCACCGACCTCTTATATATTTATTTTCGATGAAAGAACCATCCTCCAAATTAACAAGGATGAGAACGGATTTAGAAGACTTCTCATTTGATATCGAATACGTGAAAGGCAAAAATAATACGGTACCTGATGCTCTTTCACGCGTAACTATCAATTCTGAAGTACTACTTGTCCTGCCAGTTCAAACTAGGTCTAGAACTGGGAAAATCGACCAAAACAAAATAACAGTTGATAATGCTACTGAGACTGATCACCTCAGGGCTTATGAATCTGTCAACAATATAGACGCTTTCAGTTTACCAAAATTGGTCTTTGAAATGCGCCATTCGATAATAACAATAAAAATCACATCAAAAACAAAGAAAAAAGAGTTAGCATCAGTGCAACTTACTTACAAAAAAAATGTTATAGATGTCCAAAATGCGTTAAAGCAAATAAATGAAATGGCCAAGAAAATGTCAATAAAGAAACTAGCGCTAGAATTAAGCAGCATTATATTCAAAAAAATGAACGTTCAAAAATTTAAAGAAAGCTGCAACGAAACATTAAAAGACGTCTGTATAATACTATATAAAAAAGCTGCAGTGATAAAAAATAAAATAGATATTCAAAACATCATAGCTGAAAACCACAATACTCTCTTGGGAGGACATGTAGGTATAAATAAACTATTGATGAAATTACGAAGAAACTATTATTGGACGAATATGAAGTCCACAATAACCAATTATGTCAAACAATGCATTCTATGTAAACAAAATAAACACAAAATGAAAACAAGTGAAAAATTTATTCACACAACAACACCTGCTAAAGTGTTCGATTTGATATCAATCGACACGGTAGGTCCATTTACCAAAACAAATAATGGAAATCGTTATGCACTCACTTTGCAATGCGATTTATCCAAATATGTAATTATCACACCTTTAGTGGATAAGCAAGCTATAACAGTAGCGAAAGCATTCATCGAAAGTTTTGTACTTATATACGGTTGTCCATCTGCAATAAAAACAGATATGGGAACTGAGTATAAGAATGAAATTTTTGAAAATGTATGTAAAATATTAAAAATAGATCATAATTTTGCAACTGCTTACCATCCTCAAACAGTTGGTAGCTTAGAACGAAATCATCGTTTTCTTAATGAATACTTAAGACATTTCATTAATGAAGAGCGCAATGATTGGGACTCATTTATTTCATACTATGCCTTTTGTTACAATACTTCACCCCATTCAGATATAAAATTTGCTCCTTTTGAACTTGTATTTGGAAAACCAGTTAACTTTCCATTATATTTGAAAAATGCAGACACTATAGATCCAGTCTACAATCATGAACATTATTATTCGGAACTAAAATTCAAAATTCAACAAACAGTTTCCAAAGCTCGAGGATTACTAAATAAAAACAAAGTTATGAGAATAAAAGATCAAGCCGATCAAACAAATCCATTAAATGTAAAAATTAACGACAAAGTTTGGTTAAAAATAGAGAACAGAAGGAAATTAGATCCAGTATATTCAGGTCCATTTATTATAAAAAACATCCTACATCCCAACATTGTAATAGAACATTGTGAGACAAAAGAAGAACAAACTGTGCATAAAAATAGAGTGATTAAATAACAACAAATCTAATTTTATTATGATTTGATAAGACTACTGTGGTTACCTTAAATTAACAAAATTAGAATAAGCCTAACCAGCAGCATGATACTAGCTCAAAAAAACAAGAAACTGAGTGAAACGGTAAAAACATTAAGCCTGCCAATGCGTATCATTAGTGGTAAGACCTTGAAAACAACTAAAACCTACAAAATATTATATACAGAAAATCATATATTTTCATCCTCGTAAAAGGAAGGGAACGATTGCATTACTTTCAGCACTTGCCGAGAAGTGCAAAATTTAATTATTTAGAAACAAAAAAAAAGTAAAAAAAAGAAGAAAAGAAGAAAAAATGGAAAAAAAATATTATAAAACTAAGATATGATTTTATAGGCATCTGGAGTGTATAAAATGATTTCACCTGAAGTCTCATCATTTTCTGTAGGGGATAGGTGTGACGTCCCACTAATTAAATTATACCGTGCTATATAAAGTTCGACTGTACTCAATCGAACTTTATTCGCACAGCACACCGGTGACCAACTCGAGCGGTCGATCACCGAGGTCTATTGTCGACGCTGCACATTTGATGACGTGCAAGGCACATGGATACGGCGCAGCAAATTGTCACTCCAGGCGTCTAACGCTATGACCCTATGTACTATGTATCGATGTATGCATGGCAATCGTCATGCATATAAAAACTAAATATTGAATAAAATAATTCATTCTAAGTAAGACAAGCTTACACCTGCAGTCGCCTTCTTGTTGGTAGGGCATTTAAAGCCACCCGTCTGGTGGTCGTTACCGTCCACTGGGGTGCAAAGCAAACACTTCGGCCTCTGCGTGCAGTCTCTCGCAAGATGGCCCGTTTCCCCGCATTTCCAGCACATTCCGGATCTGTCCAGGCATTTGCAAGCCCCTGCTAAATGTCCAAAGCCCAAACACTTGAACCATTTCTCCTCTTGTCTATTTACTCGTGGGTGGCTCTCAGTAGGCATCTCGACCACCCAACCGTAACTTTGCCTACCTGCAGTGCCTTTTCTGCTGCGGTTACCGGTAAACGAATCATCGCTGTCTAGGTTCCTCCGTATCCCTTCCTTAACCGGATCGTCATGTGCACATCGCCCACGTTACACTGCTGCTTCATTGCACCTCTCAGCTCGTCTTCCGTCGTGGTTTCATCAAGGTCCTTGCACACAATTACCATCTCCGGGCTGCTTTAACTTCTGCCTTTCCACCCATTGATTTAGTAATAGTCTCCTGCAAGGTCGAACTACTAGTCGTAGTATTCTTCTTCAGTTCGAGGAGCATCTCATTTTTTTGGGTACGCCTGATTCTTACCACGTTTTCCCCCAAATCTTTCAGCTCCGGGTCCTCTCTGACCTTTTTGAGCAGCGCTGCATACGTCGTCTCGTCATTGGCTTTGAAGAGCACAGCTTCTCCCTTAGGCGCCTTCTGACGAGGCCGAGGGTTCTGATTTCTTCTTCTGCTCCCCTTTTCGCTTCTCCTTTTTTTGCTGTTTCCCGTGTTTCTCCTTCCGACCAGCTTTCACCCTGTCCGGTGGCGTCCTTTTCTTCGGCAGCAACAGCGTCCTCGAGCGTCTGCCTCTTTGACCCGCCTGGTCTTTCGTCTCCTGGCGAGGTTTTTGTCCTCTTTGGAGTTATGGGAACTTGCGTGTTCTCCACTCCAATCTGTCTCTCCTTACCCTGTTTCGGAGGAGCTAGGAGGATAGTAGTCTTAGCCGACGCCAATGCTCGCTCAGCTGCATCCGCCCTCTGCGTTGCCGTATCATACTCTTTCACGGCAGACAGTTCCGGATTCTGGTGACCATCTCCTTAATGTCCTTATGGACATCTGCGTTGCCGTATCATACTCTTTCACGGCAGACAGTTCCGGATTCTGGTGACCATCTCCTTAATGTCGTTATGGACATTGTTTCTCGTGTCCACAAACTTGTGGAGTTCCTCCACCAAGTGCTTCGCTGCCACTACTTTTGGCTTTTGTTGGTTGTACCTCATTCCGCTCTGCTCTGGCTGTTTTTTCTGCTGCTGTTGATATTGCTTCGGCTTCCCCTCCTCCTGCTCTTGCTGAATGACTTCAGCTACTATTGGTGGTGGTGACCTTACCACCCCACCTCTGGCGAACGGATTCGCCGTGCCTGCTCCGTTTATAGGGTCCCAAAGCCGGGTCGGTTCAGGCAAGGGTTGACACTATCCTTCATGGAAAGTAGTGTTCAGATCCGGATCGGCGTAAATCGGGGATGCTCCAACCGAACCTAGTACCACCAACCAGATGATGACGAGTTTCGAACGTACCTGGAGACCTGCCAGGGTTTTGTTGGTACGGAGGCAGCCATGCTGTTAGCCCACTCGCCATTTCAAATCGGTGTCATCCTTCCCTACTCAGGGAGTAGAACAGCACGCCTGTCATGCCAAAATCGCCGTCCTATTCGTGATCCGTGCCCTGTCCGTTGACGTTCGCCATGGCCAGTATGCCATAATCAGGATGTTACTGGCGTCTATCCTGATGTGCCGGTTGGCACTCCGGTTGGGCTAGAGTGCTTGTATTGCTAAGATGTGTGTGTGCGTGTGTATGTATGTATGTGTGTGAGCATGCTTGTGTCAAATAATGTCACTCAATTTTCTTAGAAATGGCTGAACCGATTGCGCAGTTTCAAATGAAAGGTATACCGCTCCCATAAGCTGCTATTGATTTTTTAGTTGAGCTGACTTCCGGTTCCGGAGTTAAGGGTTCAAAAGTACGGCCGCACAGCAAATCCCCATATAAATTGGTAATTGCATGGTGTCCGAATGATGTAATGCATATATAAATGGGTTTATAACATTACTTGGATTAGCGGATCTCGATCACTAATGACCAATCAAACCTTTGACCACATTGGCCCCCGGGGAACTCGACAAGTTCCTAAGATACTATCCTATTTTACACCGAACTCTTAACCGATTTTTACAAACTGAGCTAGACCAGGCTAGGTGAATCGAAGATTCTTGGAATATATTGTCCACTATCGATAATTCCTGGGTTCCGGGCCTATTCCAGAACTAAAGCCACTTCGGCGATGACTGAATCAATTATCACTAACCTAGTCTCAAATGGACGGAATAATATGAAGTTAGGTGTTGTACTACCCATCCAGGGATGCCCCATTGAAATCTGTGTTTCGATCAAAAAAATCATTTTACCATCTGTGATGACTAAAACAGAAAAAAATCTGTGAAAATCTGTGATAAATTTCCAAAAAATCTGTGATAAATAACAATTTTTCCAAAAATCTGTGAAATTTTCTACAAAATGCCAAAAATCAGTCATCTGTAAAAAAAGAATCTGTGATCGAAAATTGTGAAAAAATTCTGTGACATTACAGAAAAATCTGTGAATAACCTTGCCCATCCATCGCTCTCCCTCCTTCCTCTCACACCCCTCCCAAACTCTCTCACCCCTCCCTCTCAGACCAACTTCACATCCACATTCGCTTCACCCCCCCCCCCCCTCTCACTAATTATCCCTCACTTTCTTACCACCCCGCATTTCAAATATATTAACATGAAGACAACATTGAACTCATGCCGATTAAGCTAATTAAATATTATATTTTTGTTTGTTTTAAGTGTGGCGCGTCGACATGTTGCTCGTGAGGTTCGTGGCAGTCGTGCACTCATATATACTTACCAAGTTTAATAAGAAGGTAATAGCCATTTCCACAATGTTACATTGAACATACCCAGCTATTAAATCATAGCTTTGATAAATGAGAAAGGCGCAATTGCACAACTAGGTGGATTAAAACAGGTTTTTTACACGGTACATATCACTCGTGTAAAAAAAAACCTTAATGTAATAGTGATATTTCAACGAATAGTCCTACGTCAACACCGCGGTTTTTAAACAGAAAGGAAAATAGTCGCCCTGACATTTACGGATTACGCATGTTACTGGAGATCATCCTGCTGTTTTTATTATCGCGGGATGCATTTCCTGCCAGCGCCAACGTGTCGGCAGCGAGATATTCCATCATGGGATGCTCCAGCACCGACACGCTCGGCGTAGGCGCCTTTTCTCAGCAGACGGTGGATTCGGCCAACAGGCAACTGGAGACCGGCACGAATCGAGCGGGACTTTGGCTTTCCCTTCACTTTTCCTCCTTTACGACGTCCGGACACTCTGCGTTGCTCGTTGTATGTGTGTGTATAGTGTGGTCACGTAGGCAATACAAGTAAGACGGATGTCAATCGCGCACACAGTACCTCTTGTTATGCACTCGGTTCATTGTACATCGTTCATCTACGGGGCGGAGCACCGAACGAACGAAATGCGATACACATTAAAAAGGACGGACTTTTGTTTCGCTACGGTCGAGTATAAAAGATAGGTGCAGTCGATTTTTTCTATCTTGTTGTATCAGTTTGCACCTAGCAGCAGCAGCACATCGTCATTATTATTACTATGGCCCGAAAGATAGTGCTAAAGCCATCAAAAAACCGAACGACGACAAGACAGAGAAGAACATCGCGAGGGAAAGAGAGAAGAAGAAGCGAGATGAACGCCGCAAGGAGAGCTACGCTATCTCCATCTACAAGGTGTTGAAGCAAGTCCATGCGGACACCGGAGACTCGTCGAAGGCGATGAACCGAGGGGTTGGTTTTTTGGCGAGATCGTGCGATGGGGTTTTTGCACTGACGTTGACAAACAAGCACTCGTTGGAAAGGTTATGCATCTGGCAATAATGATTATACGCCTGGTTAAATATTTTTCAAGCTAGAGTGTGGAATGGAAGTTTTACATTTCGGCTCACGTGGTTGAGGACGACCACGTTTGCGCTTCGGAGCATTTCTTTTTTCCTTCTCTTTCTCGATCATGTAATCCTTCATTCGGTTGAAAATCAAGCAATATTTGAGAATTTTTTGCGGAAAAATGAAAAGACATGCGAACTTCTGATTTTGACCTTTTATTCTTTGTTTTTCGATAATTAGAAAATATTTTTTTGAGAATTCAATAAATTTAGATAAAAAGAAACCAATTTTATAGAACTTAAAGAAAAAATTGAAATTTGTCTCTATTTTATTGTAATTTCGTTTAAAAGTTAAAAGTAAATAATTATTCATGCTAATGTTAGATATAAGTCAGACAAAAAAGTATATACTTCCAAATATTTTTTGAATAAAAGAAATCAGATCAATAGAACAAGACCTCCTGTTGACGTTAGAAGAAAAAGCATGGTTTTGAAAAAACGCCATTTTGAAGCCGCCATTTAAAATTTTCGGAAAAAATCTAATTATCGATAAATAACGAATAAAAGGTCAAAAGCAGAAGTTTGTATGTCTTTTCATTTTTCTACAAAACCTTTTTAAATATTTATAAGATTTTATGGTCACCGCAACATATTTACGTGTGGTAATGGGAAAATTTGGAGTTTTCATTTTCACCGAGAAAAGTCAACAAGTCCATGAAATACTTTTTAAATATTGCTTTGATTTTCCGCCGAATCTAAGAGAACGTCCCCTTAAGAAAAAAGATTAAATGAATAAATATTACTGGTGTAGATTGACACTCCCCATCGCATAGCGAGCCATATTTTTATTATGATGTAAAATCATAATTTTCGACTGTCTAAATTTCGGCTCTCCTTTGAAAGGATTATTATAGTCTAAAGGGTGTTACGATCAAAAAGTGATCAACTTCAATTTGACATATTTTTTGACCGTGCATTTAAAAAACCTGCATACCCCGCACTGTAAAGATATATGTGCGTAGCACTATGCCTGCTGTTTGACTTTGACATTTACTCTTCAGTTGTGAAAATGGTATCGAGGTAAGAAGAGCAATTTAGCAAAATTTTGCTTGAGTATAGCGAAAATTCAACCTACTCGCACGCAAAGTTGGCGAAATTGTTGAATGGGGTCCAATCAATTGTGAACAACGTAGTAAAAGTATTCGGAAAACATTTTTCGACTGCCAGGAAAACTGGATTCGGGCGGGGAAATCGTATGTCGGAGGTCGCAAAAGAAAGTGGGGATTCCACATCGTGACGATAAACTAAACAAGTCCACCACAGAACGAAGTAGCAGAAGCAGTACATGAAGACACTGACGAAATTTGAATTGCGTGGTAAAGGATGAAAAACCTATGTCAAGGCACACAATTAACAGCTTCCTGTACTGGAATATTTTTGGTCGACTGGAAAAGGAAAGATGGTAGGGATTTTCACACACATTAAGCTGTCTAAGCTCGCGAAAAAATATCTCGGGTGGCAAGCCATCTGTTCTTGTGGCTTTTAGAGTGACATTTACAGCGCAACCGGGACCATCAACTAGGAAATTTATATACAGCAGAGCCTGGACAGACGTCTGTTGCTTTTTCTTAAGGATGAAGGGTTTCAGCGTAATAAAAAAAACACTTTTTTTGCTAATTTTTTTAAAACGTAAAGCGAATTGATTAAAATTTTTGTACATTATAGTGTATCATTTCAAAAACATTTTGTATTGGGGGTGGGTGTAGCGTAGTTGGTAAATCGATTGACTTGCACGCAGCGCACCTGGGTTCGAGTCCCGACCCCGCACATAGGGTTAGAAATTTTTCATAAGAGATTTTTCTAACCCGAAGAGGAACATTCTGTATTTTTTCTATGCAAAAATATCAACAAATGACTCGGTGACGAAGCTTTTGTAGAACGTCTCTTTCGAGATAAACTTTCAATAAAGGGGTTTTTTTTACTTATCTATCTATCTTCTATATATAAAAGTCAATGTTTATATGTATATGATTTATGGACTCCCAAACGGCTTAACCAATGGCCATAAAAATTTATACACAGTAGGCATTTGTTATGGAGGTTTATGTGCTATTGATTGGGGATTATCTGCCCGCCAGATGGCGCTTCGGATAAAATTGTTTTTTCCTCCTATTTCGTTGAAAGTCGCAGCAACGTGCGATGGGTACTAGCTAGTTTTGAATAAAAATTTCTATTTTTCACGAAAAATTATGCCTTTTATGACTAAAACCCCCTTTATTGAAACATTATCTCAAAAACTCAACGTAGGGGTTAGGTACTTATATAGAATGTGTATGCAAAGCTTGAAAGAAATCGGTTAAATAGTTTTTGAATGGCAGGTAACACCGCAAATCATGTTTTTTTTTCCAGAGACGTTCTACAAAAATCTTCGTCACCGAGCCGTTTGTCGATATTTTTGCGTAGAAATATTACAGAACGTTATTGAAATGATAAATTATAATGTACAAAAGTTTTGATCAATTCGCTTCACGCAAATTTATAAAAAAAAATCGCTCGAAAAGGTTTTTTTCACGCTGAAACCCTTATTGCCCCCTTAAGCAACACAATTGTTCCGTTCTGTTGTGGCCGGATTTGGTATCCTGCCATTAGGCAAAAAAGGCCATGGAGTGCTATGCCGCGAACAATGTCCAGGTGGTTCCCAATGACATGAACCCTCCCAACATGCCAAAGCTTCGCCCAATGCGAAAAACAATTGTCAGCGAGCTGAAGTTCCAGGTAAACTTCTCCGCCAAGAAAAGTGACCAAGGAGGCTGTGCAAAACTTGATGGAAGGAGTCATACGAAGGACCCGACAATTCGCATTCGCTTCGAAGGAAGCTTGGGTGAATATTTTTTTTCGTAATTATGTAGAATGAAAGACGATTTGATTTTTCAATAAACTGTTTGAACTGTTTGACCAACTTTTGATCGTAACACTCTTTATACAAGGTGTTTGGTTCATGATTAAGAACCTCCCGAGGGATGATTGACTGTCATATTTGGAGAAAAAAATCGTTATACACAAACTATCAAATCTCAACCATTACTAAGTTATTGAACTTTTTGTGTTATAAACATAGTTGCCTTAAAATAGCTCTAACTCAAAAAGTATACTTTGTATTTCACTTTTTTTCAGATTCATTGGATTGGTGAGAAATTTTCCCATTCAATGATGTCCTCACATGTTTCAGTTAGTGAGCTTAAGTAACCTTTTAACAGAAATTCATTTAATATTTAACAATTTTGATCGATTTTTCGTTCATTTCGCGAAAATTATAATAGTTAACATCATCATTCTAACAGTTCAGATTGTTAAGCTTGAAGAGCTGCATAATTTGTTCTTTGACATGATACACTTATCTTTTTTTGTTTTCATCCGTTTGGGTTATTGAACTTGGATATTTTTACCTCATTTTCACTCATACTAGCTCTTATTGGAAAAATATGGCACTTATTGTACCTTATCTTAATATTACTCGAAAGCCAGGAAAATTTTGCAGAGAAAAATGTATTAATACATTTCAGTTAAGCAAATTTGGTATTCTTTTAGAAATTAATTAGTTTAAAGTTAATGTTATTATTAGCATTTTCGTTATTTTCTTAAAATAGTAAATAATAAACATCTCCAGTATTATCGTGGAATAAATGTATCTCAGTTAGTTCTGAAATTTTTTCTTTGACGCCATTCAATTATCTCTTTCAGTTTCGTGGCAAAATCATTTTCATATGCAAAAACAACGATTTCGAGCCCACTACATTAAACTATTAAATTGCAGCGAAACGAAAAGCGATAAAGTGTCACATAAAAGTTATAGAGAATGTTAAGGGGCACCAAATAAACAATAGCAAAGATAAATTTATTTGATTAATAATTAGAATAATTACGAAACTCTCAAAAACGCTAATTTTTAGTTATTTTACTAGTAAAAAGTCATTTAGTACACTTAACTAAAAGATATTTGTACATACATCGAAAGGAAATTTTCTCAGCTTTCCAATAAAGCCTTGGAAATAATGATATAAAGCCTATTTTTTAGATTAGTCTTTTAAGCACTTGCAAGTCGATTACAGGAGAAGTTTAGTAATGAAATTACAAAGAAACGAGAAGAGATAGGAATATGATGTTGAAGAACAAATTGCGAATCGTTGTAAAATTCAACTTTTGGAGAATAGATATTGCAATAATCACTATTCATTATTTCGAGAAAATTAACAAAAACCTCATCAAAAACACCAACTTTTAACTACTTTAAGTTAAAAGATAATTAAAACCAATGAACTGAAAGATATGAGAATACCATTCGATAGGAAATTTTCTCACCTATCCAATGGATCTAAAAGATTTAAAATACAAAGTATACTTTTTGAGTTAGAGATATTTTAGGATAAATAAGTTTTTCACACAAAAAGTTCAATAACTCTGTAACAGTTGAGATTTGATGGCATGTGTAGAACGACTTTTTTCTTCAAATATGACAGTCAATCACCCCTCAAAAGGATCTTAATCATGAACCGAACACCCTGTATGATTTATTTCTATAATTCTCTACATTATAAGATCTCTTTGAATCGTTGAATACAGCGATGAATATGAACGATTTGTTGTCGCATTAGATTTCCACATAAAAATTGATCAGCAAAAGCAACAATGAAATTCTAAACTGTTAGTGTTCCCCTTAAGGGGACCTTCTCCTGGATTCGGCGGAAAATCAAGCAATATTTGATTTTTTTTGTGGGAAAACAAAATGACATACGAACTTTTGCTTTTGATCGTTTATTCGTTATTTATCGATAGTCGAAAAATGATTATTTTTTCGAAAGTTAAAAC